>NC_064856.1:7059470-7371970 GCF_024139225.1 Suncus etruscus | reverse complement strand
TAGTGTGGTCAATTAGAAATAAAGCAGATTATAAATATGAGTCACAAAATAATCTTTAACTTTCTAGTAGTCTCACTAAAAAGTGAAAAAAAGGAATTACAATAATCAGGTATCACTAATTGATTGCTATTAATGACAAGTAATTATTTAAACAAAAGTAATTACTTCCTACTGCTACTGTAACACATTTAATCTCTCAAAACAACTCAACTGTATCACCTGGCAATTTTATAGGCCAGAAGTGGGGTACAGATTGGACTGACATTTGGGTGTAAATAGCCTGTGATCCTTTCTGAAGACGATCCATGTTTTGCCTACTTGGAATTGATGGCAGATTTTCTTGCTAGCAGGAAATGAAAGCAGTTCTTGGTCTCCAGAGAACAATATGGTCATTGGCTTGTGGTTCCCTTTCTTCATCTTTGCAGCCATCATTACATCAGATCTAACTCAGATGAGAAAGGTTCTTTTGTTTTAAAATTCTTTTTAAAATTTTCATGATTAAAGATGATCCACCTGATAAACCAAAATAATCTTCTCCTCTCAATATCCTTCACCTTAATCGCACCTGCAAAATCTTTCTTTTTAAAGAAAAATGGAGATTAAGGTTTGAGGGTTTAGGCAACTTGGGGGAGCATTTTTCTGTCTATCACATTCAATAGATCCAAAATATAGTATTGATTCTATGAATAATAGAAAAATTTTAATACACATAAAATTGATGCCTGAAATGTCTTTTCATTGTATCAAGTCTTTGAAATCCAGTGGGCATTTCACTCTTCCAGCACATCTCCCTTTGCACAAGGCACATTTCGAGTTTTCAACAGTCACATGTAGCAGGCAAAGGGATTGGATGTGGGTGAAGATCTAGGTTAAAAAAGACAGAAGAGACAGAAACTAGGGATATTTGTATAGGCAGCAGCTGATTGCAATCATTTACTGTTAGTTTTCTTAGGGGTGATTTTGGCATTGGGGTGATGTAGAATGGTCTCTAGAGGTGTGTTGTAATCATCCCACACAAATAAAAAAGACTTTTCTATCTATCCACTCATACTTTGTTTTACATGGGACTGATGATGAAAATATTCATTACTCACATAAGGAAATTTGGAGGGGCTCCCTAATCAGGTCCCCAGTGATTTCAAGGAGCAACAAGGAGTAACTGGCTTGATTTTCTTTTGCTGTGTCTGGAAGTAAGAATGGGAGGAGTTTCTACCCATGGACTGAGAGTTGGGTTTCAGTCAGATTAAACAATTGGTACAAGAGGGAAGGAACGTTTGACATGGATTTTGTGGCTTCTCAGATGTAGGGTCAAGAGAAGAAAAGGGAGATGGTACTTGACAGTTACGAGCAAACATCAAAAATGGAGGCTGAGACTGGAGGGAGAACTCAAGAGGCTGGAGTATGTGCTTTGCATGCAGGAGTCATAGATTCAATCCTCTGTACTAGAGTCCTCCAAGCACTACCAGTCATGACTTAAAATTACAAAGCAAACTAATGGAGTTTTTATTACTACTACTACTACTACTACTACTACATTTTACTCTAATGCTGATGTAAGTGTGTTGTCATGGTTGTAGTCTCAGTTAGTAAGGGAGGTGAGAGGCCCACCCAAAATATTGTTAGGTGCTCAGAGGTTACCCTGGTTCTGCACTTAGGATCTCTCCTGTAGTCCTCAAGGGATCATATGGAGTGTCAGGAATTGAACTGGGATTGATCACATGCAAGGCAACATCTTATCTCTGGTACTATCTTTCCAGGCTCCAAAATTAAATTTTTAATGAACACACAATTAAAGGCCACTTTTACCAATGAAGATCTATAAATGGACAGTAAACACATGAAAAAAATACTCATCACATTATATATATTTCCATCAGGAAAAGACAGTTTAAAATCATAATAAATGCCACTTTAAACAGACTAGTATGACAATCATAAAAACAGCCAGGTTTTAGAGAGGATGTGTTGTGTATGTAAATATTTTAGGGAATTATCATGTTACTGATCCTACCCTGATCGGTGATTGTGCCCTACCCTACAGTGTGACCTGGCATTCTGCCCCCACCCTAGGGTAGTACCTGATTCTGCTTCCACCATTGGGTGGTATCTGATCCCACCATTGGGTGGTACCTGATTCTGGGGGATAAAAACAAGGGTCTGTGGAAGGCGAGAGGCTTTTGGCAGGAACTGATGCTGAGGCTTTGGACTTCAGTCTTGTCCACCGAATAAAGCTAATATTTCCACAAGCCTGACTGTCTGCGAGCTGTTTACCCGCCGTCTCACATCAGAACCGTCGGCTGGACAGGGTGGCAGACGCGTGCTTCGAGCTGAAGGGGAAAGACCTCATCCTCCATCCCTCCATCAGTCAACCTCTTCAGGGGCTGACTTGCAACAAGGATGTACAAAAATTAGAACACATTCTGTAGGGAGGAGCCCCTTAAGAACAGGCAGAAAACGCAGGGCTGAAATGTAGGGCCTGTGACAGGCACAGAATTTTGCTAAAAGCAGGCAGCTTTGAGAATAAATGTAAACTTTTAAGATTTAAGTCTTGTAAGGCACAGAAAGGCAACAATCAGAGAGCTAAGCTAAAAGCAGGCAGCCTTAAGGAATAAATAAACATTTAGTAAGCATTTAAGATATAAGGCTTGTACAGAAACAAAGAAAGCACAAAATTTTGGTCCTGGGAAACTGAATCTAAATTATGAGTTCTGTCATCTGTACATTCCGACCTGCCTGAGATGGGTTCCATTATCAGTACATCCCCGACCTGATGGAGACAGGTCCCATTAGCTGTACATTCCAGGCTGATGGGTCCTGTTATCTGGACAATATGGTCTGTTCTATGTATATATTTCCTATTGACATTTATGAGCAGAACTGTGCCCAAAAAAATGTATAGAAGCCAGGCCTTGAGTTTCAATAATCAGAATTGGATTCAGATTTGGCTGGAATCCTTTTCCCACTTTTGTCTGTCTTTGTCTGTCTGTCTTTGTCTTTGTGCATGTGCGATCTCCCTCCAAGAAAAAATAGCCACATCTTAATTGGTGTCCCTGCAGGAAAGGGCACCCACAACATTCAATGCAGTGTCAATATAAAATAGTAAAACCATTTTGGGGATAAAAGTCTGGCAATGTTTTAAAAATGTTACCACATGATCCTAAATATATACCCATGTAAAATAAAAACAGATTCACATGAAGATTTACACTGTGGACTACAGCATTCCTGATAGTAACTAAAATCAGAAATAAGATTCATAGATGTGATGATCAAGTAAAGAAAATGTGGTGGAACATGTATCCATGTGATGGAACAGTATGTAGCCATAAATAGGAATGGAGTCCTGATGTAAGCTACAACACAGAAGAATCACACATTACTCAGTGAGAGAAGTCAGATATGGGGCTGGAGAGATAATACAGTGGACAGGGCTTTTGCCTTGCACAGAGCCAACTGCCAGGAGTGTTCCCTAAGAACAGAGCCAGGACTGAGCCCCGAATCCTGCTGGAGTGACCCCAAACCAACCAATCAGCCAAATAAAAAGCTGAACGGAACCCAGACCCAAATGGGCTCAGAATAATTTCATTGACATGATGTAGCCAGAGAGATCAGCTCTAGAACGTATCACAGCTGCCAATGGCTTCCCAGCTGAGAGACAGATGAAATAAAAATGTCCTAAAATATGATCATGGTTGAACAAGTCTGTGAATATACTCAAATCCATTGGCTTATATATACTGTAAATGGGGAACTTATACACACATTATAACTGAATATATCTTCTTAAAATCAAGTTCTATATTGTATATCCTAGGAAGGGAAATGAGTGCCTTGGTAGATCAACAATGCTTAGAATTAAAAAGGGATTATTATTAATATTTTTTTTTTGTTTTTGGGCCACACCTGGTGACACTCAGGGATTACTTCTGGCTATGAGCTCAGAAATCACTTCTGGCTTGGGGGATCGAACCAGGTCCATCCTGGGTTGGCCTCATGCAAGGCTGCACTATCACTCCAGCCCCAAAAGGGGTGAGTATTTTAATGAGGGTTTGTAATCTTGTCATTTAGAATAATGGCAATTTTGCTTTGGGGCCACACACATGATGGGTCACTCAGGAATCACTCCCGCTAGAGCTTAGGGGACAATATGGGTGCTGAGTTGAATTCATGCAAGATAAATAAATGTCCTACCTACTGAACTATCTCTCTGACCCCCCTCCAGTTACTTCTTTAAGGACCCTGTCTCCAAAAAGCAATCCTGATCTGAGCAACTGGCAGTTAGGACCTTAACTACAAAAACTGGGGAGACACAACTCAGCTCATTGAGAAAGGGATACTAACAAACTTTGCTTTGCAGACTGGTGAGAATTAACTGAGTCACATGCGAAGTACATAGAATAGAGACACCCACAATTTCTATGACTAAAGAGGGCCTCTTAAATAGCATAAAGCACATGTGTGTGACTCACCCATGTCCCGGAGACCTTGCATCTCTCCCCCTTCCCCAGCCTCCCTTTCTTTGTGTGGTGAGGAATGGTTTCGGTGGTGGCACTCAGGTCTGGGCTTGTGTCCATACAGTCACATCCTCTCCCCTCTCCTCTCCTTAGAGTTCTTATCAGGATCCTGCCCTGAGTCATTCGAAAACACATGGCATTCCAAGCATGATCATAGCATCAACTGAGACCCTGCCAGAAAAGCCAGTTTGGGGGCTGACCCCCAGACTCTGGCGTTAGACAATGAGACTAAAGGCACCTTTAAGGAGAAAACAACACTCTCCAAACAAGTGGAAGCAGAGATAAACAGATGGGAATATATTAAGCTGAGAAGTTTCTGCACCTCAAAGCAAATAGTACCTAGGATACAAAAGCCACCCACAGATGGGAGAAACTATTCACCCAATATCCATCAGACATGGGGCTAATATCCAAGTTATACAAGGCACTGACACAACTTTATAAGAAAAAAATCTAATTCCATCAAAAAATGAAGAGAAGAAATTAACACTTTGTCAAAGAAGAAATACATATAGCTAAAAAACACATGAAAAAGAGCTCCACATCACTAATCATCAGGGAGATGCAAATCAAAACAACTATGAGGTACCACCTCACATCACAGAGATTGGCACACATCACAAAGAATGAGAACAAGCAGTGCTGGTGGGGATGTGGAGAGAAAGGAACTCTTTTTCACTGCTGATGGGAATGCCATCTAGACCAACCTTTATGGAAAGTGATATGGAGATTCCTCCAAAAACTGGAAATTGAGCTCCCATACGATCCAGCTATACCACTCCTACCCTAGGAACACAAAAATACAATACAAAAATCCCTTCCTTATGTCTGTATTCATTTCAGCGTATTTACTATAGCCAGACTCTGGAAACAACCAAGATGCCCTTCAATAGGTGAATGGCTAAAGAAACTGTGGTACATATACACAATGGAATATTATACAGCTGTCAGGAGAGACGAAGTCATAAAATTTTCTTATACACGGTTGTACATGAAATCTATTATGCTGAGTGAAATAAGTCAGAGGGAGAGAGATAGACACAGAATAGTCTCCCTCATCTGAGTTTTAAGAAAAAAGACATTTTTGCAATAACTCTCAGAGACAAAAGAGAGGAGGGCTGGAAGGTCCAGCTTACTACATGATGCTCATCACAAAGAGTGAGTGCAGTTAGAGAAATAACTACATTGAGTACTCTCCTAACAATGTGAATGAATAAGGGAAGCAGAAAGCCTGCCTAAGAGTACAGATGGAGGTGGGGTGTGGAGGTGGGAGATTTGGGACATTGGGGATGGGAATGTGGCACTGGTGAAGGGGGTGTTCTTTACATGACTGAAACCCAACTACAATCATATTTAGAATTAAGGTGTTTAAATAAAGATACTAATAAAAAGAAAGAAAAGAAAACTATCATAACAATGTGAATGAACGAGGGAAGCAGAAAGCCTGTCTAGAGTACAGGAAGGGGTGGGGTGAGGAGGAGGGAGATTTGGGACATTGGGGATGGGAATGTGGCACTGGTGAAGGGGGGTGTTCTTTACATGACTGAAACCCAACTACAATTATATTTGTAATCAAGATATTTAAATAAAGATAAAAAAAAAAAGAATCTGTGATGCTGACCCTGGACTTTCCAGGCCATGCTAGCTCAGGTGCGCTCCAGAACTGCTCCAAGGCGTTCGCGAAGGGACGCAATTCTGCAAATCACCGCGCGGGGACAGCACAGGCCCACGAGAGCCCCGGCTCCTGGGAAGTGCCCCCACAATCCCGACCCTTGGGGTTCGGCCTCAGATCCGGTCCCAGATGCACCCCGGCTTCCTGCGCGCCTGGAGTCTTGTTTGCAGCCTCCACTCGCGCTCGTGTCCCTGCGTGAGACGTTCGTTCTCTGCAGCGCCCGGGCACGAAAGGTCCCATGACGTCCCACATCATTGGAGTCTTATCTGATTTTTTTTTCATCTTCCATTCATTTAATCCAATTTAACTATTTTCATTATCCATTTTAATCCAAGTGACAAGATGTTTCAAAGGCAAATTCCACAGTGACAGAATTAGGGGAACAAAACCTACTTTTGTCCTAGGCAAACCTCAATTTTTTAATCAAAAACACGAAATGTCAGAGATGAGTTTGATAAAACACCAACTTTTTGTTTCCTATGACATTACTTAACACATAAAATGACTTAGCACACAAGAGGACAAGAAATTCTTATCTGAACTTTTTATTCTGTTTGGTTTTTTGGGGGCCACACCCGGTGACACTCCTCAGGGGTTGGTTCCTTCTGGCTCTGCACTCAGAAATCGCTGGGGGGACCATATGGGATGCCGGAATTCGAACTGCCGTCCTCTGCATGCAAGGCAAATGCCCCACCTCCATGACATCCCTCCAGCCCCAAATAAAGATATTATTAAGGAGCCGGTGTGGTGGCACAGCGGTAGGGCATTTGCCTTGCACACGGCCGACCCCAGGACAGGTCTCAGTTCGATCCCCAGCGTCCCATTTGGTCCCCAAGTCAAGAGTGATTTCTGAGCACACAACCAGGAGTTGCCCCTGAGCATCACTGGCGTGGCCCAATTCCCCCTGCCCCAAAGATATTATTTAAAAAAAAATCTCCCATAGTTAACCCTCTTGAGGTTCAAAGAAATACAGAACCGCTTTATCATCACCAGGCTAGATTCAGCCAAATGCACGGGATGGATCAACACAGTGACCTTACATGTTATAAAATGCTTCAAGATTTACCATCAATACAAAAGCCATAGGTATATATCTGGGCCCAGATATATTATACTAAAGAGATTGAAGAGTCAATCTTTTTAATAAAAAAACAAACAAACAAAGTGAGAAGATAAGGAAGGGAAAACAATGTGGAGGGCAGAGGCAAAGGGCTTAGGTTCATCAGTAACAAGTGAGAGTGGTACAGCTCTATATCCAAACCCCAGAGTCAACAACACTGAAAGCAGGAGATTCAAACTAAAACAACCAAACTTTAAAACGTGCCGGTCAAGAAGGAATGCTGGGGGAGTGGGGACTTAGGGACACAGAAGTTTTTAGAATGGAATTTTTAGAATGGAAGCTCTCATCCTAGTTTTGAGAGACTTATGTGGTTTTGTTTGAAGAAGAGAAAAGTAATAAACCGGGGGAAAAAATCAAATACGCCGAAAATGGGCGGAGCCCTTCTTTGTCTCTCAAAACTAGGATGAGAGCTTCCAGAAGGACTCCGCCCATTTTCGGCGTATTTGATTTTTTCCCCCAGTTTATTACTTTTCTCTTCTTCAAACAAAACAACATAACTTGAACTATCTAGTCCCACCTTCCAACTAGAGCGGGAAATAAGGGAGGTACCAAGACCAAACTGGTGTAGGACCACTAAGTAGTTAGCTAGGCACAGAGGGGACCACTTATTCTGGCAGCCCCAGGGGTGAGGGAGGAGGATATGGGAGGTAGGATGGGAACGGAGGTGGAGGGAGGACAATTCGGTGATGGGAATTCCCCTGATTTTATGTTAATATGTACCTAAAATATTATTGTCAATGATATGTAGGCCACTATGATTAAAATAAAAATTATATTAAAAAATAAAAATAATTTTTAGAATAGAAGAGAAAGAGAGATGTAGATGACCTCCACAGCCTGGTGCTGCAAGGCACAGCAACCTGCCCCTACTGGTTGCTACTCTGACCCCCGCTTAGCTTGTGCTTCACAGCTAAGACACCCTGGAGTGTCTTCTAGGCCTGTTTGAACTTGATTCCAGCTGCCTTTGGGTCTTTTTGACTCGGAGCCTTGGTGGACTCCCCACCTCACCCCAGAACTGTTGGAGCTTGCCTGTATATTCAGTACCCTGGTGCACCAAGATACTCACACTTGTAAAGACTGAGCCATCTTCCAGGCCTTTTCAACGTGGGACAGAGCTACCTTTGGGCCCCATGAGTGACTGCACCACTGGTCTCCAATCAAGTGTGCTTGGTACATACCAACCCATGGCACTCATTATCTCACTTTCCTCTTTTTTTTTTTTTTGGGTCGCACCCCGGCAGTGCTCAGAGGTTACTCCTGGCTCTATGCTCAGAAATCACTCCTGGCAGGCTTGGAATGCCGGGATTCGAACCACCATCCTTCTGCTTGCAAGGCAAATGCCCTACCTCCATGCTATCTCTCCAGCCCCTCAACTTTCCTCTTGTATTGTTTCTCTGGCATCAAGATCTACTCTTTAGCCAATTTTGAAGTAAATACAGTTTTTATTAGCTGGTATATTGTATACATCATACTTAAACAGAAATGCAGAATTTATTCATTTTTTTTTACTGGAAGATTGGTGCCTTTGACCTACCATTTTCCCTGGTAATCACATTTTATTTTTGTCTCTTATTTCAGGTTTCTCAGATTCTACATATAAGAGAGAGCATACGATGTTGGTCTTTTTTTATTTCATTTATTTCACAAGGCATTTGTTTTTACTTTTAAAAAAAATAAAGTTTATTGTATTATCTTTATTTAAGCCTTATGCCTATTATTTAAAGCAATTTAAGACTAAAATAAAGCCAATATAATAGATTGAAGCATTATTTGACTGTTACTTAGAATGTATTTCACCTACCACTCAGTTGTGCTCCCTATTTTCTGTCTCTCTTTGACCTTCACCCTGAGGGAGAGAAATCAGTGGGGATTTTGGGTTGGTTTTTATTCTTTTCTTGTTGTTGTTTGGTGCTACACCTGCTGGTGCTCAGGGATTATTCCTGGCTCTGCACATAGGGATCATTTATTCTGGGGTTTTGTGGGGACAAAATGTAGAGCCAGTGATTGAACCTGGGATGGCCACATGCAAGGCAAGTGCCTTTCTTGTTGTACTATTGCTCCAGCCCTAAACCCATGATTTGCTGATTTTGTCAATTCAGAAGCATTGGGGAAGCTGGCAGAAAGCTTTCACACGGATCAATGTCAAATAATCAGGATGTTTCTGCCTGTTTGTGAGCAACCCACTTCTTTCTGGGGTATCATCTTCAGTCACCATGTACAGGTCACCAATATCAAATGATGAAATTGTGCATCCTGGCAGTCTCAAATCCATCTGAATGATTCCTCCACCATTCAGGAGAGTGAATGGTGAAACATGGTGAGTCACCAAATGGGGGATTCTGTTGGTGGCCTTAAAAATTCCCTCCCAGGGCCCGGAGAGATAGCACAGCAGCGTTTGCCTTGCAAGCAGCCGATCCAGGACCAAAGGTGGTTGGTTCGAATCCCGGTGTCCCATATGGTCCCCCGTGCCTGCCAGGAGCTATTTCTGAGCAGACAGCCAGGAGTAACCCCTGAGCACCACCGGGTGTGGCTCAAAAAAAAAAAATATTCCCTCCCAGGCCGGAGAGATAGCATGGAGGTAGGGCGTTTGCCTTTCATACAGAAGGTCATTTGTTCGATTTCCGGCATCTTGTATGGTCTACCAAGCCTGCCAGGGGTGATTTCTGAGCGTGGAGCCAGGAGTAACCCCTGAGAGCTGCTGGCTGTGACCCAAAAAGCAAAAAAAAAAAAAAAAACAAAAAAACAAAACTCCCTCCCTTTGCACAATTTGTACTTAACATCCTTAGTTGTGATATCCCTTAATGTCAAAGATCAGATGGAAATTCTCTCTACTCTTTGTTTCGGGGGTTATTTTTCGAGGGGCACCCCCAGTGATGCTCAGGGGCTACTCCTAGCTATGTACTCAGAAATTGCTCCTGGCTTGGGGGACCATATGGGACGCCCGGGGATGGAACCGCAGTTCATCCTAGGCTAGCACACACAAGGCAGACGCTTTACTGCTTGTGCCACCACTCGGACCCCAAATTGTCTCTTATCATTCAATACCGGTTATATCCATGACGCCACAGGGTAGTTAGTCTCAGTGTGGACCTTGCTGATCTTGCCTCATCATTTGACAGTGCCCTTCAGACTGTTTTGAAGGGAAATGATGAGTGAAAGACACTCATGTGTGTGTGTGTGTGTGTGTGTGTGTGTGTGTGTGTGTGTTTGTGTGTGTACCTATGGATACAGAGCAAGCACTTGTCTCAGTTTATTCAGAACCCACTGTTTGGAACTGCTACCAACTTCAGATGTTTCTTGGAACTGTGAGCCATGGTTGGGATAAGCATGGAAAGAGTCCTCAAGTCATTTATCTTGGGACAGAGAGATAGCATGGAGGTAAGGTATTTGCCTTTCATGCAGAAGGTCATTGATTCTAATCCCGGCATCGCATATGGTCCCCCGTGCCTGCCAGGAGTAATTTCTGAGCATGGAGCCAGGAGTAACCCCTGAGCACTGCCGGGTGTGACCCCCCCCCCCAAAAAAAAAGAGACATTTATCTTTCACACAGTTGTTGCAGATGTCATGATTTTCTTTCTTTTTTTTTTTTTCTCTTGCTTTTGGGCCATATTCGGCGTTGCTCGGGGTTACTCGTGGCTCTGTGCTCAGAAATAGCTTCTGACAGGCTCTAGGGATCATATGGGATGCCAAGGATTGAACCCTGGTCCATCTGAGGTTGACCATGTGCAAGGCAAACTCCCTACCACTGTGCTACCACTCTGGCCCTGGATGTCATGATTTTCTTTTTTTACATCACTGAGTACTATTACACCCACACAAACACCATATCTTCTATATACCCTGAGATTGTTTCTGATCTCCGCTACTGTAAATATCCCTGCAGTGAATGTTGGCATTTCATTTCCTCTGGGGAGAGACCCAGAAGCTGGAGTAGAAGTTTACTTTTCTTTTCTTCTTCAGGAGCCTCTGTCCTATTTTGCCTGATCATGGCAACAACTGACATGCTGAAGCTGGCCAGGGCACTGGTCTTAATTATGGGATCTGGTTCTCTCTTCAGGCAGAAAGTGGCTGAATTGCATTGAATTGGAGGGTTGTGGGATCTAGCTCCACTCTACCCCTCATACCCGGCTTCTGAAGGATCTGTGTGGGAGTGGAGAGAGGATTTCTCTATGCCCTGTTGAGGGAGGAAAATAACCAGGATGTGTGTTCCTGCAGTTTTATTCCACTTGCCTGCTGCTTGCCTGTGGGAGAAAGGGGTGAGGTGGAAAAGACATGTATGCATCATGGGCCTGTGCCCACACAGGACCCCCATCCCATTGGGCGAGGGTCTCTTGAGGGTCAGGCTCATACCTGAGGCTACTTTGTCTTTTGGAGGAGGTTTGGGTTATATCCACAGTGCTCATGGGCTACTTTTGGCTTTGTACTCAGGAGGAGTGACCTCTGGAGGTGCGCAGGGAACCACTTATAATGGCAGGGATGGAACTGAGGTCAAACATTTGCAAGGCAAGAGCCTTAGTTTTTCCCTTTTTCCTTTAAAATATCTTCTTTCTGGTATTGGTCAATAGCTTGTATATTAAAGGCTTACTCCTGGCTCTGTATTCAGGTTTCACACCTAGCCAGACTTGGGGGACCCATATGTAGTGTTGGGCGTTGAACCCAGTTGGCCAAGTACAAGCAAGAGTCTTTCCAATGATTCTTTTTCTCTAGCACCCCGGGGCTAAATTGTTTATATTTATTGTTATTTTAATTTTTTGGTCACACCAATACTTCTGGTTCTTTGTTCAGGGATAACTACAGGATGGCTTGGGGTGCTGAGGATAAACCCAGATCTGCCTTTATAAGGTCAGTGCCTTGTCCACTGAATTATCTCTCCAATCCAAGGCTTAGTTTGATTACACTTGCCCCCCTAACAGATAGATCCCTTTTGCTTTCAGGTCCCGGGGCTACTCTTGAACATACTTCCCTGCCCTGCTGTGCCAGCGGGTGGGGCTGAGTGCCAGAGTTATTCTCTGGGAGTGCAGGTGGGTGTGGAGATCAGGAATGAAACTCAAATCTGCCTCTCGGAGCTTCAGGCCTTTGTGGTCTCCAGGAAGAGCCAGGGCAATTCTTCATTCCATAGTCAGCTCCTGATTTTAGCGATAGTACCATGAGGTGGGTCCTTGCCTCACATGTGGCTGATCCAGGTTTCATCGTTGGCACCAAAAATGGTGGAGCGACAGTACAGCAGCAAGGCCTTGCACCTAGCCAACTGGAGTTCGATCCCCAGCATGGTATATGGTCCCCCGAGCTTCCAGTCATAATTCTGGAATGCAGAGCCATGAGTATCCCCAGAGGATTACTGGGTGTGACTCAAAAACAAAAAAGAAACCAAACCCTTTTCCAAAACACACACACACACACACACACACACACACACAAACATGCACAATCTCAGCTCCCAGGAATGACTCCAAGTACCCAGAGGAGTGGGTAATAGAATTGTGGTTATAAAAGGGAACACACACGGGGATACTATGCAGTTGTGAGAAAAGATGAAATCCTTCAGTGTGCTGATGGCACTGGACATGATGACACTGGATGGTGCTGGAGTGAGTCAAAGGGTGAACAAACACTGCATGGGCTCATATGTGGAACATAAGGAAACACAGTAAGGAAATAAACAGTGATAATGGACCCGGAGCACCTGCCTGTTGAACTGAGTGTGCTAAGGAAGATTAAGAGTGAGAAAGGATGCAGAGGCAGAGATGGAGGGGTGTTGAGATTCTGATGGTGGGTGTGGTATAGCAACATTGTGTTCCTGGAACACTCACATTAATAGTATTATAAATCATATTGCATAAATAAAAAATAGTTATAAAGGCAGAAAGAGATCTTAGACTCCCAGGTTTTTTTTTTTTGGTTTTTGGGCCACACCCAGTAACGCTCAGAAGTTTTTCCTGGCTTGGGGAACCATATGGGACACCGGGGGATCGAACCGCAGTCCGTCCAAGGCTAGCGCAGGCAAAGCAGGCACCTTACCTCTAGCGCCACCGCCCGGCCCAGACTCCCAGGTTTAATGCCTAAAAGCTAAGCCTTCTCCATCTCACTTACCTTACTACTGTGGGGACATGCATGAGAATTTTGGGAGGGGTTTGTTTTGATTTTTGGACCTAACCTGGTGGTGCTTAGGAACCACTTCTGGTGGGCTTAGAGACCATATGCGGTGCAGGAATACAATGTGGGCCAGCTGAGTGCAAGGTAAGCACACTCCCTGCTGTTCTGTATCTTCCACCCTAATAAAATAAGGATTTTTTTTTAAATCAAGAATCTACTCTCATAATAAAGCCTATTGTTCTTTGAGGGAGGGCTACTCTCAGTTCAATATTCAGGGTTGTTCCTGGCAGTGTTCAGAGGATCATACAGTGCTGGGAATTGAACTTGGGTCTCCTGCAGGTAAAGCATGCTCTAGCCCTTTGATCTTCCTCTGCCCACTATAATTCAGGCATTTGGTTAGACTTGAACATTTGTGCAATCCCACAGGCTTCCAGCTGTGGTTCTCAAAGTTGGACTCTAGACCTGTAGATGGAGAATCATCCAGAAACTTAAAAAGAAATGCAAATTCTTGGGTTTGGGTTTTGTTTATGTTGGGGCCACACCTAGCTGTGCACAGACCTTGCACCTGGCTCTACATTAGGGTTGACTCCTGGCAGAGCTCATGGAACAATATGAGAGTCCATGGATTGAACCCAGGTCAGCTGCATTCAAGGTAAGCACCTACCTGTTGTGCTGTAATGCCTGGGGATGGAATCCCTGCAGAGGGTAGAGAAGGAATAAAAAAAAAAAGGGCCCGGAGAGATAGCACAGCGGCGTTGTTTGCCTTGCAAGCAGCCGATCCAGGACCAAAGGTGGTTGGTTCGAATCCCGGTGTCCATATGGTCCCCGTGCCTGCCAGGAGCTATTTCTGAGCAGACAGCCAGGAGTAACCCCTGAGCACCACCGGGTGTGGCCCCCCCCAAAAAAATAAAAAAAAAACAACAGTGCTCATTGCTCAAGAAATAGGTTAGAGCTGCTGGTGGTATAGAAGGTGGAGAATGGGGAATATCAGGCTTTATTATATTCCCCTGAGTCTCACATGCCCCACTCTTGGCCCTAGGCTTCCCTGTTACTGAATAATCTTTTTTTTTTAAAGCAATTTATTTAAGAACAGTAATTACAAACATGTTTGCAGTTGGGTTTTAGTCATAAAAAAGCTCACCCCTCTTCACTGGTGTATAACATTCCCATCACCAATATCCCCTATCTCCCTTCTCCCCACTTTCCCTGCCTGTATTTGAGACAGACATTCTATTTCTCTCACTTACTAACATTGAAATGATAGTTTTCAGTGTAGTTATTTCTCTAACTGCACTCACCACTTTTTGCTGTAAGCTTCATATCATCCTTCCCGCCCTCATCTCTATTGTCTCTGGGTATTATTACAATAACGTCTCTTTATTTTTCTAAAATTCCACAGATAAGCGAGACTATTCTGTATCTATTTCTCTCTCTCTCTCTCTCTCTCTCTCTCTGTCCCTCTCTCTCTCACTCTGACTTATTTCACTCAGCATAATAGTTTCCATGTCCATCCATGTATAGGAAAATTTTATGTCTTCATCTCTCCTGACGTCTGCATAATATTACATTGTGTATATGTACCACCATTTCTTTAGCCACTCATCTGTTGTTAGGCATCTGGGTTGTTTTCAGATTCTGGCTATTATAAATAGCGCTGCAATGAATATAGGTGTGCAGAAGCAATTTTGTTTTGTATTTTTTGTTCCTAGGGTATATTCCTAGGAGTGGTATAGCTAGATCATATGATAGCTCAATGTCAGGCTTTTTGAGGAATCTCCATATTGTTTTTCATAAAGGCAGGACTAGATGGCATTCCCACCAGCAGTGAATGAGAGTCCCTTTTCTCCTACATCCCTTCCAGCACTGATTATTCTTGTTCTTTGTGATGTGTGCCTGTCTCTGTGGCATAAGATGATGCCTCATTATTGTTTTGATTTGCATCTCCTAGATGATTAGTGATGTGGAGCATTTTTTTCATGTGCCTTTTGGCCATTTGTATTTCTTCTTTGAGGAAGTGTCTGTTCCATTTCTTTTCCCCACGTTTTGATGTTAGATGTTAGATGGGTTAGATTTTTTTTGTTAAGTTCTGTCAGTACCTTGTATATCTTAGATATTATCCCACTGCATAACTTTTGATTTGAACTTTTTTTTTTTTTGGTTTTTGGATCACACCTGGCAGTGCTCAGGGCTTACTCCTGGCTCTATGCTCAGAAATCGCTCCTGGCAGGCTCAGGGGACCATACGAGATGCCGGGATTTGAACCACAATCCTTCTGCATGCAAGGGAAACACCTTGCCTCCATGCTATCTCTCCGGCCCCTGATTTGAACATTCTTGTGTAGATCCCTATGCCCAGAGGTGTCAGAGACATTCATGACCACTTGAGCCCCAGCTACTGCCAATGGACCACAGCCAGTGGCTGGAGTCTAGGTAGAAGAAGGTGGTTCCATGTCTCCATGTAGAATCTCAGTGAAATTTCTTTCCAGAGCCCAAGGCTAGACTTAATTATTTCAAATTATTGCTTATTCCAAATATCCCAATCTGCTGACACAACAGGTATAAACTACCACTTTCCTTGGGACAATGAAAGTGAACCTGGCTCTGAGGTTCTGTTGCCAAGATGACCTCACTGGCTTTCTTTTCTTCTCAGCCTCTCTGTTATACCTGAACACGTTGGTTCTTTAAGAGTAAGAGAAAAATGGCTTCAACAGGGGTGACCCTTCGGTATGTGAGTTAATGGGTCTCCTGTGGTGGTAGAAGCTGGAAGACCCATTGACTCACATGCTAAAGGGTCATCTCTGTTGAAGCCATTTTTCTCGTACTCTTAAAGAACCAGCGTGTCCAGGTATAACAGAGAGGCTAGGAAAGACACAAAATTTTCAGTTGTTTTCCTTCACAACTGGATGGGGAGACAAATGTTCCTATTTCTTGTTTCTAATAATAAAAGGAAAAGTCAAGATAGTTCATTTCTCCAATTTGTTGAGAGAATATTAGAACAGAAGGCACATGTGGGCTAGAGAGATAAGACACTTTCCTTGCATACCGCTAACTCGGGTTCAATTTCTGGTACCCCAAAGGGTCCTGAAGCCCTGTGAAGGGTGATAACTGAACACAGAGCCAGACATAAGCCCAGAGAATCAAACAACAAAAACCATAGTGTGGGTGTGTCTAGGTGTTGGGCACATATGTATATGCTTATGAGTAGAAGACTGTTTGCAGGTAGAGAATCATAGCAGATGTAGAGGGGAATGTTTGCATGTGGATACCTGGAATTGAATTTCATGCACAGAAAATACCTGAGGCCCAGCCCTCCCTGACATGGTGTTCATCTGTTCCTCAGGCCTATTTTTCTGACCCAGGCCTCACAGCTGACAAAACTCCTCCCTGTTTCTCTCTGAGTCTGTTGGTAGCCTGAGGGCAAGATTGTGGGGTGACCTAGCTGATTGCCAGTTTCTCTCCTGCTTTGCCACTTTATGGATCAGGCATTCTGATTTGAGAGAAAATGGGGTTACAATGACCCCATACCCAGAGGCCTGGCTGAGGTAGGGTGGGGAGAAGAATGTAAGTAAATAAAAACATAAAAGACTAGATGGACACATAATTTACAAAGAAAATGTTTATTCTTTGGGTGTTGTAATTGTGATATCTGTTTATGTCCTTGTGTTTATTTATATTTTTCCAGATATTGGTGACCCAGAGTCACCCAGTGGAGCCTAGGGGTCTCCAGAGCTATACCTAGCAGTACTCAGGGGACCATGTGGTGCCAGAGGTTGAACCCCACTGGGCTACATGCAAAACCTGTTTATTAATCCTTGAATTGTCTATTAGTCATTCAAGGTTTTGTTTGTTAGTTTAAGAAAGTAAATGGGGCCGGAGAGATAGCATGGAGGTAAGGCGTTTGCCTTGCGTGCAGAAGACCAGTGGTTCGAATCCTGGCATCCCATATGGTTCTCGAAGCCTGCCAGGACCAATTTCTGAGCGTGAAGCCAGGAGTGACCCCTGAGCACTGTCGGGTGTGATCCAAAAACAAACAAACAAAAAAAAGAAAGAAAGAAAGAAAATAAATGGGACTGGAGAGATAATATAGCAGATAAGGTAATTGCCTTGCATGTGGCCAATCTGCGTTTAATCCTGGCATCCCTATAGTCCCCCCAAAACTTCTAAGAGTAATTCCTGAGTGCAGAGTCAAGAATAACCCATGAGCATCGCCAGGTATGTCCCCAAAACCAAAATTAACCAAGCAAAAAATAAAGTCAAGAAAATTTGAGGTTAAAAAATAAGGGTGAATCAGAAGAAGCCTGAAGAGTAGCCCCAGAGGTGAGAATAAAGTTAGAACCTAGTGCCAAAGACATCAAGTTCACTGCCAAGGAAGAAGGAAATGGTGAGTGAGTCAGCTGGTCCCTTTCCGGTAAGGCGGATAAGGATGTTCAAAGGTTCACTGAAGAAATGATCTCAGAAGGACATTTTTAGTGGAAGGATAAAGGGTGGGAGTGAGATTTGAGGGGCTTAAATCATCAGCAGGACTCAAAGCAGGTACATACAATAAGGGTTTGCATGCTTATTGGGGTCAGGAATGCTGTGAGAAGAAGACTAGTGGGAGGAAGGGGGCCCTTTGGGAGTGGGGTTGGCTCTTTTACTCCCTCCTTTCCAGGTAGGAAGAAGAGGGTGATGGGATGGACCTGGTGGTGGAGGAAGAATGTAGCAACTGCCAAATAAACACTCCAGCCAGGGAAGCCAGCCAAGGCTGGGGCCCAGAATATCTGGAACGGAATCCATCTTCCTTCTGCAGCAGGAAGTGGTGTCGGGAGCAAAGCTGACTGGAATTTCCTAGCTGTGAGGAGGCTCCTGATGAAAACTTCTTATTTATTTATTTATTTTTCATTCATGAAAAAGAACTGGACTTCAGTGACACCTCACCTCACCACTGCCTGCCCGCCCCAACCCTTCCCTCCCCCAGAGGAAGTACTTTATTTAGCCTCCTGTTTCAGTTAAAAAAATCCCTGAGGTCTGGAGGCTACAACTGACTTGTTTATCATTCTCACAGAGAGCAGGAGGTGAAGGCAAAGGGCAGGAGATTGGACCATCTGAGTTCTGATTTCCACTAATGCCATGAGGGAAGAGTGTTCTCTCCCAACCTCAGCACCAAGAGGGGAGAGCACCTGGGCAGGCTGGGAAAAAAGAGATAGACACAGAGATAGAGTAAGAGAGAAACAGAGACAGACAGAGACAGAGACAAGAAAGAGACAGAGAGGGGCCAGAGAGATAGCATGGAGGTAAGACTTTTGCCTTTCACGCAGGAGGTCATCGGTTCGAATCCCGGCAACCCATATGGTCCCCCGTGCCTGCCAGGAGCAATTTCTGAGCATGGAGCCAGGAATAACCCCTGAGCACTGCTGGGTGTGACCCAAAAACCACACACACACACACACACACACACACACACACACACACACACACACACACACACACAAAGAAAGAGACAGAGAGAGACAGATTTGAATTTGAATTTATTTATTTTTGGGTTTTGGGCTGGGAATTAAACCCAGGTCGGCCATGTGCAAGCCCTATCTTCTGTACTATCACTCTGGCTCCTGAATTTGAGTTATTTGGAAGCATTTGTCCCATGAGTCTATCACCCTTGGAATGAGGAAAAGAACTGACTATCTCTGGACAATTAGGAGGAACTTATAGATGGCTGGCTGCAAAACCCCAGGTATTACATGACACAACTACTTGGTATCCGAGTTGTCCAAGAAATTGGTTTTGGGGAAGACCTTGTTTAGGGCTGATTAGCCAGGGATCTAAAAGAAAAGTCACTATTGGGGAAGCAACTTTAGTTTCCAAAGTAATGGTTCCAAGGGTCTAGTGTTCTGCTAGATGTAGCCACACTCAATTGGCAGAGACAGAGATTTAGTTCCTGGCCCAAAAGACTACCTGGCATGGAGGAGGGGGAACCCCAACTCAAGGAAGCAAACCATCTTGAACATTCATTTCTATAAGAGGTGCCTATGAAAAGACCACCTGAGTGAGAGAAGCTGGAACTCCAGGCTTTCTCATGCCTTTACGGAAGACTCATAAAGTCCAACCAATAGCCTCTGTTCAGCAGCAAAGACCACCACACAGTCCTTGCCTTCGTATCTGTGACACTGTAATTTGTCATCAGACATAAAGCCTTCTGTTGTAATAATTATGTATAATTATAATCTATTATATATATATCATGTATTTGGTATTTTTTCCCATTTATTTTCCCATCAGGCATCTAAGACACTTGGGATTTCCTAGGCATTAGGATTGTGTGGTGGTTTTAGGATCAAACTTTATCTGACACATGCTAGGTGTGCAACCTAGGCACTGTCCTATCTTCTGTTCCCTCATCTACTCTTAAAAATGTTCATAGTAATGCTCTAAATGGGAGTTGTCTCGAACACCCTTGGCCCCAGAGTACAGTGAAGAGAAGCAAAACTGAGTGGAGGAGAAAAAACACAAATATGAGAGGATGGGGGCCATGGGCCAAGTGGTCTCAGGTGTATTGGTGGAGATTATAAAAAAAAAAAAAAAAGACAGACTAAATATGCAAGCTGAAGTCAACAACAATGGATCCAAGAGACCCAAACTTTAAGTGGGCCTGTTATACTGGCAGGTTGGGGGACAAAGGGTAGTGGTTGGGATACAGTCTGGGAACATAGTGGAGGGAGGTCAACACTGGGGGTGGGATTGGTCCTGATTCGTTGTATGTCTGAAACCCAACTTGGTCAATCATAATGGTTTCAATAAAATAAAATAAAGTTGTTGAAAGTTTAAAATTCCATTTTCAATTAATATGTTTTCATTGTTAGTATTTAACGCCCACTTTGTAGATTCATGTGTAGATTATTTATGTGTAGATTCAGGTGTAGATTATTTATGGAGAGAAATGTATTTATTTATTTTAAGGTACAGCAGAGAAGGCAGATTTGGGGGAGAGAGCAAGTGATTTTAGCAGTAGAGCTCTGAGCATGAACTACCACAGAACAGGTGTCCCCTGAGGCACATGAGAGAGACTTTTTTCCTTCCTGGAGTCAATGATTGGCTGGTGGAAGTGGTAGATGGGGCATAATCTCTCAGTTGAGATGATTCCACCAACTGAGCACAGTTCTCAGGAGCAGGGGGCCTATGAGCAGCTCACAGGCAACATTCAGAAGCTGAAGTGGGTTAAACTGAAGCAGACCAGTTTAACAGACCAGCAGACCAGCTCTGGACACCACTAGAGCTACTGTTTCAATAGTATACAGCGTTTTTATTTTTTCATATCTCAGCACTTTATAGAATTTCTTTTTTTGGGGGGGGTCACACCTGGCAGCACTCAGAGGTTCCTCCTGGCTCTACTCTCAGAAATCACTCCCAGCAGGCTCAGGGGACCATATGGGATGCTGGGATTCGAACCACTGTCCTTCTGCATGCAAGGCAAATGCCCTACCTCTATGCTATCTCTCTGGCCCCTATAGAATTTCTTTATACTGATTAGAAGTGTGCAGGGGCCGGTGAGATGGCGCTAGAGGTAAGGTGTCTGCCTTGCAAGTGCTAGCCAAGGAAAGATCGCGACCACGGTTCAATCCCCTGGTGTCCCATATGGTCCCCCAAGCCAGGGGCAATTTCTGAGTGCTTAGCCAGGAGTAACCCCTGAGCATCAAACGGGTGTGGCCCGAAAAACAAAACAAAACACACAAAAAAAGTGTGCTTAATTCATAGATGTAGTGCTAACTAACTTTCATTCTTAGATTTAGAAGTTGATTAATATATACTAAGAAAGTCCTTATGAGATATTTTCTTTTTTTGTGGGTCGTACCTTGAGGTGCTCAGGGGCCACTTCCAGCTCAGAGTTTGGGAATTAATCTAAATCTCCTGCATGTAAAGCTCAGAAGTTTGAGCTCTATCTCTCCAGCCCTACATTCCTTGCCTTTGTTGCCAGTTGCCCTGCGGTCACTTTCGGTAAATATTTTCTGTGTGCTTAAGAAGAATACTCTGTGTGTGTGTGTGTGTGTGTGTGTGTGTGTGTGTCTGTGTGTCTGTGTGTATGTGTGTGTTTCTTCTTGTGGTTCTCCATACTCCTTGAAATCAAGCTTACTACCTGGGGTTGTAGTTCAGTAGCAGAGTTCCTGCCATGCATGTGCAGACAGGAATTTGACCCCTAGCACTGACCATTTCCCACTCAATCCACTTGATGTAGTATTGAACAATAGTATTGTTCAAATAAGATATTTTTCTTAAAAATTTAATTTTACTTTTTTTTTTTTGCGGGGTGGGGGCACACCCGGTGAAACTCAGGGGTTTACTCCTGGCTAAGTGCTCAGAAATTGCTTCTGTCTCAGGGGACCACATGGGAAACCGGGGATTGAACCCAGGTTTATCCTGGGTCAGCTGCATGCAACGCAAACGCCCTACTGCTGTACTATTGCTCTAGTCCCTCATTTTACTTTTAATTTCATTATTGGACTGAATTTATTATAGATTTACACTTAGTGACCAGGGAAATGCTTTGAAGTGTTGGAATACATGATTTATATATAGGAACTCCAAAATTAATCCCCAGCAACATATGGTCTATTCTGAGAACCTCTGGAAATGACTCCTGAACAGAGATGAGTGTGATTCTGTCCCTTCCCAAATTTATGCTAGTGTATTTTTATCAATTCATTCCTATACAGCTATCAAAAAAATTTTTTTTGTTTGTTTTTGGGCCATACCCGGCGGTGCTCAGGGGTTACTCCTGGCTGTCTGCTCAGAAATAGCTTCTGGCAGGCACGCGGGACCATATGGGACACCAGGATTCGAACCAACCACCTTTGGTCCTGGATCAGCTGCTTGCAAGGCAAACACCGCTGTGCTATCTCTCCCGGCTCGTCAAAATTTTTTTTACCAAGATGTTTGTTAATTTTGTGTGTGTGGTGCTAATATTATTTGTGTGTGAAAAGTGCTGTACTTTTCACTTGCAAAACATGTCCTTTGAGTTCTCTCACTGGTCTCCATAATTTTTTTGTTATTGGAATACAATGCAAATGAAGGTACCACACAATTGCCTTTGGCTAGATGGAAGTTATAATGATGCTATTGAACATGGCTGTTCTTAGTCAAAGATGTTATCATCACGATTTATTTCACTTGTATGATCTATACATTGTAACATATATATTAAAGCTATGACGATATTCATTTTCTAACATTCTTTGTGGATTTTGAACAGAAGCTGTTCACATCTTTCTCAAGATGCATTTCCCCTGGGGAAACATGCAATCCTGAGCTTAGGCAAATGTAAAATCATACAAAATAACATGTCTCTAAGTACCTCAAAATTGTATTGCATTTTCTATTCCCTTTTTGGGGTACATGAGATTTGGACTACACCCAAGTCTGGCTCAGGAGTGAGCACTGGGATCATGTTCAGGGGACATGTCTGATGCTGAGGATCAAACTGGAGATGGCTGCATGCTAAGCAAGTGCTTTATTCCTGTACTCTCCAGTCCTGAACTACACATTCTAATCACTAAAGAAACTAGAGCAGAAGCAGAGGCTACTAAAAGATGCAGATCACTGCACTGATAGTACAGTGTGTAGGACACTTATCTGTTTTGTGCCCTATAGCCCAAATGCTCCCCCTGAGCCTTGCCAGGAGTGATTCCTGAGCAAGTGTAAGCCCTGAACACTGCTAGATGTGCACCCCCCAAAAAAGGGAGAATAAATTCACCAAAAAAGTGCAGTGACGTAGTCTCCTCAGACCCAAGCATCTGCTGATATTTTGACAATATTCGAGAACTGATTAACAAATGTTTAACACTCACTGGATGAAAGAAGTCAGCTTGAGAGGTGTGGCATTGGTAGCTTCCAGGCAATGTGAGATCCAGACATTGTGGTTAGTAATGATTGACTGTCTGGAGAAGAAGGTCTGCAATAAAGTTGTAACACAGATGCTGCTGCCAGGGACCTGAAAAAGCTGAAACAGCATAAACTTGTACCTATAGGAGAAAGAACTTACTGAAGAAGTGGAACACGATTTTCAAGCACCTATGTCGTTGTGGGACTATGAAGTCCACAATAACCAATAAAGGAGAATTTCTTCCCTCCACAGCTCCTCTTGCTGGTATAAATTCTTACTCTTATAAAATCTTCTATTAGTGGCCAAAGTGATAGCACAGGGGGCAGGGAGTTTGCCTTGCATGCAATCAACCTGGGATCCCTGGCATCCATTATGATCAATTGAGCCCCACCAGGATTAATTTTTGAACTCAGAGCCAGGAGAAACCCCTGAGCACTGCTGAGTGTAGCCCAGAAACCAAAACCAAATCAAACCAAACAATAAACCCCTCTTATTAATAAAAACTCTGATGCTGAAAAAAGAAAGTAAGAAAAGAAGTTAGCTTGGTTGGAACTACTTGGTATTATTCAAAAGGCAGGATTATGCTTTTGTTATTGTTGTTGGGCACTGGACTCAGGGTCTCACTCGTGCAAGACTCACCACAAAGCCACATCTCTAACCCTTAAAAGCAAAAATCAGAAGATAATAAAGATACCAGATGTCAAGGGATTTTGAAGGGAGATGAATAAATTGGGGTACACAGGGAAATTTGGGGGCAGGTAGAGGCTATGATCCTCTATGATACTTTAATGGTGGACATAGGGCATTATAAAATTGCTGTATTCATAAAATGTAAAACACCAGGAGAGAATACTAACAATCCTGTCCTAAACTATGATTTCGTTAATAACTACATATCAGTATTATCTCATCAGTGATAAATATATCACAAGACTACAAGATGTCAAAAATAAGGACAATTACATGTGACAGTGTCTATAAGAACTCTGTACACTTTACTGAATGTTTTTCTGTCAACCTAAAATTTGATTTTTTTTTTTTGTAAGAGGGATAAACCTTTCCCAGAAATACTAGAATACCAGGTAGATGCAGAATGTATTGTGGACAGAGAAAGCTCCCAATTCAAATCTCTCCTTTAAAAATCTATTTGGGGCCAGTGAGGTGGTGCCGGAGGTAAGGTGTTTGCCTTGCAAGAGCTAGCCAAGGATTCCCTGGCGTCCCATATGGTCCCCGAAAGCCAGGGGCAATTTCTGAGCACTTAGCCAGGAGTAACCCATAAGCATCAAACGGGTGTGGCCCAAACAAAACAAAACAAAAAAATCTATTTAATGTGTTGTCCTCAGATAGAGAATTTAGCAGATACCAAACTGATAAGATCAGCTACAACGCTTGACCTTAACTAAAAGGCCAAAGAATGATCTAAAACTTTTTAAAAGTCTGTTTTGGGGCAAGGTACAATGAGCAGGGTTCTTGCCTTGCAGACGGCTGCCCTGGATTTGATCCCCAGCACCTCGTATGGTCCCCTGAAAATAACCAGCTGTGATCCCTAAACACAGAACCAAGAATAAATCCTAAACACCTCCATGTGTGGGCTGCCCAAAGTCCTTTATTATGGGGCTAACCAGACAGTCCAGTGAGTAGAATACTTGTCTTGCATGCAGCCAGCCCCAGAAAGCCCCCCAAGCCTGTCAGGATTAATCTCTGATTGCAAAGCCAGGAGTAAACTCTGAATATCGCTGGGTGTGTTCCTCATCCCTGCCCCCTCAAAAGATTGTTCATGAAAAGTGATGCAGAATAGTCTATCTTTAAGATTAGGAATTAGGATTTTTAGGAATACTTAGCTAATTTTAATTTTGTTTAAATATTTCTTCTTGGGGCCAGAGAGATGATAGCACAGCGGCATTTGCCTTCCAAGTAGCCAACCCAGGACCCAAGGTGGTTGGTTTGAATCCTGGCATCCCATATGGTCCCCCGAGCCTGCCAGGAGCTATTTCTGAGCTGATAGCCAGAAGTAACCCCTGAGCACCGCTGGGTGTGGCCCAAAAACCAAAAAAAAAAAAAAAAAAATCTTTTTTTTCTTCTTATGAGTACACGGAAGTGATAGTCCATAATTCATTGATTCTAAGATCAATGAACTTAAAAATCAATGTGCATTTAAAAATAACTCTGAGGGGTCAGAGCCATGATGAAAGCAGTAGGGCATTTGCCTTGCACACACTAACCTAGGAAGGACTATGGTTAGATCCCCTAGTGTCCCAGATTGTCCCCCAAGCCAGGAGCAATTTCTGAGTGCATAACCAGAAGTAACTCCTGAGCATCACTGAGTGTGGCCCCCAAAAAAACAAACAAAAAAAGCTCTGAACGGGGCTGGAACAATGGACTAGGCAAATGCTTTCTGTGGGAGGTGAGGGTTAGAAACTCAGCGTTGTATAGTCTTCCTTGCTTCCAGCACTGCCTGGAATGACCCCTTGAGTACCAACTTGGGTACTCTGAGTATTCCCAGGGGTTAAGTAACCTCTAAATCAAAAGAAAATAATATAAACAACAAAATAGAAATTCACAGAATCAGAAGCTTCTTAAACTACATGGCATTTAGATATGGTTAAATATGGTAAGCAAAAAAATATAAACAAGCTATTTCAAGAAGTATTAAATACAAATCTAGGATTAAAGGGCCAGAGAGATAGTACTGTGGCCTGAGTGCTTGCTGTATGACTCATGATCCCTGCCAAGAGTGATCCCTGAATTCAAAGCTAGGAACAAACATTGAGCATTGCCATGTATGCCCCAAACAAATCTCTCTAAGATTAAAGAGCCTAGGGCCAGATAGATATACAGGGGTTAAGGCACTTGCCTTGTGTCCCACAGACCCAGTTAGAATCCTTGACACAGTGTATTGTCCCCTGAATATCATCACTCCTGAATACAAAGCCAG
Source organism: Suncus etruscus (assembly GCF_024139225.1). Taxonomy (NCBI): domain Eukaryota; kingdom Metazoa; phylum Chordata; class Mammalia; order Eulipotyphla; family Soricidae; genus Suncus; species Suncus etruscus. The sequence continues at coordinate 7,345,784 of NC_064856.1, read as the reverse complement.
GAGAACCTCCTGAGCCATAGCCTTTGGTAGTCTTTTCCTTTTCTTTTTCTTTCTTCTTTGGCGTTCTTTGGCGTTGCCCCCTTCCCCACAAACACCTTGGAGTGCTCAGGGACAATTGGCTCTGTGCTTGGGGTTTGCTCCAAGGACCATGTGGTGTCAGGGATTGAGCTGGGGTTGGCTGCAAGCAAGGTAAGTGCCTGAAATCTTCCTGTATTATCTTTCAATACAGCTCTTCTTTCTAAATCAGGCTTAGAATAAGAGTGTATTTTACAATCCATAGTGTTTCAAATAAGATGAACTAGACACATGGGTTGAGGTAATCATTCAAAGAACTGGAGCACATGAGGCCCTGAGATTGATTTTAGAACTGTATCATTCCCCAACATGAGATGCGTTGAAGGACCGATGAGCAGAAGAACTTCAGATACATTGAAGGACCTATGACCTATGAAGGAAAAAAGATGCTCAGAGAGATTTATGAGCAGCTTCAAGAACCAATTTAAATTAACTGATTAATTAATTAATTTTGTTTTGGTGGGGCAACACCCATTAGTGCTCAGGACTCGCTTCTAGCTTTAGTTTAGGGATCAGTGGCAATCAGTAGACCATACTCACAACAATCAGTAGAGCATATGTAGTTCTGGGAATAAGTACCCAGTAGGTTGCAAGCAAGATAAGTACCTTAACCTTTCATGCCCCTTAACCACCAAGTTCATTTATTTGCTGCAGCATGTTATATGTTTACGTGAGTGTTTGGGAGAGTGGTGGATCACAAGGGAGGAAAACACAGGGAAGATGGATACACACACACAAAAACAAATTGCACAATTTCACTTAGATAACATTCATAAAATTTGTAGAGACACTCAGTATGCATGTGACTCTTCCACCCCACCCTACCAGGAATGGCCCCTGAATACCTCTGGGTGTGGCCCAATTTTCTATGACCCAAAATTATAGGAATAGAAGGTAGGCCAGGCATTACCAGGCTTGAAAGTAGGAGTGGGGGGGGCTCAGAGAAATAGTGTGGAGGTAGGGCGTTTTCCTTGCATGCAGAAGGATGGTGGTTCGAATCCTGGCATCCCATATGGTCCCCATGCCTGCCAGGGGCGATTTCTGAGTGTAGAGCCAGAAGTAACCCCTGAGTGCTGCCGCCGGGTGTTACCCAAAAACCAAAAACCAAAAAAAAAAAAAAAAAAAAAAGAAAGAAAGAAAGTAGGAGTGGGGAAAAGAAAGACTTATTATTAAACACACACAGCAATTCAGTTTGGAAAGTCAAAATTCAGGAGGGCTCGGGCTGGGGCTCAAAAAAGCACAGCATTTGCATGGCATGTGTGAACCCCAAGGTTCATCTCTAGAACAAAGTGCCTCCCCAGTACCATTAAATGTGGCCATAGTGACTCCCAACGTTGCTTCACATGATGGACCTGAGCACCTTTGGGCCTGCTTGAAGAACTGAATGGCACTAGATTTTCCAGCACCCTTTGGGGAATGCTTCTATATAAAAATAATTCTGAAAATACAATGGTGGGGTGGTTTCATTGTACTCAATGCCACATACTTGTGAATTATGCCACTTACGTACTTATGCCACTTCAATGGTTAAAATGATACACGATTCTATCTACTTTCACAGACAGAAGCACACAAGTGGGACAGAAGAAAGGAAGAATTTTATTTTAGGCATGTTGTTGAGATACTTAAAGCAGGTGGAAAAAAATCTCAGCAGACAGGCGTGTCCTTGGGTAATAGAAGCCATAAGGATGAGAGAGCATAGAGAAGTTAAGTTCTGAGCTTCAGGGACCCCATAGGCTTAGAGGAGTTACAGAAAGTGGGAGGAAAGCCAGGGAAGATGACAGATATAAGTACAATGGTCTTGGGTCTGGAATGTTTCTAAGAGTCAAAGAAAGTGGGTGCTGTGGTCAGTCAGAAGTATAATGGGAAGGAGAGCACAACAAGGGTATTTGGGAGCAAGAAAGGAGAGTGGAACTATTAATGACCCTAAATTGTGAAGGTGTTTTGAAGAAACCTATCAGAGGGCAGGTAGGTGAAGATAGGTCTAGAACAGACTTTAAACAAACAAGCAAACAAATAAACATAAAATGTTTTTAGACAGGGGACAGACAGGACAGTAAGTGTAGCATGCAGCTAAACCTGGTTCAAATTCCTGGCATCAAATTTGGTCTTGGAACATGCTAGGGGTCTCTCCTGAGCAGAGTCAGGAAGAGCTCTGGAACACCACAGGATGTGGCCCCAAACAAACAAAATTATTTTTTTGTATTTTTGTTTTGGCTGACCCAGATTTTATTTCTACATTCCATATGGTCTCCCCCAAACTCCATCAAGAGTGATACCAGGGAGCAGAGCTAAGAGTAAGCTTGGAGTACTGACAAGTATAGTCAGAAATAAAATACCCCCCCCCAAAAAAAGAGCCTTACCCACTGTTCTATTCTATCTCTCTGGCCTTTATTTATTTATTTATTTATTTATTTATTTATTTAGTGTTCGATTCTCACTTGACTGTGCTGAGTGCTCATTCCTGGCTCTGTGCTAAGGAATCATTTCTGGTCATACTCAAGGGACTATATATATTGATTGCTAGGGATCAAGCCCAATTGGCTGCAAGTGAGGCAAGTAAGTGACTTACTCGGTATTTCTGCAGCCTGACAAAAATTATTATTATTATTTGGCTTTTGGGCCACACCCTGTAACTTTCAGGGGTTACTCCTGACTTTGTGCTCAGAAATTGCTTCTGGCTTGGAGGACCATATGGGATGCCTGGGGATCGAACTCCAGCCTTCCTCGGATAGCGCGGGCAAGGCAGACGCCTTACTGTTTGTGCCACTGCTTCAATCCCCCAAAAATTACTTTTAAAGATGAGAGATGCTGGAAGATGTTTGCCTGCTTATCGGAATGATTTCTATAAGAGAAGAACTGAGCAGGCATGAATGATATAGTTCAAGGGTTAAGACTCTTGCCTTGCATGAGGGTGAGCTAGGTTCCATCTCTGGTACAATATGGCTCCCTGAATACTGAAAAGAGTGACCTCTGAGCATAGAGCTGAGAGTAGTACTAGCACTTCAGGGGGCTGGCCCAATTTGCTTTTATCACAATAAACCAATAGAGAGACTAAGGGAAGAAAAGTGGGGTGGAGTGAAGAAGAAGGGATGTGAGGGGGATAAAGGTATTGGAAATAGCAGGTCACCTTGTTGGTCTCTGACTTGGATGGGCAGGGTCAGTAACCCTGAGTCAGGAGGGTCTGAGAATTGGGGAGAGAAAAAGGGTGATTTTCTCCTCATCCCTGGCTGGATGTGGGAAGCAGGCACAGCAGAGTAGGGTGGGCACCTCTGTGAAAATAGTGTCCCCAAAGACAAGGCCGACTCCTCCCAGTAGCACTGGGTCTGGATACAGAGGGACCAACTTGACCTGCTCCAACCACACTCACTACCTAAACGCTTGGGGCATGGGTGGGAGTGGGGGTGTTTTTAGACTACAATAATACTCCACGTAACTCCATGGTCTCATGAGCCTGTTGAAAGTATAAATGACAGTGCCCATATCCAACCTGAGGCATTGGCATATCCAAAGTTCTCCAGGTGCTTGCGACTGTTGGAGGTTCTGAGTTAGAGTATAGAGGCTGAAGCTCCCCAACTTTTTGTTGTTGTTGTTGTTTATTTGTTTTAGAACCACAAATGGCAATGCTCAGGCCTTACTCCTGGCTTTGCGCTCAGGAATTACTCCTGGTAAGCTCGGGACACCATATGTATGGAGTACCAAGGATTGAGATCAGGTTGACCACATGCAAGGCAAATGCTTTAACTGCTGTATGATCCATCCAGGCCAAAATTATTTCACTCTACTCCTCTTCTTCTGTTTCAGAAAAAAATCACTTGTGGAATTTCTGGAAATCTATCATTCTTAAGAGGCAAATAGAAAGTGCCCCCCATGACACCATGTCTCCTGCTTTTTCAGCAGCCCTTAAAAGGAGGCAGCATCCCCTGCTTTGAGAAATGCTAGTGCCATGAGCTCTAGTGACAAATCCATAAACAAACCCTGTAAGCTTAACTCTGATATTTTTCAGGAAAGAATTATTTTACAAGGCAAAACATCTTTCTTTTTTTTTTTTTTTTTGGTTTTTGGGCCACACCCGTTTGACGCTCAGGGGTTACTCCTGGCTATGTGCTCAGAAATCGCCCCTGGCTTGGGGGGACCATATGGGACGCCGGGGGATCGAACCGCGGTCCTTCCTTGGCTAGCGCTTGCAAGGCAGACACCTTACCTCCAGCGCCACCTACCCGGCCCGCAAAACATCTTTCAAATTATGCCTCCTCCAAAACCCCCACATTTTTTGCAGCGAGGTGGGGGAGGGTGAGACCAGATCTTTAGTGCTCAGAGGTTACTCCTGGCTCTGCACTCAGGAATAATTCTAGAGGTGCTGGGGGAAGCATATGGAATACTGGGGATAGAATCTTGGCTGCAAGTCGACAAGCACCCTAATCACTGTATTATCATTCCACATCCATCCCCCAGCCTGGAATTTGTTTTATCTTCTTCTTATTTATTTATTTTTTTTTGGTTTTTGGGTCACACCCAGTAGTTGTCAGGGGTTACTCCTGACTCCATGCTCAGAAATGGCTCCTGGCAGGCTCAGGGGACCATATGGGATGCCGGGATTCGAACCACCGATCTTCTGCATGCAAAGCAAATGCCTTACCCTCCGAGCTGTCTCTCAGGCCCCTGAATATTGGAATTTCTTGATTCTTGCTCTTTACCCCTGCCCTCAGGGTTTTAATAGGGCTGTACTCTGTCTGTCTGTCTGTCTGTCTGTCTGTCTGTCTGTCTGTCTGTCTGTCTGCCTCTCCCTCTCTCCCCGTCTCATAGTTGTGCCAAGAACCTGCTAAAAGTTCACTCCCATTGTCCATGAGGCTCAACTGTAGCTTTCAACTCTGAGAGTAAACAGTGATGAAAAGGCTCCTTGGCTGGAGTCTCCAGTGAGTCAGCATCTCCCACCTCCAGAAGGACCAGCCTCCCAGTGACTCAGATGGCCTGTTAATAGGTAAGTCTCCTCCCAGGAAGCCAGCAGCCCTAGCAACCCTCCTCTTGAGTCATGGGGCCCTGGGCCCTTCTATCAACACCCAGCTGCCTCCAGGATCCAAGGAGGCAGTCAGAAAGATGAGCGATAAGCAGAGCAGGAAAGAAGATGAGGTTGAAAGACTGAGATTCTCAGGAGACTGGGACTTTTGTGATGGCTCGAAGTACCAACCACACACTTCACATGTGAGAAGTCTGCGTTGATTCCCAGCACTACATGGTTTCTCCTGAGCACTGCCAGGGACATCCTCCAAGCATGGGCCCAGGAGTATCTCTTGATGTGCTCCCACCCTCTAGATTTAGTAGGCTAAACTTGCTCTTCACTTAGGGTGACTTCAGGTGATTCCAACAAAGGGTTCAGTGTCCCGAGTCCATCCATGCTAAGTTAATGAGTCAGGAGTGGTTAGGAAGGAGAGAAGTTGAGTCTCTGGGAATGTATTTGGTTGAAGACAAGTTGGCACATTTATGCGCAAAGGGAAGGGACACTGAGGGGCATTTTGTTCTTGAGGATTTCTTTGTCCCAGAGTAACTTGCAGGAGGATAAGGAGAAAGGTGGGTGCTGGCCCAGAACTGGGAGGGTAAGGAGGAGCAGTTTGTACCAGGTGGGAACACAGTCCTCTAAATCCAGGAACCAGTTGAGTGTCTGCTTCTGGCTCTCTCTGCTCTTCTCATTCCCAGCCACCAGTCTCTGTGCAGATACAGTTTTCTCCTTTTTCTCTTCTCTTTCTTTGTCTCCTCCATGGCAATGTGGGAGAGATGAGTCTCTTCCTGTCGTGTGTGTGTGTGTGTGTGTGTGTGTGTGTGTGTGTTTCTTTCCTGTTTGGATTGGTGATTGGCATCTGTGTATGGAGGCAGCCTTTAACCCATCCTGTTTACTTGCTGCCGACACAGTGGGTTGTGACTGGTGAGACTGTCAGCCACAGTTCCCACCACAACCTGGGGTGGGGACTGGAACATAGACACACAGAGGCACACAGAAGCAGCAGCCACTAGGTCTGCCTACTCTACTGAGATCTGGGACTCTGCAGCTTCGTGTCTGGCATGCTTAGGGTTGGCTCATTGCACTGAGGTCACCTCCCCTGTCACCTTCTCTGTCACCTTTTCCATCATTTTCCCCACTGCAGATGTGGATGGCTCAGCCATATCAGAGCCAGAAAAGATCACCTGAGCACATGCTACTCATACCTGCCATTACTTTCCTTTTCTTTTCCTTTTGGTTTTGGGATTACACTTGGCAGTGCTCTGGGCTTACACCTGGAAGGACTTTGTCAAAGAATCATATGAGGTGCTTGGAATTGAATCTGGGTCAGCTTCAAGCAGGACAAATGCCTTAACCCCTGAACTATTTCTCTAGCCCCAGTTACCATTTCCTCCAGGAGGATGTTAGGGCCAGAGAAGACCAAGGTGGAAAGTGAGGCCCTATCCTCCCACCCTCATTCTGCTCATCTCTCCTGGCCAGGCCTCACCTGACTCCAGTCAGGTGAGTCCTAGTCTCAGATGGTTTCTCTTGTTGTTCCCAGACTCTGCTCTGAGGCCATTGTGCAAGTGATGCTGGAGACTGACAGGCTTCCATGGGGGTGGTGGCATGAGTGTGAGAGGGGCAGGTGTTAGAGCAGACTGGGAGATGAGGCAGTAAAGACATAGAAGGAGTGACTGAGTCTGAGAAAGCCAGGCCAAGACCTTGGTGCTGCTTTCCTGGTGCTCCCTCCAGCTTGTTCCCTTGGAACCTGAGCACAAAGGCCCAGATTGTCCAAAGAAAAGGCCCTTCCAACAAACCAATACAAGACCAGAGTCTTGTGTATACGGTGGGATTCTTCCAGGGGTTCCCATGGACTTCCTGAGGTCATCTGGAGTCCAGCAGACGCTGACTCATGGCTGACTATGCACAGCTGTGACAGTGAAGGGCCAGCAGATCTGGTCAGGGTGGGGGTGGAAGTGCCCCTATGCAACTCCCTGCGCTGGGTCCACCACGCCCCCACTAAATACTTAGTCATGGCTTGTTTGCACTTCACTATGAGCTGAGGCAGATCCTCTATTTTTGGTGCTCCTAAGTGTTTCTCAGGAAGTCCAGGGGCCTCTCATCAGACCAATGCAAGGCCTGAGGGTGCCATGTTGCTCCATCGCTGCAGTGGCATGGATACCAGGGCCATTCTGGAGGTGCTGGAGCCTCCAGGCCACACCAGTCAGGGCTTGGTGCCAGAGATCAAACCCAGGTTGGGTGCAGGCATCCTTACCATTGTCCTGTCTCCAGATCCCAGATTCTGTATTTTACTTGTCCAAACCCTTCAATGGTTGAATCCCACCATGAGGCCATCAGCAGGAACCCCAAATTATAGTCTGGAATTTAACCTTAAAAAACACTTAAAATGTGCTTTTCTGTGTGGCAATGAGCATAGAGGGATGGCTATGAAGGCCTCAGGCACACTGTGAGGGTACAAGGTGGTGAGCGCACTCCCCAGATGCCAGGAACCAACCCTATTTGGCACTTGATGTCTCCTTCAAAATCACCATTAGAAGAGGACAACTTCCTCTTCTGCTTTGTGTCTTAGTTGAGGAAGGTGAAGTGGTGTGTGTATGCACATGCAAGCATGTATATGAAATTGTCTCTTAGGAGCACGTAATGGAGATATCTCTCAGGGTAAAGAGGTTGTGCTGTGACCCCTATAGCTGCCTACATAAGAGGTAGCTGAAGTTGGGTGGCCAGACCCACCATAGTCATGGTCTGCTCCATGTCCCTGAGGGGCTCATTCCATCTGGGATCATGAAGGTGGAGGAGACTGGCCCTGTGATGGCCGTAGCACATGGCCAGCTGACCAAGTTAAGTTCCTATTGCCCAACTTCACTGCCAATAGGCACAACACCTAGAGTTTAGTCTAAACTTCCTGGAGAACAGATGTGTCAAAATTGTGAAGGCACTTGCTTTACATGCAGACAACCCTGATTCTATCCCTGGCCTCCTGAATTCTTCCAGGAGTGATTTACAGAGCCAGGAGTGAGTCCTGAGAACTATTAACACTCCAAACAGAAAAAGCCTCCCACCAAAGAGAAACTTATTGGGCAGCATCAACCTCTCCCCCCAAATTCCTCCCCAAACGAATAAAAACCCTTATACAAAATGTAAATTTACCATGTATCTATCCTTGTTTTGATATCCAATCGGGATTAAATTATATAGGTTAAAAACAACCACCACAACCATTTCTACCCATTGAAACCCTAATGACAATTGGTTTAAGCCATGTTGAGGATACAGGAGTTCAAGGGTTAAGATGTTTGCATTGAATGTGGCTGACCCTGGTTCAGACCCATGTACAGTTTTAGAACATCACTGGGATTGACTCCAAAGCATAGAACCCTGAACACTTTTGAATGCTGCCCAACTGTCTCCCCCAAAAGACTCCCCTTCCCCCAGATGTGTGTGTGTGTGTGTGTGTGTATGTGTATGTGTGTTTGAGGCCAAGGCTCAGGGCTTACTCCCTACTAAGCTCCTAACTCCTAACAGGGTTCTCTGAAGTTTTCTGTTGTTAATGGATCATTGAATCTGTATTTTGTGCATGCAGAGGTCTCTAAAAGATAAGAACTTAGGCCACAGGGAACTAGCACTAGTAGCTCTGAATGAGGTGAAAGGAAGGCAGGGCAGGGAAGCTTCTGAGTTAATATTTTTCTCACCTCTCACCCATTTGGACAATTCCTGGAACTACCAATCAGCTTTTGGTATCCGAGTTCAGTTGCTTTTGACTCCACAAGTAAGGGGGATCTGCAGTATTTGTCTTCCATCTTCATCTGTCTGGCTTATCTCACTTGGCACCCTGCCCTCGAATTAATCGGTGTCTACAGCGAGTTTTCCTTATTCATTCATCGGTGATGGACACTTAGGTTGTTTCCACATCTTGGCCATTGTGTACAGTGACATTTTAAAAAGGTCACGTTCCTCCATTTAAAGGAGTCTTTTTCTTTCTCCTGTCTATTGCCATTTTAATTATCTGCATCTCTTCTTTCACAAAATGAGGATCCAATTTTGTTTAATTTAAATCTTAATGGGCAAAATGCAGTGGACTGACAAAGTTAGAGCCTTCAGAACACAAGGCAGAAAACAACGGGGGATAAGCCCCTTGAAAACAGCCAAGGGAACATTTAGGGATGTAACTGTCCATGACACTGGCCAGGTGGCACCCCTTCAGCTCTTGCATCTGGGTTTTCTTCTGATTTATTATTATTATTATTATTGTTATTATTATTATTTGTTTTGAGGCTAACCTGGTTGTGCTTTAGGCTTAGTTCTGGTGCTGTGATCAGGGATTACTTCTGACAGTGCCTTGAGGACCATATGAATGCCAGGGATCAAACTCAGGTCAGCGCCACACAAAGGCAAGCAGCCGATCCATTATACTATTACCTGGCCACCCTCAGTGCTTTAGGAAACTTCCTGGTGCTTCTGAAGCACAGCAGAGGGGGGCACCATGTCTGTAGATGTGACTGCCCAAAGTTTGAGGTGTCTTTGCATTAGGGCTTGTTAGAAGTGCAGTTAGGACAGGAAAGGGACCACTGTGTCAAAAATAGTTGGAAAATATCACTCTGGACAAGAACTGGGTGCTGAACGTAAAGTGATATGCATTATATCCTATCAGTAACAGTCTCAACCACAGTTCCTAAAAGGAAATGAGAAAGAGAGAGAGAGAGTAAAGAAAAAGAAGAAAGAGAAAGGGAGAAAGAGAGGGAAAGAGAAGAAAAGAGAAAAAGAGAGAAAGAAAGAGATAGGTTGGGTGGGGGTTTGTGGGGAACAAGAGGGGAAATTGGTGGCAAGAAATGAACAGTGATGAAGGGATGGGTCCTGGAACATTGTATGACTGAAACTCCATACTTCAACAATAAAACCCTTTTAAATTGTATCTCATGATAATTTAATAAAGTTTTAAAAAGAAGTTCAGTCCCTTCCAGGCCGCCCCACTCCCAACCTCCCACATCCAACAGGACCCACATGTAGCAATGTTTCTAGATGTTTGGATGCAATCTGAGAGAATGGGACCCTACCCATATGGGTGAGGATCATACTTCCTGCAGGCTGTCATGTGAAATCATGTGATCTAGGTCTGGTGCATGAAGGAATGGACTAGTATACTTCTTGCCAGGCCCCGTTTGCTTGTGTGGGGGAAGGCCACACCCAGTGTTGCTCAGGGTTTATTCCTGGCTTTGTGCTTAGAGATGACTTCTGGTGGGGCTCTGGGAACCATGTGGGGTGCTGAGGATCAAATCCAGGTTGGCCACATGCAAGGCCTTACCTGTTGTACTATTGCTTTGGCCTGAAAGGTAGAAATTTCTATTGATGTGAGAATCACAGTCACTGTCTTCTTTATTCAGAGGGCCAGTCCATTTTCTGAGGCTCTTCTGGCTACTCTGCCCTTACTGCACTGGACAGCCTCTGCCCTATGGGGGAGAAAAGCATAGAAATGCTTTTTAAGCCTGTGAGGGATTCTGCACTTGTGCCATCAATGCTTTAGTCATATTTCCACCCCCACTGGAGCTTAAGTCAGCTGTATTAATACAACTGGTATTGAAATCAGCCTCCAAGAAAAGAAGGGACGAATTCAAAATGAAAAACAAAACAAAACAGGACCAGAAGCACTGATGAAGTGTTTGTCTGGCCTGTGTGAAACCTTGGGTTGATCCCTTTGTACCGTTAAAAAACAGAAACAAAGAAGCAAACAACAAACAAAAATATTAAAAAAACTAGCAGCTCTTCTGGGCAGGAACTTGGTCCTTATCTTGTCCTCCCAAAAGCCCAAGATAAGGACAAGTTGAAAGCTGATTCAGAAACCTTTGGCTTTTTACAGATCAGGAGGGTGCCTCAGAGGGCCTGCCCGCCAGGGAATTGTTTTGGTTTGTTTTTTTCCTTTTGTCTTTGTTTTTTTAGGTCACACAAGCAGTGCTATGGGGCTACCAAAGTGCTTTGGGATCGTGGTGCTACAGCTCTAACCAGGATTTCTGCATGGAGAGCATGTGCTTCACCCAGCCTTGAGCTCTCTCTCCAGTCCCCAGGAGGATATTTATTAATGATTTTGGCATCTTCTTGACTTTCAACATCTCCCTTGCCCCCAAGTCTAAGAAAATGTGCCGGCTTGTCCTTTTTTCCTATAAAAACTGCTTCTCTGGGCCAGAGGGTAGCAGGTTTGCTTTGTACGTGGCCAACCAGAGTTTGGTTCCTGGCATCCCATATGGTCCCCAGAGCACCCAGGAGTGATTCCTGAGCACCCAGGAGTGATTCCTGAGAACCCTGAGCATCTCAGGGTTTGTTCCCAAAACTAAAAAACTTAGGCAAAAAAGCCAACTCCTCAAACCTACTTTTTGTGACCTTGCAGACAAGACGGCTGTTTTGTCTTTCTTTGATTGGTTCTTGAGTAGTGGTAGAATAAGGCTGAGATTGATGCCAATTAGACATCAGAGGGGACCTAATGGGTTGGAGACTCCATTTTGCCACTTTTTGTATCCTTTTTTTTTTTTTTTTTGAGGGGGGTTGTGTTGTTCTTGGGATACCCCCAGCAATGATCAGGGAGTATTCCTGACTCTGTGCTCAGGGATCATTCTTGGGGACTTGCTGAGAATCAAATTTGGTTCAGCCACATGTAAAACAAGAGCCCTATCAGCTGCACTATTGGTTGGCCCCCATCCCTGATTCTTTTACTCCTCAGCACAGCCTTGAGATGTCTTTTAACATTGCCTTTGTTTTATTCTTTTCTTTTGGGCAACAGGTTTTGGGACTCACTTGCCCGGAGCCTACTCTTGGCTTCATGTTTAGAGCCTGCTCCCAGAAATAGTAGGGAGATAATATGCAGTGTTGGGCATTGAATCTGGGCCCGGGGCATACAAGGCAAGCACTTTAACCTCAGTAGTGTCTCTTTGTCTCACATTGCCCCATTTTAAAGATGAGGAAGGGAGTCTACAGAATTATTGTGTGATCAGGAGCTTGGATCTGACCTTCCCATTGTGTTTCTAGAGGAAATAATGGGGATCCTTCTTAGGTTGCAATCACTCTACCAGATTAGATTCTAAAGGTCCCTTGGTGGAATAACAGCAGATTTTACCCCAAGGTTGTAAAGACCTTTGATTTATTTTACTCACATACTTGTTCTACTTTCTTCTTCCCACCATAATCTTACAGGGCTCCACCATCCCTTTCTCTTTAGGTCACCTTTCTCTGACCCCTGTTAGTTAATTTTCTGCCTTTGCATAGCTGAAGCCATCCAATACTTTCTTTTTCTTTTTCCTTCTGACCTCTTCCTTTTCATAACTTCCAGGAAATCTTTCCATTTTTGCTTCAAATGGTTGAATGTTATCTCAATTTTTTTTTATAAATGAATTGTATTCTATTGTAGAAAGGTTCATATCATTATCCAAACATTCATGGACACTGGGGTGGCTATCACTTAATGTTTTCATATTTTCTGGTTGGATCCTCAGAAATAGGGATACTGGATTCTATGGTAATTTGATTTTGAGCTTTAAAGGAAGCCCCATAACATTAAAATAATGAAGAAAGAAATGCCTGAACCAATTTACATTCACACCAACATTCTATGACCATTCCTTTTTTCCTTTTATTTTTTTTGTTTTATGCACATGGGCACACCCCACATACACACATAGTCCAACAGAATTAACACTATTATTTTATACTGTGGTGTTGCTGTACCATGCAGAGTGCCAGGATCCTGCTATTATTATTCCAAGGGTCTTGTCTTCCCCCACCATCTTCAGGCCACAGTTTTATTGACCTTACAAGAGTTCTTCCGCCCCCCCCCCAGGATTTTGTCAATACTTGTTTTTGCTACTTTTGATGGAAGCCAATCTCGTGGATGTGAGTTGGTATCTTATTATAGGTTTAACTTGCATGCCCCCAATAATCAGAGATGTTGAACATTATTTTTTATCTGCCCGACAGATTAGAAATTTCTCTTAGAATAAGTATCTACTCAAACCTTTGGGGATGGGAGTTTTAACATTTGAGCCCACAGACCTCAGGAATCAGTTGTTGCTGAGAGATAGATAGATAGATAGTCTGCTGTGTCAGATTAGTGTCAGATTATCTGAGAGATAACCTGGGAGACGGTTATTAATTATTCTTTCCATTCCTGTATGCACATGTTGTGGATTGAATTATGACTACCCTAAAAGATTAAGAAAGTCCTTACCTCTGATATTGCAGAATATGACTTTTTTGGGAGACTACAAATTTATTAAAACAAATGTGAGTGAAGACTCTAAAGCCAATACATTAAAACAAATGCCCCAACCCTAGGTCTGCAAGACAGCCACATTTTTTCCAGGGGTTTCAAACTCGAGGCCCGCGGGCCATTTGTGGCCCTCTGTACAACATTTTGTGGCCCTGCCCTAGGGGAATCTTTTTTTGTTTTGTTTGTTTTAGTTGTTTGTGTTACACCCCCAATGTTCAAGGCTTACTACTGACTTTGCATTCAAGGATCACCCCGACTTTGCCTCCTGCGGTCCCCAGGTAAATTGAATTTGAGATCTCAATGGTAGTGTGTTGTGTATGTAAATATTTTGGGGGATTACTATGTTGCTCACCCTAATCTGATTAGGTGATTGTGCCCTACCCTAGGGTGTGACCTGGCATTCTGCCCCCACCCTAGGGTAGGACCTGATTCTGCTTCCACCATTGGTTGGTATCTGATCCCACCATTGGGTGGGACCTGACTCTGGACTATAAGAGCAAGGGTCTGTGGAAGGCGAGAGGCTTTTTGCTGGCTGGAACTGAATCGGAGTCTTTGGACTTCAGTTTTGTCCATCCGAATAAAGCAAATATTTCCACGAGCCTGATTGTCTGCGAGCTGTTTACCCGCCGTTTCACCTCAGAACCGTGGGCTAGACAGGGTGGCAGACACGTGCTCCGAGCTGGAAGAAAAGGGCCTCATTCTCCATCCCTCCATCAGTCAACCTCTTCAGGGGCTGTCCTGCTACATAATGACGCCCGGACAGGGACCTGAACCCTGGACCCTCAGAACTGTAAGTGAAATATTTCATTGGAAATTTCCTATGCTGACCATCAAATGGTTTCTGTGGTTAGTCATGTGGATTTTACCACCCTTAGTCTTACGCATTGGTGCTCTAGTATACAAGTGGATCATTCCATTTTGTTTAAAACTAATTGGTTTTGATCTAAGGACAATCACTGCAGTTGGATGGTTGTGGTCTATATTTCAAATGAAAAGTGTAGTGTCTCTAGCCATCATAGTTTGTGGAATTTCTGTGTTGACTAACGTTATTATTATGAGCATAGTTATTTGCTGTTATTTCTATTTAGGAAATAGAAAGTGTAGAAATGGTGAGGCTAAAACCAGTATAGATAATAAGGAAATTTATCTGACGAAAACTCAGACCAAGGTGCAGGCTGACGAATCCAGCCCCACCATCAACAATATAGAAATTTTTGCTGGAAGAAAAACAACTCAGAATGTTAAGCCTGATTCTAGTGAATTGCTTGACAGTAGTGACTCAGATAATGATCTACCTCCAGTGCTAACTCCACGAAGTATGCCTCCTTCTAGTCACAAAATTGAATCGCAGAGCAGAGCAGATTCAAAAAATGAACCACATGCTCAGTCTCAGAGCTCTATTCAGAGTAATTTTGCTAATCAGGCCTTATCCCCTATAGACGGGGTAAATGTTTCTAACTATGTACCCTATCAGATGGAAGAATTAGATCGGTTTAAAAGATCATGTAAAGAAAATGGGCCAAAATCGCCATACAGTGTGGAGTTATTAAGACTTTGGAGTCATAACTCATCTTGGACTTTGTATAATTTTAAAAGAATCGCTGAAATATGCCTGTCGTCTAAACAGCGAACTGAATGGGAAATGTACTATTCAGAAGGCGTAAAAGCTAAATTATATAGTCCGGATGGTATGAAAAAGCAAGTGGCAGGTGTTACTCTATCGTATGAATTATTGATGGCAGAAAATCAATTTGCAAATATTCAGACACAAGCAGCTTTACCTAAGGAAATCTTAAATTTAATCAGGGAGATTGCATTGTCAGCATGGGAAAAAATTGATTCTAACAGCATTGGTAGAGGAAACTTTTTAAAAATTACCCAAGGTCCTTATGAGTCATTTGCAGAGTTTGTAGGTAAGATTAAAGATGCTCTGAAGTTACAGGTGGAAGATGAGGAGATTAGAAACTTCCTAGTAAAATCTGTGGCCTATCATAATGCAAATTCAGCCTGTAGATTAGTATTGAATACATTAAATGAAAAGTCAGATCTGAATGATTACCTTTATGCCTGCCGGAATGTCTATGTGGAACCCCAACCCCCACCCCACTCAGACTCAGTACAAACCTTCCCAGTTACCAAGGGAACAATGTCTTACTCCCCTCGGGGACAGAACACTTTCCGGAAACCAGGTCTTTGCCCAAAATGCAAAAGGGGTCGCCACTGGGCGAAAGATTGCAGATCCAGAAACCTCATTAATAATAACCTAAGTAGAGGTTTCAACACAGTCCCCAGGAGGCAAATCGCCTGCTACCATTGTGGAAAACAGGGACATATCAAAAGAAATTGTCGTCTCCTTATAAATTCAGCTCCCCAAGAACACACATACAAGATGCAGGGAAACGCCCACAGGGCCTCCCCCCAGGCCCTTCCAAATCAGGGGCAAAGTTCACAGACAATAATCCTTCCAAGCCCAGCCCAAGAAAATTCATCACGATAAGGGAATTAATCCACTCTACTTCAGGGAGTGCCGGATTAGACATATTATGCCCAGAGGACATTACAATTTACCCAGGAGCATGCCCTTACATGTTAGAAACTGGCATTGTAGGCCCGCCACCCCCAGATACCATGGGTTTGATTCTTGGCAGAAGTTCCCTCAACATAAAGGGTATATCAGTAATCACTGGTGTCATTGACTCAGATTCCATGGGAGAAATCATTGTAGTTATTACTGTACCAGTTACATGGACCTTTAAAAAAGGAGAAGCGATTGCCCAGATAGTAATAGTGCCTTATGTCAAATTTGGGACTTCAGATAAGACTAGAATTGGAGGTTTTGGAAGCACAGATCCGGGTGCTACTCAAAACCCAATCGTGGCTCTGGTTACTAAATGTAAAGATGAACACCCAATGATCAAACTTCACTTGGAAGGCAAACCCTTTGATGGAATGATAGATACGGGTGCTCAGGTTACCGTAATTTCTGATAAAGAATGGCCAGAAAATTGGCCTCTTCAGGAAATCCCGTATTCCCTAGAAGGAATAGGAGGCCTGAGTTCCTGTCTGTTGAGTACGAGGACTATACTATTTTACGGCCCAGAAAATCAAAAAGCAATAATCAGACCTCACGTGGGCCCATTTTCACCATCCCTGTGGGGCCGTGACCTACACAAACAGTGGAAAGCAGAATTCCACATCCCATTAGCTCCAGAAGAGTCCGAACCTTCTTTTGATTTAAAAACCCAAAATTTTTAGTGGGGGCCACTACCGTAAAAACACCAGCACCAATAAAAATAAAATGGAAATCTGATGAACCAATTTGGACAGGTCAGTGGCCCCTTAAAACTGATAAATTAAAGGTGCTGACAGAATTAGTGGAGGAACAGCTAAGTTTAGGACATATTGAACCATCTTTTTCTCAATGGAATTCACCTATATTCACTATAAAAAAGAAATCCGGTAAATGGAGACTTTTGATGGATCTTAGAGCTATAAATTTATCCATGATACCTATGGGCAAATTGCAGACTGGTTTACCATCACCTGTAGTTATTCCAAAGGAATGGCCACTAATTATAATTGATTTGAAAGACTGCTTCTACCATATTCCTATCCACCCAGATGATAAAAAACGTTTTGCATTCTCAGTTCCTTCTTTCAATAATACCCATCCCTGCAGACGTTTCCAATGGACTGTTCTCCCCCAAGGCATGCTGAATTCCCCAACCATGTGTCAGTTTTTTGTAGATAAGGTTTTGAGCCCTGCTCGTGAAAAATTTCCTCAAGCCATGATATTTCATTATACAGATGATATCTTGCTCACAATGAACAACGAAACAGATTTACAGGAATTATACTCTTATGTTACTGACTGTTTACAAACATCAGGACTGAAAATAGCTTTAGAAAAAATACAGATAATGCCACCGTATCAATATTTGGGTTTTATTTTGGACCGGACGTCTATACGTCCACAAAAATTTTCTATCAAAAAAGAAAACCTCAGAACGCTTAATGATTTTCAGAGACTTTTAGGTGACGTAAATTGGCTCCGCCCTGCACTAGGAATCCCAAATGCAGAGTTATCTAATCTGTTTAAAACGTTGGAGGGTGATCCTGCTTTAGATAGCCCGAGAAATTTAACAACAGCTGCAAAAAATGAATTGGACATCTTCTTGAGCAGATTACAAAAATCGTTTCTCTCAAGATTCATCCCAGGAGAAAAGGTATTACTGTTAATCTTCCCTACTATAGAAACCCCCACAGGGGCCTTGATGCAACAGTCAGGACCTTTGGAATGGGTGTATTTACATAACAAACAACCTCGCTCAGTTGTCCCCTACTTACAACTGATTTCAGAGATTATTATCAAGGCAAGACTCAGATCTATATCTTTACTAGGTTTTGATCCAGATATAATAGTTTTGCCAGTACCAAAAAAGGAAATTGAGTCAATATTGCCAATTAATGAATCTCTACAAAGGGCCCTCTCAGATTTCACAGGAGAAATATCCTCCCATTATCCAGCAGGAAAAATTTGGGACTTTTTAAAGAAAACTCAGTTTGTTATTTCTTCAATTGTTCGGGATTCCCCTATTCCCAATGCCAAGGTTTTTTACATTGATGGATCCCAAAATGGAAAAGGAGGAATAACTGGAGACAACATTAATATGACCATAGATACCAAATATAAATCTGCACAGAAAGTTGAATTAGCAACGTTAATTTACCTATTAGAAAATGTATCTGAAGCCATGAATATAGTTTCTGATTCTTTGTATGTGGTAAATTTATGTCATGTGATAGCCACTGCATCCCTTAATGCTAATAACCCGATCATACAGGACTTACTTAAACAATTACAGCAGCTTCTTCAAAAACGAACTGAGCCCATCTTCATCACACATATTAGAGCCCACTCAGGTCTTCCAGGACCTATGGCTCAAGGAAATAAAACTGCTGACTTGCTAGCAATGCCTATATTTAAATCACCTGTAGAGGAACATTCAGCCCTACACACAAATGCTCGCCGTTTACATGTGAATTACCAAATTCCATGGAGGCAAGCTAGAGAAATCGTAGAAAACTGCAACGTATGTGCACCGTTAACAAAAAAGACTCACATAGCAGGAGCAAACCCAAGAGGCTTACAGTCTAACGAACTTTGGCAAATGGATATAACTCAAACAGATTTATTTCCAAGGAAACCTTATCTTCATGTTGTGGTGGACACTTATTCTCGGTTTATGTGGGCAATTCCCATGTCTTCTCAAAAATCTAAGGCTGCTTGTAGTTTTCTTTTACAATGTTTCTCTGTGATGGGTATTCCATATTCTATAAAAACTGATAATGGGCCAGCCTATGTTAGCAAAACTTTTGAATTTTTTTGTAAGGAATGGCAGATAAGACATCTCAGAGGAATTCCTTACAATTGTAGGGGACAGGCCATTGTAGAAAGGACTCACAGAACCTTAAAAACTCAATTACAAAAAAATAGAAAAAGAGGTTTACCACCAACGGATTTGCTGTCTTTGACTCTTATCACACTAAATTACTTTAACTTACCCCAAGGGGAAAGCTACACTGCAGCGGAAAGACATTTTAAAGAAGATATTCAGAGACAAGAAACAACCCATAAACCTATTTGGATCAAGGAGGATGAAAAATGGATAGCTGGCTATCTTCTCCTAAGAGGAAGGGGTTATGCCTATGTTTCTATAAATGATGACCCTCCCAAGAAATTTTGGGTTCCATTACGTCTTGTTAGAAATCGGGCTAGCACAAATGATCAGGTTCAGACTACAAACTCCCCTTCAGAGAAAAAACAGAATACTTCAGACACTAACAGCAGTAATATTACTAAGGTCTCTGGGGCAGGGAACGATTTAGCTGTCACACACCATACAATGAGTGAGACTGATGGTAGTGATAAACCCTTACACTCCGAGATGCAAAAGGAAAGACAGGAACCTGTCTTAACTGGGCTCCAAAATATAGGAAACTCTTGCTACATGAACTCAATATTGCAATGCTTGTATAATATTTCAGACTTAACTCAGTATTTTTATAAAGATCATTATAAAAAGGATATTAACAAGAAAAATCCGATGGGGCATGAAGGTAAATTAGCCGAAGAATTTGGTCGGCTCATCAAAACCATGGGAAATGGATTTCATAGACATATTAACCCTGAAAGCTTCAAAGTAACAATTGGTTTACTTAATGACCAGTTTGCTGGACACAATCAGCAGGATCCTCACGAACTACTGATGTTCCTAATAGAGGGATTACATCAGGACTTGCTTACTGTAAATCTAATGACAGACAAAACTACACATCTCATGGGAAATGAAAATTATGAACAATTTAGTCCAGAACACCAAAAGGCTCATAAATCTATTATTTATGATCTCTTTCAAGGACAATTCAAATCTATACTCCAGTGTCTCACTTGCCACCAAAAGTCTGAGGTTTATGAGACATTTGTTCATTTGTCTTTGGCTGTTACATCTACAGATAAATGTACATTACAGGAATGCCTCTCTGAATTTTTTAAAGAAGAAGAATTAAGAAATGACAACAAAGTTCTGTGCAACAGGTGCAAAAATAGAAGGGATTTTTCAAAGAAAACGTACTTATGGAAACTGCCACCAGTACTTATAATACACTTGAAACGTTTTGCTTTTGATGGCAAACAAATAAAAAAATTGCATACTTACGTAGATTTTCCTTTAGAAGACCTCAATTTAGAGGAATTCACTTCAGAGAATAAAAGCAAGATTAAGAAATACAACTTATCATCGGTGTCAAACCATTATGGTAAAGTTCACTATGGACACTGTACTTCATACTGTAAAATTGCTGCAAAACAACACTGGATCAATTTTGATGACAAGAAGATCAAAAAAGTCCCTAATACATTGGTGAAATCCACAGCAGCATACATCCTGTTTTATACTTCTTAGAGATCTACAATGAACACCAGATAATCATTTTACTTCCTTATCAGTTGCTATTAATGCTCTAGGATTCTTTCCACAGGCATGATCAATGAATATAGATTGAAAATCATGAATCCCCAATGTGTTTCCTTGTAGGATGGATTTATGTCTTAATTTCATTATTGCTCTAGGTCTCAGTTAATCATGAAATTTTACAAATTAATTTAGTCAAGGTTCACCTGAAAGAGAAATTTCTCATCATATTAATGTTGTTTTTCTTTCTAGGTATACTCATTTAACGACTTTCACTCTTTTTATTTTAACATTATTGCTTTATTTCCCTCAATTTAGGTTTTAAGACGCTTACATAATGATAATTTTAGGTGGACTTTCTTCACAGTGCTTCTTGCCTATGATTGATTATCATAAAGTTACTGTTATACAATAATTTTGTATATATACTGATATACACGTATAGTATAGTTGTCCATGTTTGTATTATGCATGAAATTCTCTTTCAGATCTGCTAGGCAAAACCATAAAAAAAAAAAAATTTTTTTTGTGAATTTGAAATGATTTATCTAAACAATTGCCGGCTATTACATTTTAAGGAGCTTTTAATTGATTCAGCTGAATTCTCTTTTCTTTTGCTCTATTTTGGATCCTTTCCAACAAATATTTTTTAGTATGAGTGAGTGTTATGGCCATATTTTTTGTGAAGTCTGTGTATGTATGTCTTGTTTAGTGTCTGTTTGTTCTGCATATTTTGTATATAGTTTCCTTTTTCCTAACTTTATCTTCCCCAAATTAGTCTTCCTTATCCTTCCTTCTCTCTTCCTAGTCCTTAACATTTTAATTTTCAGGATTTCACATGTGCAACCCATCTCCTTCACCCACAACTACAAGCTTCCTGATCTCGGCGGGAAGAAGAAATCCATGACTGTTGGAGTTTTACACCATATATGCTGCAAACTTGTTGGAAATGAAGCCACCTGGGATTTGTGTCACAATGTAACACCAGAGAAAAGATCCATGGACAAGACCCACAGTCTCTGGATCCCAGTTAAACTGTGCTATCTGAATTTCTGGTTTTCCATCCACATACAAAATGCTATTGTTGACCGTTTCTACAATGGCTACCCCAAGATTGCACCGATCCCAAAGGAAATACAGAAGCCCAACCAACTTATGATGTAATGATGTAACGCTTGGGGATGCCCCAACACATGGATGACTGTACTGGCCTTCCTTCTTCATTCAGCTTGATGTTATCTCCTGTACAAGGCTTCAACCGGCTTTTCCAGACCCATCAAGTGTCTTCTGCCGGTCTTTTTGGAGTTCCAGACCCCTCATATTTACAGATTGGTATTGAACTCTGTAGAAATTACATCTGTTGTTTTTCCTATAACTGTAATCCTTTGAAGTTATGTTTGGTACTACGCTTCTTTTGACTATCGTAATTAATGTTTTTCTATTTTAGTTTTTAATATTAGGAATCGATGTAGTATTACATTAAGGTTTTGCTTTCTTGACTTTAGGTTTGTGAGTTATATATTATTGTCTATAATTTCCCAAATGATATTTTTGTCTGTTCTCAGGGTTTTTTGCGTGGGCGCATCATAGGCAAAATACTAGGTTTATAGAAGGTTCCATCCATTTTGGATGGGCCCTCAAGTTGTTTATTTACACAGGGAGGGTCTCTGCCTTAAACATTTTGTTTTGGTTTGTGACTTAAGCTCCCATCTATAAATAGTCGACATCAATTTCAGACATCTTATGGACTTCAGACCGGATTAAGAACTTGGACTAAGTTCAGATACCTATTGATCATCATTGCAGTGGCTCCCCACTGTGCAGAGGGTGTATGTGCCACTTCTTCCGAAATAAAGGCCTAGTTCAATGCCCTCAAAGATGGGCTTTCTGGTCTACCTGAACTTGAATGAAAATGGAGCTGGAGAGATAGCATGGAGGCGAGGCGTTGGCCTTTCATGCAGAAGGTCATTGGTTCAAATGCCGGTATCTGCCAGGAGCGATTTCTGAACGTGGAGTCAGGAGTAACTCCTGAGCACTGCCAGGTGTGACCCAAAAACGACCACCACCACCACCTACAACAACAACAAATAAAGAAAAGGTGCTTCTTCTTGCCTGCTACACAACCTTTCTGGTGTCTCTTCGAAAGATCTATGTACGTCTTAGATTTATCTTCTCAGGAGCTTGTAGTTGATTCCTTGATACATGTTTCTGGTTTTAGACACCCTGTGCTTAGGTTAGAAGTTTTTCTTTACATTTTCCTGTGATGCGCTTATGCAAACAGCCGCTCTTTTATTATTGACTAATTTTTCTTTTAATAATTGTAGACAATATTGTTTGTTTACTAAAAACAAAAGGGGGAATTGTTGTGTATGTAAATATTTTGGGGGATTACTATGTTGCTCACCCTAATCTGATTAGGTGATTGTGCCCTACCCTAGGGTGTGACCTGGCATTCTGCCCCCACCCTAGGGTAGGACCTGATTCTGCTTCCACCATTGGTTGGTATCTGATCCCACCATTGGGTGGGACCTGACTCTGGACTATAAGAGCAAGGGTCTGTGGAAGGCGAGAGGCTTTTTGCTGGCTGGAACTGAATCGGAGTCTTTGGACTTCAGTTTTGTCCATCCGAATAAAGCAAATATTTCCACGAGCCTGATTGTCTGCGAGCTGTTTACCCGCCGTTTCACCTCAGAACCGTGGGCTAGACAGGGTGGCAGACACGTGCTCCGAGCTGGAAGAAAAGGGCCTCATTCTCCATCCCTCCATCAGTCAACCTCTTCAGGGGCTGTCCTGCTACAGTAGTGCATTGTTGCAGTAGCCCTCTGGCAGACTAGGACAACTCTCAGGAGAGGTAGTCCATTCAGCCTATCCGTGAGCTTGGACTGATAATATGATTTTCTTTAATAGAATGCACGAAAAACTATGCATGGGAAGAAACAGTTATGGGATGAGATTTTCAGACAACTTCCATTTTAACCCTGGGGAAAACTAGCCTACTGAAGAGAAGAGATTTTAATGGTCTAGGCTCAGTGGAGTTTTCAGCTGGTCAGTGTCACATTGCAGTAGCAGAACTGTTGAGCTGAGCCCCAAGACTCATGACTAACAGGACATCAATGTCATTTTAAGCCACGGACTTTATGTTTTTATTTGGGTGCAGGGAGAGCTGGCTCCCACCTGGCAGAACTCAGAGGTACTCCTGGTTCAGGAGTGAGCCATGTTGGTGGTATGGAAACCATGTGTGGTGCCAGGGATCAAACTCATGCAAGGCAAGGGCCTTTATTCCTATCTGAAGTGTGACCTTCAGCCCTAAGACAAGTTTTGGATATGACTTGTTCTGCAGCAAGACACAACTGCTCTTTTTTCTTTGGCAAGAAATTCAATGCCTCTGTCACTGCTATTCCTACAGCCAGATACCATCCTTTGAGCTGAATTTGGGGGGGGGGGGGATGCTAGCCTCTTCATTGCTCACATAAAAGTGTTCAGGGGAGGAAGACAGGGAGCTAGTTCAAAGTGGTAGTGCACATGTTTTGCATTTAGAAGATCTAGGTTTGATCCGAGACACACGCTATGAGCCCCTGAAGATTGAGTTGGGAGTAGTCTTTAAAAAGAAAGAAAGAAAGAAAAAAAAACCAAGCAGTTCTGTGGTCTCTCTCTCTCTCTCTCTCTCTCTCTCTCTCTCTCTCTCTCTCTCTCTCTCTCTCTCCCTCCCTCCCTCCCTCCCTCCCTCCCTCCCTCCCTCCCTCCCTCCTTTCTTTCTTTCTTTCTTTCTTTCTTTCTTTCTTTCTTTCTTTCTTTCTTTCTTTCTTTCTTTCTTTCTTTCTTTCTTTCTTTCTCTTTCTTTCTTCTTCCTTTTTCTTTCTCTCTCTTTCTTCTTCCTTTTTCCTTCCTTCCTTCCTTCCTTCCTTCCTTCCTTCCTTCCTTCCTTCCTTCCTTCCTTCCTTCCTTCCTTCCTTCCTTCCTTCCTTCCTTCCTTCCTTCCTTCCTTCCTTCCTTCCTTCCTTCCTTCCTTCCTTCCTTCCTTCCTTCCTTCCTTCCTTCCTTCTACTAAGAAGCTTTTGGCTCTCCTAAACCATAAGGTAAGGATCTACGGAGAAGGGTGGAACTTCTCTCCTAACCTCCAATTCCCAAAAGGAGACCTCTGCACTCCTTCAGTCGTGTGTGTGTGTGTGGGGGGGGTGGGGGTGGGGGTGGGGTGGGGTGGGGTGTGTGTGGGGTGTGGTGTGTGTATGTGTGGTGTGTGTGTGTGTGTGTGTGTGTGGTGTGTGGGGTGTGTGTGGGTGTGGTGTGTGTATGTGTGGTGTGTGTGTGTGTGTCTGTGTGTGCTTGGACAAATGATTCTGGGTTCGTTGGGGGGCTAGAGCAAGATTGCAAGATTGCCCAGGACAAGAGCCCAGCTCCCACGGAACACTTGCCAGGCGAGGACGGATGAGCTGCCCCAGGCCCCGCGGAAATTCTGGAGACACTGGGGGGGGGGGGGGTGTGCAATGGAAAGCTGCTGTGGGAGATCCTGAGTCCTTCCACCACCGCCCCCTTGACCCCCAAGATCTTTCCGCTTAAGTGGCAAGCGCACTGAGTGGGGGCCGAGCTTGCATGCTGAAGCGTTCCAGGAGACGGAGGGCCGGGGACCCTCGCCCCGCCGGGACAGTGGCGACCGCGGCCACCGCGTCCCGACTGTGCCGGGCGAAGCGGGCGGGCCCGGGGCGGAGCCGGGGCGGAGCGGGGGCCGGGCGGGGTGGGCCGGGCCGGGGAGCGAGGCGGAGCGGAGCGGGGCCCCACACAGGCCGCGGCGGCTGGCTCGGGCCCCTACCGTCCCGGCGGCGGCTGGAGGAGGAAGCCAGGCCGAGGTGGAGCGCAGCCGGCGCGCACTGTCTCCCGGGTCCGCAGGGAAAGGTACCGCGCGCGCGCTCGGGGGGCTCGGGGCTGGGGGCCCCGGGGCGGGCGGGGCCGAGGGCTGGACCGGCCCCGGGGCTCGGGTGTCGCCCCTGGCAAACGTCGGGGGGATCGGCCGGGTGGGCCGGCCCGGGGACCCCGAGAGGGGAGTCGCCGGGGCGCCCGGCGGGTGCGCTCCAGGGGCGCAGACAAAGCCGGGCGCGGCGCAGATGCTGGGCGCCCGGGAGAGAGAAGGGCGAAGCTCTCGGGGTCTCCTCGGTCTCTGGGTTTTGGGGGGACACCAGCTCCCACCCAGGGGCTGTGTCTGGGGGACTTCCAGGCGGCGCCCCACTTGCCCACTTGCGGGCTGAGAGAGCGCAAAAGGGCCGGGGGTGGTGGAGAGGGGTTCCAGGGCTTACTTTGGAGGACGCTTGGAGGAGCTTTGAGGAGACCAGGGGCATCATCGCAGAGCATTAGGGTGTCTGTCTCAGACGAAGAACCCCGTGCACCCCAAGTCGGCAACCCCCCAGACTTTCTTCTGCCAGGAAAGGAAGGTATTGAGTGGCTTCAGGACACACAGCAAGCACCGTGGCTGGCACAGATGGCGACATGTGGCCACCGGTTGTTTGCAGAAGCTGCTGGTGGTGGCACATTCCGTGCCAGCCCTGCCCGGGCCACTGCTAATGGTCCTTGGCCTTAGCCAGCTGCCCAAGGGAAGGTTTCCGGGGTCACCAGCCCGGGTGCGAATGGAGAACACACAGTTTGGGAGCTGTGCCTCCCAAGGAAGGCCTGGCACCTGCATCCTGTCGCTTTGGTTCTTGGTAGCGGGAAAGCAGCAGGCCCTTCCTGGCCTGGCCACCCTGCCTCGGTTGTCTTGGAGAAACTTCTCCGCTCTGCGGCCCTGCTGAAGGGCCCAGGTAGAGCTCTGACCTCTCCCGCTCCTCCTCTATGTCTCCTCTCTCTACTTCTTGATAGTGGTCTTAGTGGGTCTGTCTGGGTCTTAGTGGGTCTGTCTGGGTGCTAGGAGAATGCACTTTGCAGAGGGGAGGCCTGGCTCAGAGCCTGGAAAACCGCTGGAAACATCCCTCAGCACTGAACTAGGAGCTGCTTCCGAGCTATGCTGCGTGGGGACATAAAACCAAACAGAGCTCTCAGACTTTCTTAGAACTTTCATACCAAGTCTGTATCTTCATACGTGCAGATCTACTTGTAATGATGTTTATTTAGTTAAAAAAAATTTTTTTTATTGTGGTCAAAGTGAATTACAATTCTTTCACAGTAGTATTTGAGGCACATAGTTGACAATAAGTGACGGGCATTCCCACCACCAATGTTGTCCTTCCTCTCCTGTTCCCAGCATGCATCCCACATCTCCCTCCTTTACCCCCGTAATGCTAGTGCAACTGTTCCCCCCCCCCCCCCTTGTACAGCTTGTTGTAGATTGGGTATCGATTATGTTGTCGTTGACTTTGGCTTTGGTATTCATATCTGATCAGTTTTTATGTCCACCAAATGAACATTCGACTGTCTGGATTTGGTACCATGGGTGGGGGAGGTAAACAAAAAAGAGAAAAACTAGTTTTTAAATTTTGACTTATATAAAAAGTGTTGATTCCCTTTCCCTTTGTTGTTATGAGGCTGGCAGTGTGTGTGAGGCAAATAGCCACAGCCAAGTCCTGCCTGGGCCCCCTTTCTCAGGATGGTTTCCTGCCTGTGCCTCTCTGATTAATGGTGTCCTGGATGCCTCAGGTATGAAAAATGGGAGGAACAGCACCCTAACTACTGCTTTCTCATCTTAGTATGTGCCCACCCTTCTCCTGCCCCACACTGTTAAAGACAGGCAAGTAGATGGCAACCCTGCCGTCCTCCCACAGCTAACCCCACTGGGAATCTTCTGCTGGTTTCTGCACAAATCTGTGTCAGGCACGTTTCACACTCTGACTTCCCTGCCCCGGGCCACCTTCAGCCTTGCCCTACCTGTTGGAATAGTTACTCCCTCCTTTGCCCAATCCCAGGTGGGTCCTCTGATTCACTGTAATACAACGGCAAGGTTGATTTAGAAAAATATTAAAGGTTGGGGGCTGGAGTGATAGCACAGCGGATAGGGCATTTGCCTTGTATGTGGCCGACCCAGGTTTGATCCTCTGCATCCCATATGGTCCCTCAAACCCTCCAGGAGCAATTTCTGAGCCCAGAGCCATGAGTAACCCCTGAGCGCCTCCAGGTGTGGCCCCGGAACAACAAAACAAAAAAACAAGAAAGGTATTAAAGATGTGGCTTTGTAGGCCTTGAATGTTTGAGGCCATGGATTGAGTCCCTGCACTGCAAAGAAAGGAAAAAAAAGAAAGACAGGAGAGAAAAATAATAGTGGTTAGATCATCTCTTTTCTCTAAACCCTGGCATTATTCATCATCATTTATCTGTTGAGATATTAGTTAATTTTTGTTTTATTTATTTGGGGGCCAACCCAGAGGTGCTCTAAGACTACTCCTGATGTGCTCCCCAAGCCCCACACAAGCCTTTTGAGCTGTTTCCATGGATCCTGGTTTACTTTTTAGAATTAAAATTGCCAGGGGCTGGAGCTATGGTGCAGCGGTAGGGCGTTGGCTTTGCACGTGGCTGACCCAGGATGGACCTCATTTCGATCCCCCTGCATCCCATATGGTCTCTCAAGGCAGGAGTGATTTCTGAGCGCATAGCCAGGAGTAACCCCTGAGCATTAACGGGTGTGGGCCCTCCTCCCAAAAAACGAATTGTCTTTCTATAATCATTGGTTATAGCTGTATGCTTTATCTGGCCTTTTATTGGAGGTGGGTGGGGTTTGTAGTGCTCAGGACTTATTCCTAGAGAAGAAATTAGGGATTGAAATGGAATCAGCTACATAAGGGCAAGCACTTTAACTCCTGTTTCTTTTTTCTGGCCTTGCTGTATTCTTCAGGTCTGGAGCCTTGACTGGATAGCATAGTGCTAAATTCCAAGCTTCAAACATTATGCTGGACATGTAACCAAAGCTCAAGAAGTCTGGAGTCAGGGCTGGACTAGGTTGGAAGGGTTCCTTCCTTCCTTCCTTCCTTCCTTCCTTCCTTCCTTCCTTCCTTCCTTCCTTCCTTCCTTCCTTCCTTCCTTCCTTCCTTCCTTCCTTCCTTCCTTCCTTCCTTCCTTCCTTCCTTCCTTCCTTCCTTCTTCCTTCTTCCCTCCCTCCCTTCCTTCCTTCTTCCTTCCTTCTTCCTTCCTTCTTCCTTCCCTCCCTTCCTTCTTCCCTCCCTCCCTCCCTCCCTCCCTCCCTCCCTCCCTTCTTTTCTTCCTCCCTCCTTTCCTTCCTTTCTTCCTTCTTCCTTTCTCTCTAATACTGACAGGACTCAACCCCAACATGCAAGGCAGGTGCTCTACTACTGAGCCACATCCTCAAGAAGGACTCTAAACTTCAAATGACCCAAGGATTTTCATTTGATTTTCACAAAAGCATTTGTGCAAATCACTGCAGAATCTCTGAGGACTAGTGGGATGTGAAAAAGGGAAGTAGAGAAGATTCTAGTAGCTGGAAGGCAGGGCTGTCTGACCAGGATGATTTTGGCCTGGGTATGGGACACATAGAGTCTGTGTGGGTCACTATCGGTTGAAATTATTTCTGTGTGTGTGTGTGTGTGTGTGTGTGTGTGTGTGTGACTCAGCAAGTGCAAATGGCCTGTGCAGACAGACACCTATTCAGTTCACTCCCATGGATGATGGTTGGGTACCCATCCCTAGGGGGCAGGAAGTTGATGGGGAATAAGCTGAGATGGGTGCATCTTTATGGAGACCCTTGTTCTATCCCCAGCTTAGCTTGCTTGTTGGCACAGATGTGCTGCTGAGAATTGAATTGTGTGGCCAGAGCACTAAGAACAAAGAACAGAACCAGGGCACATCAGATCTAGGGGAGAGAATGGGGGCTGAGCCCTGAACAGAGGAAACAGTGATGGAGCAAGTGTAACATTGGTGAATAATAGAGGGAGGGACTGTGGGTCTGGATCTGGGGTTAGGATGGCAAATCTGGAAAAGTCTTGAAACAGGAGGCCATATTGGGTGGAAGGAATAAGGTAGAGGCCAAGAGTTAGGCCAGGGCCTAGTGAAGTTTGTGGGCACCAGCCTTGTTCTGAGGACTGCAAATATTAACTCAGTTCTCATTCTCTTAATAGCTCTCTAATGTGGCAGGGTTGGAGCAATAGTATAGCAGGTAGGTTGGTTTGCATGCAGCCCACCTATGTTTGATCCCTGGCACCCTATATAGTCCCCTGAGCCTGCCAGGAGTGATTCTTGAGCAGAGAGCCAAGTAAGCCTTGAGCATTGCCAGGTGTGTCCCCCC
Source organism: Suncus etruscus (assembly GCF_024139225.1). NCBI lineage: Eukaryota > Metazoa > Chordata > Mammalia > Eulipotyphla > Soricidae > Suncus > Suncus etruscus. The sequence goes on along the minus strand of NC_064856.1, from coordinate 7,316,280 downwards.
AAACAACAGCAGCAGCAGCAGCAGCAACAACAACAACAACAACAACAAAATAACTCTCTAAGGTAGGTTTTACTCACATTTTACAGGTGGAAGACTGAGGTTGACTCATAATTCAGTAGTGACCGAGTGAGGAGTTGAGCTCAGTCAATCAGATCCAGGCTCCATACTCTACTCTCACCTTTTCCACTCTCCATTGCTCCCTGCCTCTCAGATATGCCAGTTGAAGCTTAACAGACAAGTGGTTCCCCACCTCCCTTTCCTCCCAGGGCACCTGGCCTGGGGTGGTAAGAAAGAAGCCCCATTCTTAAAGGTATAAAAGGTCCTCCCTTATTCTTGTAACTGAGTTTCTCTGCTTCTTCCTCCTCTGATTCTACCAGGACAGTTCCAGGACCCTGAGCAATCAGCTAGCATTATGGGCATGGCATTGTGATTTCAGGGTGCTGAAAAATCAATTGCTTTGGCTACAAACACAGTTTCCTTGCTTGAAAGGCCACTATTAGCATGTCAGCCCACTTGGGTGTGGCATCACCACATTACTTTTTCTGTCTAGCTCTTAGAATCCCAACACAGACAGACAGACATACATACACATCAATTTCTGGGAGGTCAGGCCAGGGTTTCTGGCCCGTTTTGGATTTCATCTAGAATGTTTAGTGAGGGGGAGACTTGGCCTGGGGAAACCAGTGTCTAATTGAGGGCAGAACTGAGGGAACTGAGAAAGGGGAACTGAAAATAGCTTAACCTCCACTACTTGTCACTTTTTTTTGTCTCTGTACACTGGGGTCAGAAGATTTTGTTCCCTTGGTGTCCCAGAGGTTGTGGGAGGTGGGAACATGCTGGGGTGCCTGACTGCAACCCTAGGAAAAGGAGTGAGGGCTTCCCCTGGGGTTCCTGAGCTGCCAGGAGAAACTGGGCCAGGAGGGAAGGAGGAAGTGGGAGCAGGGCGCAGCAGCCCTGACCTGCCCTCTTGCCTGTTTGGGCCTGAGGATACCTCTGGGCAGGTGCCTTAGCATCTGGGGAGACTAGGTGGCTGGCTAAGTAAGCAAGAGTGTGCTGATTAAAGTAGAATGGTGTTGCAGAATTTAAGGGAATTTGTGTGCTTGAACCTGCCAGCATCCCAGAAAGAGAGGGAGGAGGAATGGTTGGCATGCTTGGCTGACTTTTGGGAACTGCAGCACAGAAGGTACACATCATGGTCAGAAACCACCTGACCCATGGTTCTTGGGGTACTGGCTTCCCTGACAGCAACATGCACAGGGCTTATCCACACTGTCCAAGTCCTGGTCTGTGAGTGAGTGGAGGCCAAAGCCCTTGTTGCATTAGAGTTTAGTAGACTAGAGCTCAGGGTAAACTTCTTGACAGCATACTCTGAGGGGCTCAGATGCAGGGAATGCAGGATCTGGTCCCTCACTTTGTGTGAAAGGGGAGTGAGCCCTGCCAGGTGGGATGTCCTGGCATGTAGTCCAGGACAACTTCTTGGAAGTGGTGGTGTTTCTACAGGGTGCTGAAACCCTGAGTGGTGGCTTTGGGCCATTAAGAAGGAAATGATGTTCCTGTAGTATGTGAGTGGGAGGAGCCCACATCTGAAGAATAAGGTAAAAGTCCAACTGGAAGGGGCTGGAGTGATAATGCATTGGTAGGGTATTTGCCTTGCATTCGCTGACCCAGGACGGACCTGGGTTCAATCCCCGGCATCCCATATTGTCCCTTGAGCCAGGTGTGACTTCTGAGCACATAGCCAGGAGTAACCCCTGAGTGTCACTGGGTATGGCCCAAAAACCAAATAAATAAATAAAGGTCCATCTGGGAATGGCCTGGACTGCTAAGTCTTTCTTTCCTGGGGCCCTGGAAGCTTCTAGGCCTTGAGGGCAATAAATTGACACAGCACTGGTTTGAAAGTGCTTCTTATATTTATGTGTGTTTCTGGTTCTGTTGCAGTCTGAGAGTAGCACCCCAGTCCCAATCTTTCTGCTTGGCTCAGGTAGTGCCCAACTGGCCCACATATCATTCTTGGTGGAGCAAGGATGGAGGACCCAGACTCGGGGGGCCAGGCAGTTGCGATCACAAATGTAGCCGAGATGTGGAAGCATTTAGGCCCTGGATTGGAGTTTGTGCAGAAGGGATAAATGGTGGTAGGGCCCACTCTGCAGGGAGGTGGCGTTGAGGGAATAATTTTCATGGAGACCTGCTGCCTCGGGGATCTGACTGAAGGTGCTCCTGACCACAAAAAGGGTGTCTTTCCAGGGCAGTGGCATGCAACAGAGCATAGGGCACCTTATCTCTGCCCCCAGCTGTACCCGGCTCTGTGGGCAGCCAATCTGCTCCCAGCACCCTTCCTGTAGCCAGCCTGGGACCCAGGAGATTGGGAGAGGCAGAGGACACCAGCTTTAAAGGCAGACAGCTTCTGCTGAAAGTCCCACAGTCTGAGCAGCAGTGGGTGCCTATGTGGGTGTGGGAGACTGGAGCTGAGAACCAGGAGGTGGGGGTGGCCTGGGGATCCAAGCTGCAGGGCAGGACTGTTCTTATATCTGCCACAGCTGGTTTCAGGAGTCTTTGTGGGGACTATTCTCCCAGTGTACTGAAAATTGAGGGATTTTTGTTTCTTCCTGGGAGCAGAGGGTAGAGCTCAGGATATATGGATAGAGGGTGGGATGGTCTCAGGATAGCAACTTACTCTGCCCAAATTTAGTTTGCTATGAAGACTTGTATTCTAATGGCACTGCCAGTTAGGATCCTCCCAGGCACCTCCCTCAAGCGAAGGAGGGATGGACCAAGTCTGAAACACCTTCAGCAACGAAAGGAACCAGTCATATCCACCTTTCACTTTGTCTGGGAGTTCACTGCTGAGTCAGGATGTTCTGAAGTAGGGGTACAACAACACATCTCAAAGACTGTTCCGAGGGGTTCAGATATTTGTCTTGCATGAGGTTCTATCCCTGGCACCACTCTGGTTCCCCGAGTTTAGAAAAAGTAGTAAGTTTTGAGCCTCAGTGGATACGCTCAAACACCCCTTGCCCCTCCAAAACCAACCAAATACACAAACTGGATGGAGAAACCAGTAGGATTCTGATAGGCAGGGAGTAAAGGGAACAAAAAGAGTAAAAAAAAAAGTGACAAATGTATTTCCCACTCTGGGAGAGACTCAGAATCCACTTCAGGGAATTAAAGGTACTAATAAGTCTTGTAGGAAAGAAACTGCCAAACTGATTGGATCATAGGCACTTGCTTTCTGCCCAAAGACTTCCCAGTCGTGTCCAGGGAGCAGGTCACCACCTTGCTGGGCTGCAGAAAAGAGCTGTTTAGAGAGAGAGAAGGCAAATGGGGTAATGAGAGGGCCCAGCGTGCCAGGATGAGGACAGAGAGGCACCATGGGGCAGTCAGTGAGAGGAAAAGGCCCTGAAGCAAGACTTCGGAGATGAGGACAACCTGGTGGGCCCAGAACCAGCCCTGGTACTTGTGACTACAGCTCTGCTATCAGATAGGACCAGGATGCATGACAGAGCAGGAGTCAGGTCTAGTCTTTGAGTTTCTGGAAGCGCCTCACTCCAGCCCCATCTCCTTACTCCTGCCAGACCTTTTGTCCCAGGGCTGCAATGTCTAACTTTCTTGCTCTCATTTGAGCTGGGATTGTTCTGTGTGTGATTGATAGGCACTGGGGCAGCTCTCCAGGAAGGAGGCAGTAAAGAGTCCCCAGGGTCAGTTAGGGTCCAACTTCCTAATTTGAGTCTCGTGACCTCATGGGGAGGGGGGTGCAAGTCACTGAGTCTGAGGAGTTGTGAAAAATTTGGCTGCAGTTAAAGGTTTCTAAGCAGACAACGCCCCCAAATGAACTCATGGAGCTGAGGAGTTTGTTTGCACTCGCCCATGTGGCTTTTCTTGGGGGGAGGAAGGGTTGTGTGTGGGAAAAGGGGGAGAAGCCCTGGGTGGCTGGGCCTGGTTTGGGCATCCCAGAAGAGCCATTCTTCAGTTGGCTCTAAAAATAAAAAGCCATTTTTTGGGGTATGTTTGTTTGTCACACCTCATGGTGCTAGGGCTAAATCCTGGTTCTAGACTCAAGAATCACTCCTGGTGGGCTCCAGGGATCAGATGGAATGTCAGGGATCAAACCCAGGTCAGCTACCTGCAAGGCAAGTGTTCTACCCTATGTCCTACCCACTCTATGATCTCTCTTTTTTTTTTTTTTTTTGTTTTTTTTTGGGCCACACCCGGTGTTGCTCAGGGGTTACTCCTGGCTATCTGCCCAGAAATAGCTCCTGGCAGGCACGGGGGACCATATGGGACACCGGGATTCGAACCAACCACCTTTGGTCCTGGATTGGCTGCTTGCAAGGCAAACACCGCTGTGCTATCTCTCCGGGCCCTCTATGATCTCTCTTAACCCTCGACAGTTCTTTCTGGGTCTGCAATTCTGGTCTGGAACCTGAAGTTGGGGCAGTGGGTGAGGAGATGTTGCTGATAGCAGAGAGGAGGTTGTGATGGTGGAACCTTCTTTGGATCAGTGTCTCCAGGGAAGCTGTGAAGATTCCTGAGTCATGGCCTATGTAGGGCCCTGGATGGGGTGAGCACTGTGGAGGGTGCAAGCTGGGCTCTCCCTCCTTGGACTTTCTCATAGGAAAGCACAGCTCCTTCACTGGTCAAAGTAGGGGGAAAGTTTTTCACAGTTTCTGCCACTTATCCGTAGTTCCTCAGAGCTCTGAGTCACTTTCCCAAAAGGTTTGGAATCCCTCCCTTTCTGTGGTCTTCCTGGAAGGGGTGTTGCAAATGCAGGGTTGGGGGGTAGTTCCAGCCCCCTCAAACTCTGTGATGGGTTGCTACAAGCTTCCCCTTGCCCTGCACTGGTTCCTGGTGCATCTTCTGTCCTCTGAGGTGTGAGGACTTTGCCTTCACGAGGCTCAGGTTAGGGTAGGCAGATGGTTGTAGCAATCACAGCAGCGACCTAAGAGAAGTTATCTGTCTGGGCAGAATTGGGCTGGTATGGTGACACTCAGGAAAGCTCTGAGCTTTGGCTCTCAGTCCTGGCTGTGCTTTCTTGTCCTCCCGTCCTTCAGTGGCCCATCTCTTTTTTTCTCAAATAGGTGGAGCTCAGGGCTTTTCCTGCCTTCCCTAAGTCTGGGGCCAGGAGGACTGAAGATGAAGAAAAACAGCTAACCCCATTGCTTCCTCCACCCCCTCTGCTTCCCTGGCTGGATTTCTTTATACTCTAGGCACTTCTTAGGGAAGAGTGTTGAGGAAGCCGTGATTTAAGACCAGGAGAAGATTAACTTGGAAAGTCATTATAATTTACTAAAAAGAAAAAGTGGGTGGGGCCAGAGAGAGCATGGAGGTTAGGGCGTTTGCTTTGCATGCAGAAGGATGATGGTTCGAATCCCGGCATCCAATATGGTCCTCCGAGCCTGCCAGGAGCGATTTCTGAGCGTAGAGCCAGGAGTAACCCTTGAGCGCTGCCAGGTGTGACCCCCCGAAAACAAAAACAAAAACAAACAAAAAGAAAAAGTGGGGGAGCAATAGTACAGTAGGTAGGGCATTTGCCTAGCATGTGGCCAGCCTGGGTTTGATCCCCAGCATCCTATATGGTCCCCCAAATACTACCAGGAGTAATTCCTGAGTGCAGAGCTGGGTGTGACCCCCAAACAACCAAATCAAATTAAACAAAGACCCTACCCTAGCCATCTTCTGCCAACTTTGTGTTGAGCCCTCACCAACCCATCCTTCCTGTCCTCCCCATTCTGCCACCCTATTCTACAGAAGGAGATACTGGCAAGTGACAGCAAATGGCAGGTGTGGTCCTGAAATCCCAGTTCCCGGATAGCTGGGTCAGCAGTCTTTTTCAAAGCCTGTCTCCAAGCCATTGAGCCATGCTTCTTCACCTACCACCAGGCACCTCCAAATATATTTGGCATTGCTGTCTGAACTCAGACCCAGGGAGGAGGCATTGGTGGGTTCCCCTTTTGGGCTGGCAAAAAACTAGACTCCAAGTCAGCTCAATTTTCAGATGACTCAAGCTTTTTGTACCACCAGTGGGAAAAAAAATCTTGAAAAAGTTTTTTTCCAGTGAAGAAGGCCTTTTCCAGTGAAGTGTCCATTTCACATTTTTTTAATTTTAGAAAATTAATTAAAATATATCTTTGGGGAACATTTTAACTTCATCTGAAAAGATAACTCAAGAAAGAAGAATGAACCTGGTTTTACTTATTTTATTTGTTTGTTTTGAGACATATGTGGCAGTGCTTAGGACAATGGTCCTCAAACTACGGCCCTCGGGCCACATACTGTATTTATTCCCATTTTGTTTCTTCACGTCTAAATAAGATATATGCAGTGTGCATAGAAATTTGTTCATAATTTTTGTTTTTACTATAATCTGGCCCTCCAACAGTCTGAAGGACAGTGAACTGGCCCCCTGTTTAAAAAGTTTGAGGACCCCTGGCTTAGGAGATCATGTGGTACCCTAAGACTCAAACCTGGCCTCCTGCATGTAAAGTATGTACTCAGCTTTTTTAATTTTTTCCCTTAGGTTTCTCACTTTGACTTTAAAACAAATTGATTGGAGGGGGTTAGGGTCAAGATTGCTGAGTAGGGCTAGGGAGAACTTGTGTTGACTTTCATGGAGATCACAGCAAATGGACACCAAAACTTGGATTAATCTATATAGAAACTGATGTGAAACTTTGAATCAACTAAACTTTCGAAGAAATCAAGGCACAGAGGAGATCAGTTGGGTGGACTGCAGTTGGGTGGATTCCTTTCTATGAAAGGAATCTGCTGTGGGCAACAAGCTACAATTGGGAAGAGAAGTCTAAGGTGCAAAACTTCGTCCTGATGAGCAAGAGAGTTTTGTGCTGAACTCCTAGCATCCTACGTAGTCTCTGGTCCTATACTAACAGTACTGGAGTAGCACATAAGAAACTGTGAGGGACAACTGCTGACAGGCGCATCTTCATGAACTCACCCAGTCCTGCTGTGGTGGATACCATCTTGGATCTCACTCAGCACAGTTTTATTTTTTACTTTAATTAATTAAGTTTTTGTTTTTGTTTTTGGGCCACACTTGGTGGCATTAAGGAGTTACTCCTGACTTTAAGCTCAGGAATCATGCCTGGCAGTGCTCAGGGACCATTTGGGATGCCAGAGATCAAACCATGTTCAGCCATGTGCAAAGCAAGTGCTCTACTCACTGTACTATTGCTCTGGTCCCACTCTCCACAGTTTTAAAAGACTGAGACCTACACCCATCATCATCCCCTGCAAATCGTTGCTCTAACTGGGGGCTGAGAGACACTATCCAGTGTAACTTTATTTTGGCAGTGAAATGGACAGACCATATCTGTTAGCAAAAAAGTTGAATCTTTATAAAAATGAAAGTACCCCCCAGACTTACCCAGAGAGTAGACTTCTTTTCATTAAAACAGCAACAAAAACAACAGCAACAACAACAATGCCCTTTTGTAGTCACTTCATGTTGGCTGAAACTTATAGGTAGTAGGTGGAAAAGAGCCTTGGAGACAAATATAAACAAATGGTGCCATAGTCTCATGTCTCAGTGTTTTGCTCCCTCGGCTGCAAGGAGCTTTAAATTTTGGGGCTTCCTAGGATCTCTCAAATTTGGTATACTAGTGTTCCCAAAAATTTCCTATCTTGACTCCAAGATTACTTTCCAGGCCTTGTTGAGCACAGGCCTAGGCCCCACCGCCTTCAGGCTTGTATAGAAAATCAGAGTAATGAAGAAATGGAGGAATTCACCTACTCTACTAGAACAAGACAACAAACAGTACAGAGAGAAATCCTAACATAACAGAGCTTTGCAACTTCTCTGAAGAAGACTTCAAAGTGAAAGATTTAACAGTAGAACACTGAAGAGAATGTCAACAAAGACAGAACAAAAGTTTCAGAAGTTGAAGTAGAAATTTCCAAGCTAAAAAGACCACAATAGCGCAGCTTAAAAATTGCTGTGGAGGGTTCGATGAAGAAACTGGAAGTCAGATCTGCAAGTATAAAGGTAAAGTAGGTGAAATAAATAAAAAACACAAAGAAGTTGAAACAATGATGATAATATAGAGCTATATGGAGTAACACTAAGAAGAATTACATTTATATTATAGGAAATCCAGAAAGAAAGAAAGGAACAGAAGTTTCTCTTTTGGGGGGGGTGATAACTTCTAGTTTAGTGTTCCTGGTTTAGGGACCATGAGGCATAGTGATTGAAACTGGGATCTCTCATGCAAAGAACATGCTGCAGTCCAATGCGCTATCTTTATTTTGGGGTGAGCAGGGGTTGTTCGTGTCTCTGTGCCCAGAAATAATAGCTCCTGGCAGGCTCAGGGATTATATAGAATGCCAGGTATCAAACCTGAGTTGGCTACAGAGCGTCGTCGGGTATGGCCCAAAGCCTCCCCAAATTTTGTATTCTAATTTAATATTCTCCTTTATTTGCTATGCCATATATTTTTTTTCAAAAAAAGAGAAAGTCTCAAAGTCTAGCTGAAGGTCTAGCTTTAGCCTCAGTTGAGATATCTAGACCAGAGCATGTGAATTTTGTTTTATAGTTTTATGATGTCCAGTTTGTTTGTTTAGTTTTGGGCCACCTCCACATGTGCTCAGGGCTTATTCCTGGCTCTGTGCTGAGGGATCAAATCTGGTGGTGCTCAGGGGATCATATGGGGGTGCTGTGAAGTAATCTGATGCAGCTCTTTGGCTGCTTGCAAGTGCCCTACTCACTCTTCTATCACTCTGGCTTAATCACTACCCATTGTACTATTGCTCAGCCCCCCCCCCCCCCCAAATCAACTTAGTCTTTTTTTGGGGTGGGGTCGGGGTCATAACTAGTGGTGCTCAGGAGTTACTCCTGGCTCTGTGCTGAGAAATTACTCCTGGCAGTCTCGGAGACCGTATGGGATGCCCGGGATCAAATCTGCATTCGCTGCATACAAGGCAAATGCCCTACTTGCTGTGCCCTCAACTTGGTCTTATGCTAAATTCCACCATTGGGAAGTTTCTTTTTCTTTCCCTTCTACTTTCCAATGAACCTTTCTATTAAAACAAACAAACGTGTTACTGATGAAAAGGTAATGGGATGATTCATAATAAATATTAAATATTAATTATTAGTGTTAAAAAGAATTACTATGTGGGGCTGGAGAGATAGCATGAAGGTAAAATGTTTGCCTTGCATGCAGAAGGAGGGTGGTTCAAATCCTGGCATCTCACATGGTCCCCTGAGCCTGCCAGGAACGATTTCTGAGTGTAGAGCCAGGAGTAACCCCTGAGCGCTGCCAGGTGTGGACCCCCCCCCACCAAAAAAAGAATTACTGTTTATCATTGATTAATAAATGGAAAAAGAGAGATTATTGCTGATGCCTTCTTTAAATTCCTAAGTAAATTCTGAGTGTATTATATTGAGTGATTGGTGTTGGGCCCCTCTGAACCTCAGTGTACACCTTGTTAGAGTGGAGATGTTAGTCTTAAGATTAACTAAACCTTTCATGAAAGACCCTTTCATTGCACTCTGGACCTCAGTTATGCTCTGTGAGAAACAGCAGTGATGTTGCTGATAGAATTCTAAGAACGATATTGGTGGTGGGAACACCCCTGATTCAATATCACTATGTACCTAAAATATTACTGTTAAAGATTTGTAATACACTTTCAAAAAAAAAAAAAAAGAATTCTAAGAACCAGGGCTGGAACAATAGCACAGTGGTTAGGGCGCTTGCCATGCATATAACTGATCCAGGTTCAGTCTCTGTATGGAGGATTCCTTATGGTCATCTGAGCCTCACCAGGGGTAATCCCTGAATGCAGTCAAGAGACAGACCTGAGTACCCCCAGGTGTGTCTCAAAAGCGGAAAAAAAAAAACACACAAAAGAATTCTAAGAACAGACATTTTTTGTTTTCAAGAGCTTGGGAGTTTGTAAGCTTCTCTTTGAACTCGACAAAAGACTTGAATATGTTTATTGTCCAAGTTCTGCATCTTCACTCTGTAGGTGTTTTATGGACTGAATGCTGGGCTCAGGGCCCATGATGTGTTTGGAAATGAACAACTTTGGCTTTTCATCCTCTTGATGGGGGCAGTGGTGGGGTTCTTCCCTCAGGGCTGAACTTTATGGGGAGCCCTTTGTGTTTTGAAAAGCCTGTGTTCAGGCTTGTGGGAGTGCAGTTGAGACACTCTGAAGTTACACAGGAGAAGAAATGATGGCTTGGGAAGAGAAGACGACAGTCTGCAAAGGGGTTTATGATTTTGATGATCTTGGGATTTTCTTTCGTATAGGCAAAAGCACACCCTGTCTCCCCGAACCCTTCTCTAAATTTTGAACCATTCTCCAGAGAGCTCAGGGGCTATTTTTGGCTTTAGGCACAGAGATTGGGAGACTACATACAGTGCTGGGGATTGAATCAAGGTTGGTTGCATGCGAGGCAAGGGACTGGTTCCCTGTACTGTACCTTTAGCCCTTCCCCCCCATTTTTTGAGTTTTAGATAATATCCATAAGTATTTAGGGATTACTTCTGACTCTGTGCTCAAGGATCACACCTGGTGGTGCTCAGGGGATCATGTGGGGCATCCAGGATTGAATTTGCAAAGCAGCCACCTTACCCACTGTAGTATCTTTCCAGCTCCAAACTTATGTTCTTAACTTGGAGTTATGAACCCTTTTGAATCACTGCTCTATGGTGCCAGGTATGAATCAAAGCTTATTTTTTATTTATAGAAATAAAATTGCAGGGCTGGAGAGATAGCATGGAGGTAAGGCGTTTGCCTTTCATGCAAGAGGTCATCGGTTCGAATCCCAGCGTCCCATATGGTCCCCCGTGCCTGCCAGGAGCAATTTCTGAGCATGGAGCCAGGAGTAACCCCTGAGCACTGCCGGGTGTGACCCAAAAACCACCAAAAAAAAAAAAAAAAAGAAATAAAATTGCTCATGCACCATTTTTGAAAATACTATCCTTTCTCTAATGAATTTGTACCTTTGTTTTCCTTGTATCCCCCTACAATCTACAAAAAAGAACTCCCAAACTGATATATATATATATATATATATATATATATATATATATATATCAGTTTAAAGACTGAAAATAAGAAAATACAGAGGGAAAGTTTCCTTGACATGGATCATAACAATGTTGCTTGAACATCACGTTGATCTTATACCTACATTTATAAGCAACAGAAAAAATTCAGAAGAGCTGGACAAATGGCTCAATAAACTGGAATGTGTGCTTTGAATGCAGGAAGACTGGGTTCGGTCCCCAGAATCCCATGATCCCCTGTGCACTTCTGGATGCAAGTCCTGAGCACTGCATCAGAAGTATCCCTCAACGCAACGGGTATAAGCCACAACTCAACAAAAATGTGGGACTATATTAAACCCAAAAGCTTCTGTACAACAACATACTTATGAAATAAAAACCAGCTTATAAGATGGGTCTCTCTTTGTTCTTTTTTCCTCAAGGATGAAACTACAGTAAAGGGCTGAGTAAACACAGTAAAGTCAATAATTTAGAGGCAAGAGCTCAGAGACCTGGAGCCCACCCTGTGGACTTGTTGGCCAATGACCAGCCAGTGACCTCACAGCGGTAGCCCCAAGTTTTGGCGGTACAGTTGGGCGAATTCCGAAGCTGACAGGGGATGCCTCCTGTCAGCCTGGTAGTGCCTGGTACAAAGTGTCTGTGTGTGGGGGAGTGGTGTCCTTGCCACCCTCCCAGTCCCCGTGCCAGGACTGCACCTCTCTTTCCAAGCAGCCTCACTGAGCCCACTTTCTCCTCTGTGAAATGGGTGGTCAGTCAGAATGAGACAGAGGGCTCCATAAAGCAGCAAATGGAGCAGGCAGTTTGGATAAGTAGTTTGGGTCAGCAATGAAACTTGCTGTGCTGGGCCCTGGGAGAGAGCTCTGTAAGCAAAGAGTTAACAGTGGAGGGGCCTGGACCCCTCTGAGGTTTCTGGGTCCCACTCCAGGGAGTTCTCAGAGTTGCTTCTTCTGCTCTTTGTAAACAGGGGGAGCACAGGTCCTGGGCTGGGCCAAGTGGGGACCCCATGGCTCAGGAGAGAGAGAGGATGGAGCCTGGGCCTGCCCCCCCCCCCCACTCTCCCCCTTTGGGGGCTGGAGGCAAAAGCACAGACGGGCTTTGTGCAGTCACGAGGAGCCGCAGGGGAACTGAGTTCGCCTTCGCTCAGCGGCTCTCTCAGCCTTAGTTCTTGTCTGTGGTGGTTTTCAAGTCCTGGAAAGTGCTGACAGGGCTGTTCTCCTTCACCCCAGGGCTGAGGCTCCTGGCAGGGAGAGAGAGAAACCCCCGGAGAAGCCTGGTGGGAGTTGGGGGTGGGGGTTCCTCCTCTGCCAGCTCATCCCTTTGGGGCTTCCAGGCCCCCAGAAGGCTGGGCCTTTCTGTCAGGATCTTGGGGGTGGGGGCCAGGGGAAATGGCTCCTTCCTGCAGGTGATGCCTCTTAAAACGAGGCTGAAGAGGCTCCAACCAAACTTAGGTTAGAAGATTACTTGGGGTCTGGTTATAGATTTGAGGAGAGAACCAATCCCTGAATAAGATTCTCTGGGCACTTCCTCTGCCTCTTACCATTGAATTTCTCACCCCCCCCCAATGCGGAGTGAAGATAAAAGGGGGTTGCCGGTCCACACCACAAAGCTAAAACTTGTCAGAGTGTGTCCCATATGGTCCTCATGGGTCACCCAACCACCCTGATCTTGTCTGACTCTCCCTGCCATATCCTATCAGTCAGAGAGCACCTGGGAAGTCACCCCCTCATGAGCACCCTCTGTACTCTCCTGCCCATCACTCGCTTATCTCCATGCCACCCCGACCTCCTTGCATGAGAGCTGCCCCCCAGATTTTTTTCCCTTTGGGACACCTGTCACCTCTCACATGTCACTGTTTCTTGGGTGACTTCTGGCTATCACTGTCTCCTGAGAATCTGGCCTAGGCTTTGTTAATTTTTTTTTGGCTTTTTGGGCCACACCTTGGTGATGATCAGGGATTACTCCTGACTATTCGCTCAGAAATCACTCCTGGCTTGCGGGACCATATGGGATGCCAGGGGATCGAACCACAGTCCATCCTAGGTTAGCGTGTGCAAGACAAATGCCCTACCGCTTGCACCATTGCTCCGTCCCCTTTGTGGATAATTTTTATTGCCTCAAAATATGCAACATGTAAAACTATTTTCGAGGTAGGGAGAGAGCTCAAAGGGTAGAGACCCTATTTACTATGCACAGGACCTTGGGTCTGATTCTCTTATGACCTCCAGAGACCAATAGGTTTCACGTTGGTGGACCCTAGTACTATCAGGGAAGCTTCCCCCAAACATAGTGGAACTAAAAGGGCTTAGTCTTGGATCTGTGCTCAGGAGTCACTCCTGACCATTTTCAGGGCACCATATGTGGTGCTGGGGATCAAACCTGGGTCAGCCATGTCTAAGGCATGTGCTTTTCCTCTGTGCTACATATCTGCCCCCCCCAATTCACCATTTTATTTATTTATTTATTTATTTTTGGGGACACACCCGGTGGCACTCAGGGGTTACTCCTGAGCACTCAGAAATCGCTCCTGGCAGGCTCAGGGAACCATATGGAGTGCTGGGAATCAAACTCAGGTTCGTCCTGGGTCGGCCTCATGCAAGGCAAATTTGCCCTGCCGCTGTGCTATTATTTCGACCCTCAAATTCACCATTTTAATAATTTATGGATATTTAGTGCAGAACATTAAGGACCATCATGATATGATGGTCCCTCCCTCCCATTCATTTCCAAAGTTTATCTTTTTTATTCTTTTTAGTTTTGGGCCACACCAGGCAAGCACTCAGGGATTATTCTGGCTCTATGCTCAGAAATCACTCCTGCCAGTGCTCAGAAACCATACAGGATGCTGGGGATTAGACCCATTTCATCCATATTCAAGACAAGAGCCCTATCTGCTGTACTATGCTCTAGTCCCACCAAAGCTTTTCTTCGTCTTGGAAAACAAAAACTTTGTCCTCATTAAACACCTGCTCCCCACACAAAGCCCCTTCTAGGCTTCTCCCAAGCAATCATCATCTACTTTCCTAGAGATATGAACTTGACCCAGCAGCCTATCAGTAGAATCAGACAATAGCTGACCTTTGCCTAATTTATTCACTTAGCATACTAGCTTCAGAATTCATTTTATTTATGCATATGGAGACCTGGGTGAGAGTTCCTTTTTAAAATGTGTACCAAATCATTGTTTGTTTGTTTTGTTTTTGTGTCACACCTGGCAGCACTCAGGGGTTACTTTTGGCTCTACGCTCAGAAATTGCTCCTGGCAGGTTCAGGGGACCATATGGAATGCCAGGATTCGAACCACTGTCCTGCATGCAAGGCAAATGCCTTACCTCCATGCTATCTCTCCAGACCCCCAAATCATTGTTTATTCTTTTCTGTTTGTTTTTGGTCATACTTGATGCTGGCTCAGTGCTAAGGGATCGTTTCTGGTGGTCATGGGAATAGGTGGGGTGTCAGGGATTGGATGCAGGTCAGCTGTGTTCAAGGCAAGCCCCCTACTAGCTGTATTACCTCTGAAGCCTTATGGACATTTTTTGTTTGCTACTGGCCATGCCTTGCCATGCTCAGAGGCTCTTCCTGGTGCTATGTTTGGTGGTCAACTGGTGGTGGTGCTTCAGGATCAGGCAGTGCTGGGGGTTGAATATGGGCTTCTTGCATCTTTAAACAATCTCTCTGCCCCACTAATCAACACAGGCTGTTGTGAATAATGCTGTCATGTGGGTGTGCAGATGTTACTTGGAGATCCTACTTTCAATTCCTCACTGGAAGTAGAACCACTGTCTCTCACAGTAGTTCTTATTTGGGGAGAAACTGTTAGGCTGTTCTGTGGTCACACATTTTACCTTTCGATGAAAAATAAGTTCATGGCCTGGAGTGATAGTATATTGGATACGGTGTTTTTGCCTTGCGTGTGCGTGACCCAGGTTTGATCCTCAACATCCTGTATGGTCCCCCAAGTACCGCTTGGAATAATTCCTGAGTACAAAGCCAGGAGTAACCCCTGAACTGTGCTGGGTGTGGCTCTTAAACAAAAAAAGAATCAGTTTGTCATTTTCTCCCCACTCCCTGCTTATTTTTTGGGGGGTTGTGGTGGGGGAGGCTCATAATTGATGCTCAGGAAATCTAGGGTGATCATCAGCTAACTTGGCTGTTGGTTCAATGCAAGGGCCTGTGGAGGTGGTGCTATTTGAACCCTGTGGTGCTCAAGGCTTCCATGCTGCACCCAGCAATGTTCAGGGGACCATGTGCTACTGGGGTTCTACCCACTCCCTCCTTTTGTCTCTTACCTTGTTCAGTTTATCGCTAGTCTCTTTCCTATTGCCACATCCTCTGGAACCATTCTCCAGTCCTGCTTTTAGATACATCTGTTCTTTTATCCTTAATAGTTAAAACTACCCCCGTCTTTATTTTGCAAAATTCAAGGGTAGAAATGACACAACTATTAAAGTTCTCCTGATTTCTTAGCCCAACCCCAAAACTCAGGGGTTGAACAACTTCCTGTACCATTGAAAACTTCTCCCTGCCCCCACCCCATGTCCTCTGGGTGTGCCTGTGCCGTTTGCTGGGGTTGGGGGCTCTTACCATTTCTCACTGATCAGCCTGTTTAATCCCTACTATGGAGGGTTGGGTCTCCCCTCCAAGTGGGTCTTGTGTCATCTGGGGAACTGGGGTCATCCTGCCCTTTCTCTTGGACTCTGGGGTGGTGTGTGTGGGGGAGGTAGTGAGGCACATATTCGCCCAAGGAAGCTCAGAGTATCCCCCACACTCCAGTGGGGGTTGAAGGCTCTCGAGGAAGCAGGTGTAGCTGCCACAGCTGCAGAGGAAGTAAGATGAGTGTAGCTAAGGGTCCTCCTGGGCTAGGTAAGGTTTGCAAGGAGCTGCTTAGAGGGAGGGGAAGCTGTGTTTAGAGCTAACTTTTTTTTTTTTTGGTTTTTGGGCCACACCCTGTGAGGCTCAGGGGTTACTCCTGGCTATGTGCTCAGAAGTTGCTCCTGGCTTCTTGGGGGACCATATGGGACGCGGGGGGATCGAACCGCGGTCCGTCCTAGGTTAGCGCAGGCAAGGCAGGCACCTTACCTCCAGCGCCACCGCCCGGCCCCAGAGCTAACTTTTTTATGGTTCTTTTTCTTTCGGTTACATCCTGCAGAACTTAGGGGTTACTTACTCATGGCTCTGTGCTCAGAAATTACTCCTAGCAGGTTCAAGGAACCATATGGGATGCTAGGGATTGAACCAGAGTCAGCCACATGCAAGGCAAATGTCCTATCTGCTGGGCTATTGCTCTGGCCCCAGAGAGTTATTTATTTGTTTTTTTTTGGGTCATACCCGGCAGTACTTGGGTTACTCTTGGCTCTTCTAAGCTCAGAAATCGCTCCTGGCGGGCTCGGGAAACTATATGGGATGCTGGGATTCGAACCACTGTCCTTCTGCATGCAAGGCAAATGCCTTACCTCCATACTATCTCTTCGGGCCCCAGAGTTATTTTTAATTAAAAAAAATTAGGGTCTAACGATAGTACAGTGGGTACTGTCTTGCATGCTGCACCTTTGTCTGCCATCTTCTCTCTTGTATAAGTGAATCCCAGATATTCTGGGCCAGGCTGGAGGGTATATCTGGGAGCTGTTCTAAATCCTTGACTATAAGATTACTACTTATGAAACACACATGCTCAAGTCTTACCCCAAGGTACCTGAATTAGAGGGCCCAGTGTCATCATACCACAGCAGTATTACTAGGATAGGATGTTCTTCAGGATTCCTGGACATGATTGAGGGGGTTCTCAGTGACTTTTCTGCTGGCTAAACTTGCCTCCAGGTCTAGTCTTCTAGCTCCACCTTTCCAGTGGCCACTCTGTCTCTGTGTTTTTCAAGTCATTTATGATGGTCTCAGGTGACTGTTTCTGGTGCTGATGATTGAACTAAGATCTGTTCAAGATGTGTGCAAGGTACGTGCTTTACTCACCACCCTGTCTCTGCAGATACCTTGGTCTTGAGGTTAGTTTTCTCTTTCAACCTTTTGATGAATATTCTCAGGTGGTCACCACTGGCTCCTTTCACTCCTCCCTTGCTCATGCTACTAAGGGCATAGTTCCACCAACCATAGCTCTAGGATAGCATCCTGGCTGGGGTCCTGGACATTTTCAGTGGCTGATGACTTCCTGGAGTGGACTCCCTACTGGGTGCCAGGTTTTGCCCAGTGGGAAGGAATCTAGGCCATGATGACTTACCCTAAGGGGTTCTAAAGGGATCCTTCCATGAAACCACATCTTTATTCTTTATCTTTATTATTGTTTTTTGGACTTGGGGCCATACTCAAAACTTACACCTGGGGCCAGAGAGATAGCATGGAGGTAAGGCGTTTGCCTTTCATGCAGAAGGATGGTGGTTCGAATCCCAGCATCCCATATGGTCCCCCAAGTCTGCCAGGAGCGATTTCTGAGCGTAGAGCCAGGAGTAACCCCTGAGCGCTGCTGAGTGTGACCCAAAAATAAAAACAAAACAAAACAATGACAACAACAACAACAACAACAAAAACCCTTATATCTGCTTCTGTGCTCAGGGGACACTTCTGTGCCTGGGATGGAACCTGAACAGGTGCTTAGAAGACACATACTACTGCTGCTGTTATAAACCAACTTGAAAAAAATGTATGGGTACACGGTCTCTTAGCTAAAATCTCTGGGTTGCTCTGGCCGGGGAGCAAGTCCCCATCTAGCTGAAGCTTCAGCAACAGCATCCGTATTATGGTCATATCAATGGTCCATCTTTACTGCTTTTCCACTGTTCTCTGCAGAGACACTAACAGACAAAAGACTCCAGGCCTACTAGTTTGAGGTTGAGAAATCTAGGTTTTTTGGGAGTGAAGGTAGCTAGCTTCCCTTACCCCTCCGTACTTCCAAAAGCCTTGGCAGCCACAGCCACATCTCATAGCCCTCCCACCCCCCATGTCATCTCATTGGCCCAGCACCACAGATCTTGAAGCACTCAGCTGTAATGCAGCCTTGCGAACACTTCCAAGTTTTTCAATACTGATACCCATTAGAACACACTAAATTAGATGTCAAAGTAGCATAGAAGTCAGCTTAGGTAAAAAAACAAAACCAATAACACTGAATGCTCAGCTAACAACAGAACAGCCTAATAAACCTTCTGAAAATGACTTAATGATACAACATTGTTGTAAGATACGACAATTTAACAAATTTGCTTTTCCTGAAGTTTTTAAAAATACAATTCCATTACCATTTAGTTGTAACAAGCAATATAAAATAGATTATTTCATGCCTGTTAAAAAATAAGTGGGGGACTGGGGACAGAGATGGAGGGAATGTTACATTGGTGGTAGGAATGATGTTGGAACATGAAATGCCAGAAACAACTGTATTATGAACAACTCTATAAACCATTATGCTTAAATAAAGTGAAAGAATTAAAAGAAAAAAAAGAACAGGTGCTTGGCTCTTATAGCTATCTCCCCAGCCCTAGAAACATGTGTCTTTAGAACTTGGCTGGGGACACAGGAAACTGGTGGCAGGCTCTGAGGCTAAGGACAGCCTCCTTCAGCATAGGGGTGATCATTCCCATTTTGCAGATGGGAAAGCTGAGCCTCATGGACTCCTCTGAGGCTGGTGTCGTCAGAGAAATAGTCTGCTGTCTGGGCCATCTCATTTTTACCAGATTCATCCTGGAATCCCACTGTCATGATAGCAGGTGCCTGAGTTCTCCAAGCCAATGCTTGGGGCTTCTAGGCTTCTGGAAGCTCTAGATCGAAAGGGGAACTAAGGCTTGTCTGCACAGAGGCAGCCACTGACTGGCCAGATGGGCATCTGTGTGAAGGCAGATGAGATGCAGCCATGATGGCATGGGGAAGCAGGACATGGGACATGTGGAGTGGGTTTAGGTATGGCAGCCCAGCATCAGAGCTGTGCAGGCCTTCTGCATGAGTTCCAGAAAGGATCAGAAGAGATTCAGAATCCATCAATCACACTGGAATCCTACTTGGATCTTCACTGGGCCATTGTCAAGCCTCCCTTTGCTGGGATCTCCTGGGTGGAATTTGAGCTAAGCTATTTGAGTGTGGGGGCAGTACTGCAGTTCTAGCTCTTTCTCTTTTTGAATAATAAGTAATAATAATAATTAATAATAATAATAATAATAATGTTTTGGTAATGCTGGGATTTAATCCATCAGGCAAGGCATATGTCAAGTGCTTCAGCTCTAACTTTTTCTGGGAACTCAGCTTTCAAAATTCCCAGGTCTGCACCCCTCAGAAAGATGCTGCCCTTTTCCCAGCATCTCTCCATGCTCCCCTCCTTCTTCACTGCAGGGGCCAGGAATTCAGCCGATGAGCTGATTTGGCAGTGGCTGTGGGATATATGTCTGTGGCTTCTGGAAGTACAAAGGAGTTGGGGGCGGCTGCCCACTCTCACCCCAGCGTTCTCAGCCCCTAAACCGGTTTACCTGGAGTCTTTGGCCAGTGAGGTGTCTCCACAGAGAACAGTGGAAAAGCTGGCACTGGGACTCTATCTTCAAGGGAGTGCCTGATGGTAGCTGAAAGCTTGGGTTCTGGAACAATCTCTCTGGATCTAACCTGCCTTGCTGAGTGTCAGGATGTACAGGGCATGCCCCGCTCCAGAAAGATTCATGTCCTGCTTCTGGATCCTGTCTAGGTCTGGCTCTGCCTCAGGCCCCAAATCTTGGCTTCTCTGTTCATTGTAGGCTCACAGTCTTCTTCCTACAGAGTCCTTTATTTTTAATTTTAGTTTTTGGTTTTGGTGCCACACCCATGGCTCTGTGCTCAGGGAATATTCCTGGCAGGCCCAGGGGACCATGTGGGACTCTGGGGATCCAATCTGGGTCAGCCAAGTGCAAGGCAAGCACTGTACTATCTCTCTGGAGTCCTTACAAAACCCTTTAAAATTGTGCTTTTGGAGCCCTTTGGCCTCAGAAGAGAGGAAGTTCCCATCTATACCTCAGTCTGTGAGTAAGAGGTTACTGTGCCGGGGGCTCTACTTTCTCCCTTTTATGAGCTTGGGGTTGCCTAATGACCACTGTGGGATCCTCTCCACACCCTTTTCCTTAGATGGAGTAGTATAACCAGGTAGTAAATATGGGGGCTCAGATAGTCAGGGCAGCAGTGATTCAGACTTGGGACTACATAGGGTGAAAAGAGTCTCATAGTGAAATGGGGTTCTGGAGGAGGCTTGGATCTCAAATGAAGACAGGTTTTTCAGTAAGTGAAATGACTTTCTGGGTCCTAGAGGAGTGTCCTACCCTAAGCGGGTCCCTTTGGGGGATCATTCTTCTCTTCCTCTTTCCTCTTGCAGGGATCACACTTGTGACACATGTGAGCTTAGTGAAGCCCTTTCTAGCGGGTCCCCAGCCCCAGTTTGGAGGTGGGAAGATTCACAGACTCTAGGAGGCAACCTTTCATCACCTGGGACAGCAGGGGTTTTCAAGGGGTGCAGGAAGGGAGTCATTAGGGTGTTGGCCAGGTGGGATCTAGAGAAGGGAAGCCAGGACCACCTAGCAGGGGAGACAGCTGAGCCTGTCTATGCTCATGTCTGTTCCCAGCTGACACCCTCTCTCTCAAGCCTGCCCAGTTCTGCTGCTTCTTGCACTTCCTGACTGGCTTGCCCTGGTGAGGAGGCCTGGGAGGGTCTTGTTGGGGCTACTTTGGGTCCGGCCCCTCCCTGGAGTGAAGGGGTGGGAGGTGCCTTGGCTGTAGACACAGAGCCCCTTTGTCTGGGCTGTTGTGCAAAGCAGCTGGTCTGGGATTTCTGGGCGGTTTTTCACATTTGAAGAATAATTTCATTGTCTGGAGGACCCTCGAGAATTCAAATCCTTCCCCAAACCTGCCAGGCAGTCTAAAGAGAATCCCCTGGACCAGTCTCCCCCACTTTCCCCTCCTATTAGAGCAGAAGTGGGGGAGACTCCCTAGAGGACTGATGTAGGGCCATGGGACAACCTTCTGAGGTTGAATTTCAGCCATCTCCACTGGGAGGAGAGACTTGTAAGTTCCAAGGTTAGTTGTGGAGGTGGAGGGAGTCCCCTGAGCAAGAAGGAGCCAAGTTGGGGCTCAGGAAGGGTGGAACCTGTAAATTGGCAATAGTGTGTGCCCTCAGGACTGCTTCTGTGGGCCATGGGCCCCTGAGGGGGCAGGAGGTTAGCCGGAAGAGGGCAGGTCCTAATTGCTCTTCTCTCTTCTTTGGACCTTGATAAATGGACCATAGGACACACCTTCAACCAAAAGGGGGTATGGGTTTTGATGGGGGGCGTGCCTGCTTGGCTCTGATTCTGAGGCCCACCAGTACTGTGGACCACCAAGGCTACAGTTGGCAATGCTCAGGGGGTCTTCAGTGTGAATGGAACTTGGGGACTCTTACATACTAGGCATACCCTGTCCCTTGAGCCATTTCTGGACCCACAGTCAACCTGTTTGTCCTTGTGAGGAGCCTTGCTGGACAGATATGGAGTCCAAGTCGTGCACCCTTCCTCTGTGACAGTGTTTTGCAGTAGTGACCACTGTGGGGAGGAAAGAGATCCCCTGTTTGTTGGGAGCTGAAGGCCTTCCACACTGAAGAGGCCTGAGCAGTGCATGATGCCTCTAACCCTCTGCCATCCCTTCCTAGATTTGGGAGCTCAGGCCTTGGGGGAATGTGTCTGGAGTCTAGCCCAGCCCCCTAGTTCTGCTCCATCCTGGGGGCTCCAACCTCACCCTAGAGAAACTGGCAGTAGGGTTTTCTGGGGATAGAGAGTCCTAGGCCTTGAGCATTCAGGTATTGGGGGTAGTGGGTGGCCAGGGGCAGAATCAGTGCCAGGAAGCCCCGTTTCCAGCTTCAGGAAACTTCGGTGGAGTGGGTCTTGCTGGTTATTCTTGGTTGTGTTTCCAACTGCGTTGTACCCCGGGGATGGGAGGGGGACATGTGAATCACAGATCTGCGAAGAAGCTATTGGGATGCTTAAGACTGGTGTCAAATTGGGGTGTATGTAATGTATGTGTGTATATCTGAACATATATATGTGAGTGCATATACATATATGTTTTGTGTTTTTAAGAGAAAGAGGGATGGAGAGACAAAGAGTCAAGCATAGAAAGAAAAGAGTCAGGCATAGAAAGACAAAGTCAGAGTCAGAGAGGATGAGGACAAGAGAGTCAAAGGACAGAGAGAGAAGAGGGGAACGAGAGAGAGAGACAAGAGAGTCAAAGGACAGAGAGAGAAGAGGGGAACGAGAGAGAGAGACAAGAGAGTCAAAGGACAGAGAGAGAAGAAGGGAACGAGAGAGAGAGAGAGAGAGAGAGAGAGAGAGAGAGAGAGAGAGAGAGAGAGGAAGAGAGAGAGAGGTTATGGGCATAATGGGCATAGCTCAGTGACTGAGCACTTGCCTTGCATGAATAAGCCCCGGATTGGCTTCTTGGCACCATGGGGGTGTTGGTGGGAAGCCAGCAAAGTGATAGGCCCAAGGATTCAGGACTTGCATGTACAGTGCCTGGTTCCTTGGAAGTTCTTAGATGAACCTCTGGGTTTTGCTCTTTGTCAATTCTGGCTGGTGTTGGAGGAAATGGCACTTGACGTACATAGTCCTTATAGTTTCCTCAGGGAGTCAGAAGGAAGAGGCAGGCTGGGGAAGTTAGGAGGTTAAAGTGTTTGGAAGCTAAGGGTTTCTGGGCTTGATCTGATGGCCAAAGAATGGTCTTTCATGAGGACTTCTTCAACTTGTCTTGGGGTACTTGGTGGACCTGTAGTTTTAGCTGCTATGGAGACATCAGGGAGATTCCTGTTGCCCTGGCTCCATGCCTGGGTTTTAGTGCCATGCCTGACTGTGCTTAAGGCTTTCTTCTGGATCTGTGCTCAGGGATCAGTCCTGATGGATCTTACACGGGTTACTGGGGATTGAACTCAGCATGCAAGGCAAGAGTCCTACCCACTGTACTATTTCTCTGGCCCCATGCCTGGTTATTCTAAGAGGGGTGCAGCAGGGCAGATGCAGTCAAGACCAAAACCTGGCTCCAGAATTTGGCCATTAGGAAGGGTAATGGAAGGGTAATGGAGCTGAAAGCCTTGAAGTGTCAGGAAAAGCTGGGAGGTGAGTGAGTGAGGATGTGGCCAGGACTCATGCTTGACTGCTGGCACCCATCCAATCTGACCTCACCCTTGTCCTTTGGTGACCCTCCATGGGCCAGGCTCCTTATTTGGGCATCCTTTTGAAAATGTGTAAAGATTCTCCCAGTGTGGTTTTGGAGGTTCAGGAGGGGAGAGCTCACACTCAGTGTTGTTCAAGGCTTATTCCTGATTCTGTGCCCAGATATCACTCCCAGTAGTCTTGGAAAGCCATACGGAGTTCCAGGGATTTAATCTAGATCAACTACTTGCAAGGCAAGTACCCTATGTGCTCCATGCTATATCTCTAGCTGAGTAAGTACTTACTTTGATTGGGAGAGGGGTAGAGTTCTGTTAGTACAGGGGAGAGAGTTATTCCACTTCACCTGCTGTACTGCTCCAACTTCAGTTGGGGGAAGTTTTCCATTATTTTGTTACATCTTTTTTTTTAAATTACCAAATTCTGTAAGTTTAATTGTATGTCAAAACTTACACTGCAAACTAATTCAGTGCTGGGGGCCATGTGGGGTGGGGATCCAAGCCCCTTGAGCTCTGTCCCAGCCCCCTGCTGTCTTGTCTCTAGTTTGGCTTCTTGGTCTGGTTCTCAGACAATATTGGCGCTGGGTGGAGGAAGAAGGGAGCCTGCAGGCCAGAGAAGTGGGGGACAGAGGAAGAATGGGGCTATTTTTAAGGGGGATGAGACACCCGGCCCTATTCATGTCCAGCTAGCCTCATTCTTTAGAGCTAGCAGCTTGGTCCACTTGGGGCCAGGGGGGCTCCAGTTCCCCTCCTCTGCCAACCCCCCCATTTGCCATGGAAGCCAGAGCAAGGAGGCCAGTGTCTGTTGCTGTCTCCTCCTCCCTGCTCCTTCCCGCCTGACTGAGCCAGCACTATTTTTTTTTTCTTTTCTCCTTTATCTGCTCAAAAAGTACAGGGTGTTCTGTTTCTCCTGTGCATACAGATCGAGGAGCGGATGTTATTTATTTCTTTCTTTTTTTCCCCCCGAAGGCGAGAGGAGGCACAGTGGAGCAGTAAGTGATTGCTTCCTCAAGGAGACCTTTTCTCATAAAAATTCAGAAAGGAAAAGATGACACTCAGAGCAGCAAACAAGCTACACCCCTCCCCAACACCCCCCAACTGGCTGTGGATTAGAGCTCGGATGGCCTGGCTTGCGAGAACCTAGACTCAGGCTGTTTCCCCATGTTGCTTTCCTCCCCTTTTTCAGTTGGGAACTGAGGGTAAAAGGTGGAGGACACTGGACAGATTCATTTCTTTGTCCTCTGTTGGGGAAGTGGGTGTTTTGGAGCCCTGTGTGGGATGAAGCCAAGGAGGGACAAGATGGGGTTCACTGTGAAAAGCAGGGCACGGGTGATACCTTGGGCCCCATTTACCTGTTGACCTGCTCAGGTGTGCAGGCCTGAGTTCAAGTTCAGGGTGTCTGATCTATTGGCACTGCTTTTGGTGTTCTAGGTTCCTCTTAAGAGTACAGTACACATTGTGTTTCTCCCAATCCCTGTTCTGAAGTCTCTGCTCATAATTCAGTGGTAGAACTTTAGAAATAACTCGGTGTCCCCAAAAATGCTGACCACGGTGTCCCACTCCCCCTTTCACACTTCAGCTTGCTTTGACATATAGTGTCTGGACAAGCTGGCCAGTTCATGGAGGACGCTGAGGCTGGGGAGCTGGGCAGCCTAGATCTACATACACCCCAGTATTCTTTCTTCCTGCTAGCACTTTTCAAAGTAGTCACTCACCTGGTAACTGGTTTGCTTGTTTTGGTTATACCTAGCGTTGCTCAGGGGCTATTCTTGGCACTTTTCTTGAGAGATGCCTGACCTTTGTAGAGGGACCCCCTAAGTGCTGTCAGTGATCTAACTGAGTTTGGCAAGCACTTAGTGGTCAGTTTCCACTTGGGTTTGCCAAAGCAGTAACAGCACCCACATCCAATTATACGCCATATACCATTCCATTTCCCCATTAGCACTGAATCAATTTTCACTTTTGATTTGTGGATCACTGCATGGTGCTCATGACTGCTTGGGACCATGCTCAGGAACTGGCTGTGGTACCAGGGATTAGAACCAGGGTCACAGGCCCCTGCAGAGGCATGCAAGTGTCTCATCTCCTGTACTGGCTCCCTTGTCCCTCGGTTTCGAGGGAGCCTGGAGAAAGATCTGTGATAAGGCTTCTGGTAGAAGCAATATTTTTTACCCCCCTTTTCATCAAACTCATGCCCTAGACAGCACAGGAACTTTTCCTTGCAGTGGACCAGAAAATCATATAAGAGGTAGAGGTCTGAATACCAGCTTAGGCAGCCCCCCTCCCCCCTCAGAAGCTGTGGGGTAGGAGGGCAGCAGTGCCACCTGGCACGGCTGGATGCTGGGCAGTGGTGGTATCCGCCCACACCAGGTGTGTTTACAAAGTGATATAAGTTCATGGCACCAGGACCCTTTCTTCCAGTTGCTGCCCACTGAGCGCTGGCCTCCACTTCTCAGTCTAGTCCCCTGGAAAAGAACCTCGGAGAGGAGGTGGAGGAAAGGCAGCCAGACTTGCTGTGAAGGTGCCTGCAAGTTTGGATGTATGGAGTCCCAGTGCAAGAAAGACCGAAGGGGAGAGGAGCAGTGGGAAGTGGGGACACTCGCTCTCCCTGAAGGGGCCTGGGAGCCTATCTAACTGCCCCTGAATTGAGTCTTATGATCTGCTAGCCCTTAGGAAACTGGCCTCGCCCTCTCTTGCTGCTTGGATCTGGGGCCTCAGAGGCAGGAGTGGGGCAAATTCTCATTCACACCCTGTGTTACATGCAGCTGGAGGGGATAGAGAGCAGAAGCTTTTTTTGTTTTTGTTTTTGGGTTTTGGGCCACACCCATTTGATGCTCAGGGGTTACTCCTGCCTAAGTGCTCAGAAATTGCCGCTGGCTTGGGGGGACCATACGGGACGCCGGGGGATCGAACCGCGGTCGAGATCTTTCCTTGGCTAGCGCTTACAAGACAGACACCTTACCTCTAGCGCCACTTCACCGGCCCCCTAACTCTGGAGAATCTTTAGAAGAAGGCTCCTTATTCTATGATAAAGATGCCAGAGCCTGCTGAGGGGCCAGCTTTCAGTCTTCTGTAGGGAGTCGGGAATAAATATTTGACTTTCAGTGAGGTACACACACAGATAAACCTATATGCAGACACATACGGGAACATTCATGAATACACACAGTGCAGTCAGTCATTCATATGAGCACACACATACAATCCCATATACATTCACGCAGATTCATAAATGCGCACACACAGATGTGTATCTGTACCACAAACACGGTGACTGGCTCGAATACCAAATGTCCAACTCCATGACTCTTTGTACCCTACATAGCCACCATTCAGGTGAGCACAAATTTCTTCAACTAGAAGCTAACCCCCCCCCCCCATGCCATACCTGCCCCTCCACACTCTTTTTCTTTTAGCCTCCCACACTCTGCTTCAGGAGCTGTGAGTCTGACAGTGGGTGGGGCTTCACTGTGTGTTCTGGGCTCCAGCTTCTCTTCTCAGTGTCTTAGGGAGCAGATGTATGTTGTTTCTGTGCCCTGCCCTTGTCTGAATATGCTCCTCGGCATGCTGTGGGTTTATCCCTTTTTTTGACAGAGGGGCCTTGGACTGTTTCATGGGGCTCTTGAAACAAAAAGGCTGCCAGGATCATGCTGGTGTGTCTCTTTGGGAGAGTAGGCCTGGTTTGCTTACTAGGCTCAGGGGCCAGTGTTTACTTGTCTCCTGCTGCTGCACCGGAGATCCAGCACCTTCCACCCACATTCATTCCCTATGGTTCCTTCCTGGATACAACCAAAATCCACAACTTCTGCCAGAGGCTTCAGTCAAGGCAGGGGAGGAACCGGCACAGAAACGGTATCTTAGGGCTTCCCCTCATACCTTCAAACCCTGGGGTCACTCTGGGAATGTCAGGGGAGTCTCTCTCAGCCCTGGGGAGGGGCCAGGAAGATTCAGGTCTTCCAGCTGCCCATCCTGCCTGGCGTCTCTGAGCAAGCTGGCTTAGTGTAACTGTTAATTTGATGTCTGGCTTCTTGGTCCACAGGTCCTCCTGGTCCACTGCTTTGTGGTGACCAAGAGGCTGGGTGACCCGGGAAAACTACCAGGGAAAGACTGGAAATAGCAGAGGCGCTTCTGCTACCAGCCTCGTGGCACTTCCTGAGAGGAGGGCGGGTTTCCATCCTCCCTCCACATTGCCACCTCATTGAGGATGTGAAGGAGAAGGAAGGGGCAAGGGAGTGAGAAGGCAGGGCAGGGCCACAGGAGGGGGAGCTGTGGTTATGTGCGCCGTCTGTGTGCCGTGAGCACTTTGAGATCCCTGCTGGCTTTGCAAGGTGGCCGTGAGGAGCATCGTGAAGTTGGGGGGGATACCCTGTATTTCCTGTGAGTATTGTGGGGTTCCTGTGAGCATTCAGAGGTTATGTGAACACCTTTGGATGCGTGTGAAGATCCTGGGGTCCAGGCAAGCAGTCTGGGGTCTGTGTGAATATTTTGAGGCATAGGTAGGTGAGCACTTTGAGAGTTGTATCGGAATTCTGGGGTCCAGGTGAGCATCCTGAGGGTTGGCATGAGCATATCAGGGTTGCTGTGAGTGTACTGGGTTCTGTGTGTGCCTCTGGGGGCATGTCCTGTGAGAACTTGGGGTCTGTGAGCATATCCCAAGGGTCCCGCTGGCATTGGTGTGAGCATTCTAGGATTAGGTCAGCCTCCTGGATGTGTGTGGAAGAGTGTGAGTGTGGGGCCATGACTGCGTGTGAGTGTGTGTGCGCAAGAGTTTGTGAATGTGACTGTGTGTATGTAAGAGAGAGAGTATGTGAGAATATGTGATGTGTGTGGTCATCTTGGGGTCACTGCCAGCAGTAATGCTGGGTGGAGCTGGCTCCAGGGTCAGAGGTCCCAGGCCAGTTTCTCTGACTGCTGCCCTCACTGTCATTCTTTTTCTTTTTTTTTTGGTTTTTGGGTCACACCAAGCAGTGCTCAGGGGTTACTACTCCTGGCTCTGCACTCAGAAATCGCTCCTGGCAGGCTTGTGCGACTATATGGGATGCTAGGATTCGAACCACCATCCTTCTGCATACAAGGCAAATGCCCTATCTCCATGCTATCTCTCCGGCCCCAGTCATTCTTTTTCTTGCTGATACATGTCTCAGCCCTGGGTAGTGAGAATGCCCTGCAGGTGTGGGATGGGCTGAGCAAATATCAATCAGGGACTCCTTGCTCTCTCTTTGGGGTCATTGGTGGGTGCATGGTCCGTCTCTCTTGTCCCCCCCTCCCTCTGTCGTGTGTGTGTGTGTGTGTGTGTGTGTGTGTGTGTGTGTGTGTGTGTGTGTGTGTGTGTGTGATGTAGCAGTGCACAGGATTACTCCTGGTTCTGCACTCGGGAATTACTCTTGTTGTACTCAGGGAGCCATATGGGATGCCAGGAATCGAACCTTGTGGCTGCCTGTAAGGCAAAAGCCTTACCCGCTACACTGTTTCTGACCTCCTCTCTCTGTCTTTTCCCTTCTCCTTCCTTGCGTAGCCTCTTGTCCTGGTCACTGATGCATTCGTGGTGGTAGTGGTGGGGGCAACTGGGGATCTTCCGGAGGGTCAAGCCCTGGCTCTGACATTTCCTCTCTCTGCAGGTTCTTAGGAGGTGAGCACGGACGGCATGCAAAGTTGTGAATCCAGTGGTGACAGTGCGGATGACCCTCTTAGTCGTGGCCTCCGGAAAAGGGGACAGCCGCGCGTGGTGGTGATCGGCGCCGGCTTGGCTGGCCTGGCTGCAGCCAAAGCACTTTTGGAGCAGGGCTTCACCGATGTCACCGTGCTTGAGGCTTCCAACCGCATCGGAGGCCGGGTGCAGAGCGTGAAACTCGGTGAGTGCCACCATTTGTCCCCCCACTACTTCGCCGCCTGGTCCAGCCAGGCATCTTCCTATTTTAGCACTTTTCTGGGGTAAGGATTTCATTATGCACCCTACACATTTTCCAGAAGCTTCTTTTGCTTCTCTCAGCAGCCTGCCAAGGGGGTAGTTGGATTTTTCACCTCTGTTTTGGGAACATGATTGAGGCCTCATTATACTTGGGAGGGAAAGGGCCCCTGAACCACATTCTCGTGGGAGTTTCTGTTCCCCAAAAAGGGGGGAATTCTGCAAGTTTCTATTAGTCATGAACTTGGTTGTGGTGGTGGTTTGGGGCCACACTTGGTACTGCTCAGCAGCAACTCCAGGCTCGGTACGCAAGGTGGTGCCGTGGATGGAGCCCACCCTGACCTCCCGCAGGCAAAGCATGAATTTCAACCTATGCAGTTTTGTTTTTGATGCTGTTTTTTGCGGGGGCCACACCTGGATCTACTCCTGGCTCTACATTCAGAGTTCATTCATTCTTGGCTGTGCTCAAGGGACCGTATGGAATGCTGGGAATCAAACCCAGGTAGTTTGCAAACGAGCAAGTACCATAACCATTGTACTATCGCTCTGGCCCATTTTAGCGTTGAGTGTAAATTGTGTATCACATGAGAGCCTCAGGGAGTGGGTAGGACTGAAGTTTAGGGCAATAATGGCAAAAGAGGACACGGGGCTGAAGGGGGAGGGAGGGCACTGGTCTAGAAAGTACAGTGGTCAGTCCAGACTCCATTGTCACTGAGGACACATATGGCCTTCTCTCCTTTGAGGAGTCACAATGAGTTTCTCCCCGAACATTGCTTGGAAGGAGTGTGATTATTCCCTTTTCTCCCTGGTACACACAGACATGAAGGAGATTGTCTAAGCAGCGAGGCTGAAAGTGGAGTCCAGGCCCTCATTGACTTGTGACAGCTGTGGGAAGCTCCTGGCCACTTTATTTTCTACCTGCCTGGCCAGATACTACTGAGAGCCTTGTGTGTGTGTGTGTGTGTGTGTGTGTGTGTGCGCGTGTGTGTGCCTGTTTGTATGCGTGCACGCGCACGCACGTGTGTGTGTATGTGTGTGGTGGGCTACTGGTGGGCTCAGAGGACCTTATGGGGTGCTAGGGATTGAATTTAGGTCAACCTTGTGTAAAGCAAGCTTCAGCTTCTATTTGCTGTACCACCTCTCCTGCCCCTAGTGGTTTTCTTTTTATCCAGGTGGATTTTTCAGCTGGTCTTGTTGAGGCTCCTTGGGTAGCTAGCTGTATGGTTTGGTTGTATGTCCCCAGTGATGGACCGGCCCCATGGCCACTTTGTGTTCATGGTGGTCAGCACTGGCTGTTGAGGCTGGGTCATGTATCTCCAGTGACTGACACCAGGGTTTCTCCCCATGATAAGAAAACATTCTGAGGGGATGGGAAGGGAGCCACAGTTTTAAGGGGCCACATCAGAAGGGGTGCTTTGACTTTGAGGTCTCTGGGGGTATTAAGGAATTGGAGAAAGATTGGTGGTGGGGGTGATGGGCAAACATGATTCTCTTTAGGTCACCTAGTTCAGTTCCCTGGGTGCTCCCAGAAAGCCTCCCAGGGAAGGGCACACATGAGGGTGGTCTTGGTGTTGTCTTTCCAGGTTCAGTCTTGTCCAATGAGGTAACTTGGGCAAATCACCGCAAATCATAGAACCACTCAGGGTGGCAGGTAGGGTGATCCTGTATTGTTAGGGCACCCCACAGCTCAGTTTCAAATGGGGTTGTGGGTAAGCCTTTCTACTCCAACAAGCAATAGTAAGGGCGAATTCAGCTCAGTCATGCCATGGTCCACCTGTGCCATATCCCAGTCCATTGGCGAATGACTTAGCCTCCCAGAGCACCCTTCCTCTTCAGATGCAGAGAAGATACTGTTTAGACTCCATGCTGGAGATTTCCATGACCCTCTCCTCAAAATTGAGGTACCTGGGGGCAAGGCTACCTTAGCATTTGTGCCTCTGCCTGCCTGACTCCAAATCAGAGATTCTCAGGCCATCCTCTTTGGATTTGTTAATTGACTATAACAGCTCCCAGAAAGCAGGAAGTCCATTTATTCATGACATCTCAGATTTAGTCCAGAGGCTATGAAAGGACCCACACTGGCAGCCAGGTGGAAGAGATACAGAGGGCAGTAGATGGATAAAGGCTTGGAGCTTCCAGACTTACCCTGGCACACTGTCCTCTAGATCTTTACCCATTCATCAGCACCCTCACTCCAAAGTCCCTCCTCTTGTTCTTTTTTAAGCCATAATTTAGTGAGTGACTGGTATTTACAATATAGTTACTCAGACTTCTCAATATCCCAAGGACCCTCCCTACCACTCCTCAGTTCTATACATAAAATCTTCACTTCTGATGTTGTTCTTTACTGTATTTCTTTTCTATCTTATATTTGAATTCTTTCTCTCTCTTAATTGTGGAGGTGGTGACACCTACATTCAGGTGAATAGAGCTAACCGATTAGAAATTGTAGGTCAATGATAAATTAATAAAGCTAATCTTTTTTTTTTTTACAAAAACTATTCTCTTTATTGCAGGTAGATACATAAAGAGATTAATGCTATGAATTTTTTTCCTTTTCTTTTTTATTTTTTTTCTTTATTTTTTTTTCTTCAGTGCTCAAATGTTACTCCTATCTCTGCACTCAGGAGTTATTCCTGGTGATGCTTGGGGCCACCTTGCATGCGATCAACACAGGTTGGACCCTGGTTCGAATTCTGGCATCCTATATAGTTCCCCATGCCTGCCAGGAGCGACTTCTGAGCACAGAGCCAGGAGTAACTCCTGAGTGCCGCAGGGTGTGACCCAAAACCAAAACAAACAAACAAACAAAAAAACACCAGAAAAAAGAAAGCAGAATATCTAGGTCTATAGAAGTATGAAAGTGTTTAATCTTAAGAATGAGAATATTAACTTGGTGTGACAAAATATTACATTGTGGGGTTGATAGTCTTGCTGGTGGCTAACCTGGATTTGATCTCTGGCATCTCATATGGTCTCCTGAGCTGCCAGGGGTAATTTCTGAGCACAGAGCCAGGAGTAACCCCTGGGCACCACTGGGTATGGCCCAAAAAACAAAACAGAACAAAAAAGAAAATGTAACATTGTAGATACTATTTAAATGCCTGTAATTAGTAAGTAAAGTATAATAAAAATTTCTATGGAGATTGGTGTACATGTGCTCCTTGGGCCCATGCATATGGTACCGTAATATCTCCTCTCTTGAAACGTGCATTTTTCTTTTTTTTTTTTGAATTTGGGTCACACCGGATAGCGCTTGTGGAGGTGGGCTCTTCCTGGCTCTATGCTCAGAAATCGCTTCTGGCAGGCTCGGCGGACAAATGGGATGCCGGGATTTGAACCACCATCCTTCTGCATGTAAGGCAAACGCTTTACCTCCATGCTATCTTTCCAGCCCCATGCACCTTTCTATTTTTATTCTGGGTTGTATAGTGGGGCTCTCTTCACTTTTGGAGAAGCTCGTGTTCTCTCTTGGGCGTGATATTTTCTCCCTTTCTTATCCTTTCTCTCCTCTTCCTCAGTACCTTTGAATAAAGCATAAGCAACAACAATACACGGTCAGATTTAACCTTAGGTGTAAATAATTCTTAAGTACTTAATTAATTTTGCAAATGTATAAAATCCCTTAGTAGGTTAAGAGTAAAAAAGCCTTTCTAATCTAGTAGAAGGCAATCGTAAGTGCCATGAGTGAATGTCATCCTCAATGCTAAGGGTTTGTCTTACCTTCTAAAGGAGCTCCTTTAAATGCTTTTTACAAGACTGGTTCTAAGGAATGACCTAAGCTGTTGCCTGTACTTGAAGCTCTGTATCATTTCTTCAAATATGAATGATGGGGCCAGAGAGATAGCATGGAGGTAAGGCGTTTGCCTTGTGTGCAGAACGTCAGTGGTTCGAATCCCAGAATCTCATATGGTCCCCTGAGCTGCCAGGAGCGATTTCTGAGCGTAGAGCCAGGAGTAACTCCTGAGCGCTGCCGGGTATGACCCAAAAACCAAAAACCAAAACCAAAACCAAAAACAAATATGAATGATAACCTAGCTGAATAGGGTTTTCTTGGTGACATGTACATTTTTTTAAAATTTTTATTTTGATCATATTGGCTTACATGACATGTACATTTTAATGACTTTTTGTGCTCTTCTGGCATGTAGATCTCATTTGATCTGCTCTGAATCACATGGGTGTATGCAAATTCATTTTTCATATTCACTGCTTTCAATACTTTTGTCTCTATCTTTGGATTTTTGTAATTTTGAATATGTGTTTTGGAGTCTTCCTATTTGAGTCTGTCTTCATAGGGTCCCTCTGGGCCTCTTGGACCTCGGTGCCTCAACTCTGGGAAATTCTTATCTATGATTTCTTTAATTCTTGTTTCTACGTCAAATTTGTCTTCTTGTACTTTAGGGACTTTGATGATTCTTATATTGTTCCTTCTGAACTTACCCCATTGTTTTATGGTATGCTCTTCACTTCTTTTCAGACTATTTTCCACCTTCCATGGTTTTCTAATGGTTTCTTATATCTCATCTTGGTGCTCCTTAATATTACCATTGGTTGCTATGATTCTGCTGCTCAGAGCTTCTATTGAGTTTTTTGTTTCTGAACCATATGACTGGTGCTCAGGGATTATTATTCCTGATTCTGCACAGTAATTACTTTCTGCAGACTCATATGGGAAGCCAGAGATCAAAGCTGGGTCAGTCATGTGCAAGGCAAATAACCATACCTGCTGTACTATTGCTCTGACCCCCAGCTTCTATTGAGTTTTTTTTTTTGGGGGGGCACACCTGGTGATGCTCAGGGGTTACTCCTGGCTATGCGCTCAGAAGTCACTCCTGGCTTGGGGGACTATTTGGGACTCTGGGGGATCGAACCACGGTTCATCCTAGATTAGCTGCATGCAAGGCAAATACCCTTCCATTGCACCACTGCTCCGACCCCTCTATTGAGTTTTTTATATCACCTACCATACTCTCTACTTCTGATTTTAGTTTTCTCATTTTAGCACACACTTTATTGAGCTTGCTGACTTTCTGTGCCATTGTTTCTTCAAGTTCATTGAACATCCTCACCATGGTGTCACTAAAGTAATTGAAGATTTACTGAGCTGTTTGAACCTTCTGTGTTATTGTTTTTACTCATTGGTAATGGGCTTTTATGTGTGTTCATCACTAGATTTACAGTGCTCCTGCAGTGCTGAGGGTAAATCTTTGTAGCTTCCCTCCCTCCTCCCACCCTTGGAGACTCTGAGGAATCAGGCTGGGAATTGCTCTTCCCCTTCTCTGTCTTCCTATCACCCACCCATTGATAGGAAGCATAACTGTGAGCAGTGCGAAATCTGATGAGGAGCTGTTGCTTAGCTGTCTATGCAGAGGCTGTCAGGCCTAGCTGGAAGGAAGGGGAATCTGCCTGTCCCTCCACCCACCCCCCATTCCCAAAATACCTCCGAGTTCTCTCAGTCTGGAGATCTATCTGGAAGTCTTGTGTAGCAAGCAGAGGTTCAGTAGCTGTGGAGCTGGACACTGGAGAGATAGTACAGTGGGCAAAGTGCTTACTTTGCACGTGTCTGACTTGAGTTTGATCCCTGGTACCTCATATGGTCCACCCGAGTATGCCAGAGTGATCCCTGATCCCTGAGCCAGAGTAAACTTTGAGAACCATTCATTGAGGCTTACAAACAAACAAACAAACAAACAAACAGAAACCAAAAGAAATAGCTCCTTTTGGTTTTTTTAAGGAATACTCACTACTTAGGCATGGCAAATGAAGTCATTAGTAGCCATGGACTACCCTAAATTTTTGGCCTCTCTTCTACCTCTAGAAGTCAGGGGAGTAGGACTAGAAATTCCAGTCTAATCCTATTATTGATTTCCCTGGCATCCAGCCCCATTCTCTAGTATTTCCCCAAAAAGTAACTTCATTCACATAATTAGAGACACTTTTGGGCTGGAACAAAGAGCTTTAAGGGCTAGAGCACAGGCTTTGCAGACTGGAATCCTGGGCTTAATCCCTGATCCTCTCTACCTCTTGTCCACCCAGCACTGCAAATGTGGCCTCAGAATCAAAAACAAACAAGAAAAAAAACTTTTCACATTTTAAGCGCTTAGGAATCTCTAAGAATTTTAGGATATGCAAGCTTTTTAGGAGTTAG
Organism: Suncus etruscus; assembly: GCF_024139225.1. Classification (NCBI taxonomy): domain Eukaryota; kingdom Metazoa; phylum Chordata; class Mammalia; order Eulipotyphla; family Soricidae; genus Suncus; species Suncus etruscus. Next base: position 7,281,058 of record NC_064856.1, on the reverse strand, counting down.
GAACTGTGGGCTGAAAACCAGCTATGTAGGAGAGCTCTAGTTTGGTGATTGAATAACTTAGCATGTCATTTGCTTGTAAATCACAGTATCATAGGGATACCTGAGCTTCCTGCTGGCAGCCTGCCTCTGGCTACTCTGGTTGGTTGCTACAGGGAAGGTGCCCACCCTCCGTCCTGTCCTGTTGAGTGGGGATTGAAGGAGGAGATGGCAGACTTGGCTCTTTTTGAAGCTCTTGCTTCTCTAAGAACTATGCTTGTCACCCTCAGGACAAGCCACCTTTGAGCTGGGAGCTACCTGGATCCATGGTACCCATGGGAATCCCATCTATCATCTAGCAGAAGCCAATGGGCTCCTGGAAGAGACAACAGATGGGGAGCGCAGCGTGGGCCGCATCAGCCTTTACTCCAAGAATGGCGTGGCCTGTTACCTTACCAACCACGGCCGCCGGATCCCCAAGGACGTGGTTGAGGAATTCAGCGATTTATACAACGAGGTGAGGTATCAGAGGGCAGCTGTACCTGGGGTGTGTGTGGGGGACTGGGGGTAGGGAGGTCCCTGGCATGATGGAGGAGGGGAGTGTTGCCAAGCCTTCCGGGATCTTTGAGGAGCCTGGTTCTGTCTTTACATACTCTCTGGGTCAACATTTAGAAAAACAGAACAATCAGAAGATGGAATGGCAGATTAGTGAAGTACTAGGGAAGTTTACGGTATGCGATACAGCTCATTTTTAGATATTATCATGGATAGATTTTATTTATTTGCTTTTGGGCCACATCTGAGGTGCTCAGGAATTACACCTGCCTCGAACTTTGATCTTTGTCAAAGATCAAAGACCATATGGGTTGACAGAGATCCAGGTCGGCTATATGTAAGATCCTATCGCTTGTACTATCTCTCCAGTTACTCCTCCTGCCCCCTACTTTTTTTTTTTTTATAAAATTGTTATTGTTTTTATGCTATACCTGGAGGTATCCAAGTCTTGCTTTTGGCTTTGTGGTCAGGGATCACTGGCAGGACTCAGAGGACTATATGGGGTGCTGGGGATTAAACCCAGGCTGACCACATGCAAAGCAAACATCCTACACACTGTATTCTCTCTAGCCCCTAAGATGGTAGATGATAAACTTTTAGAAAGTTTATTTTTTAAATTGTTTCTCGTATATAGAATGATAACAGGTTTTCATACAGTGATTTGAGCAGCCTTGTTAAATGGTTTCATTCTAGTCATGTATCTATTCATGTCAATATGAATGCATTCTAATATTTTGGAGCTTCGGAGTGTAAGTTATTATATTAACAATAGGAATTTTGATTCTTTTTCTTTTTAATCCTTAGGCCTGTGTGGTCCAATAGAATTTTTTCACCATGATGGAAATTTTTGCTTAGCCATGCCTGGTTTTTGAACACCGAAATGTGTAGAGTGTAAAATGGAGGAACAAAATAAATTCATTTTCATCACTCTTGGTTTCCAGTGGCATCTGTATTGGATGGTACAGCTATGCTCTTTAGTTCATGTTCTAGCAAGAACATTGACTAGTATTAGTATTAGCAGTACAATGTTGAATAGTCAGGGCAATGGCATACAACACTGTTTTATTCAGATTTCAAAAGGACTAAGCGATGTTAATATTTTGTGTATTGTTTAGTGGTGTGAGCCACACGAACAAGGAAGGTAATGTAGGCACTTCCTTCTGCTAGCTTGTCGTTTTGTCCTTTGACCCAGTGAATGCACTAAGCAAAGTGTCTCATTGAAATTTCTTTGCCTTGGGCTTGGGAAAAGAGAGAGGACTCTTTTGCTTTTGTGCCACACTAGTGACGCTTAAGGGTTACTCCTGGCTCTGATCTCAGGAATCACTCGACGGGGTTGGGGGACCATATGGGATGCCAGGGATTGAATCCTGGTCAGCTATGTGCAAGGAATGAGCCTTACCCACTCTGCTATCTCTCTGGCCTTACAAGACAGGACTTTCGATTGAGTGTAGTTGACTTTCGATTGAGTGTAATTGGGAGACCAATTCTGTGTGTGCACCCACAAAGTTGGTTGAGTACAGTTTCCATGTGCCTTCTTGCTCACACCCAAAGGAATTAGATTTTCCATAGCAAATATGAGCTAGTACTCTCCAAATGAGATCTTCCTGGTTCCTCCCCTTGCTTCTTTCAAGTGCTTTAAGCCTGGATACCTCTGGAAGAATGGCATTTAGGGTCCATGACTGCTCGTTCTTTTAAATGCCCTTACAACTAGATCATTATCAACATCTGCTTCTGGGTTTGGCTTCTGCAAGTCACGACTTCTGAGTCATGGGAAATTGGAGGGATCAGGTGGGTTATTAATCTGAGTGGTGATGCTAATATTAATCTGGTGGTCAAAGGGAGGAGATGTTAGCCAGGAATGCAAAAAATAGATATCCTGGTGTGGCTGTGTCCATTCTGAGGGTAACTGAAACCTACTGGTGGCTCTGTCTGGTGTAATCGATTTGTAGTTATTCCCAAACCATTGACTTTGGCTACTAATTTGGCTATATTATATTTGTTAATAAAGCAGTAATTCTCTGCAGCAGTATTCTGTGTAGATAAAGATAAACTTGCCTGAAGCACTGTTCAACCATTAATTCACTCTATAATTTTAGCAAGGTATACTGCTTTTCTGAGCCTTATTTCCTCCTTTGCATGCCATGATGTCAAACTGACATTAGAAGTTGTAAGGAGGCTTAAATGAGAAAAGTGTTTCCTGTGATTTGGGATATTATTCACCATCACAGACCCGTCCCTTCCTAATTCCCTGAGAGGTTGAAGTTAGCTTTTACTCAGGACAGGAGAGGGTACCCATGGGACAGATCCATGTTCAGTTAAGACAGGCTCAGAGAGAGGCTTATGGGGGTGGATGACTCATGTAAATGGATTCAAGTTGTTACTCCTCAGCTGGGCACTTGGCTGTGGGTCAACATAAACAAAAGCTCAGCTGCCATGTTGCTTCTCACCCAAGGCACAAACTCAGGGAGGAGAGTGTGTGGCAAGTTCAAAGTCGGTCTCCTTGGCAGTGGTACTAGGTGAGAAATTTGCTGGAGGTTTCAGGAAGAACTAGATGGACACCCCACATATTGTGACTCTAGGGAGGAAAATGAAACCTTTTTTCTCTTAAAGTCGACACTGGGCCAGAACAATAACAGCACAGTGGGTAAGGTATTTGCCTTGCATGGGGCCAACCCAGCTTTGATCCCCAGCTTCCCATATGGTCTCTCAAGCCTGCCAGGAATGATTCCTGATTGCAGATCCAGGAGTAAGTCCTGAACACTATTTGGTATGGCCCCAAACCCCCAAAAGAAAACTTCAGAAAAAGAAAAGAAAACCTGTACCTTGGAAATACATTTATGGTGGTTCATAGTTCTCTTATGCAGTCGAGTGCATATTCTTATTCTCTTATTTCCCTGGAATGAATGGTGGGAGTGGGGCAGGGAAAATTTCTTTTCTTCCCTCTGTGGCAGCCCCAGGATTGGGTTATAGGCAAATAGCATGCAGGTGTGGTAAACAATTGCAAGCACACTGGAAGAAGAAAAATGTGAGAACATGGCACTAGGCACAGTGATTTGGCCAGGGACCCCATATTTGCCAGTGCCCTGGGAGGGAGAATGGCTGTGTGGTCTTGCTTATAATCCTGCAGTGATGTTTGGACCTGGGATGGAGGCCAGTGTCCTGGACATAACCCTTAGTCCTTTGTTTCCTGACACTGCCTGCCTTTCTCAAGCCACCTCTCACTGCTTCTTCTCTCCGTGCTGCTCGCTTTAACAAGACTGAGCCATTTTGAATATAACTTACATTTTCTTTTCTTCTTTCTCATCTTTATTTTTTGGAATGTTAGGTGATTGTGGGGTCACCTCTGAGAGTACTTAGCCTGGTGCTGCTGCTCCGATCCAGTAATATTGCCACCCTGTAGTACTGGGGATCAAAACCTGGTTCTTCGCCTGCCAACATGCTCTCCAGCCCTCTGAGCCACTTCCTGTCTTTTCTTTTTTTTTTTTTTTCTGTCTTTTCATATCATCTTTGAATGTGTGTGTGTGTGTGTGTGTGTGTGTGTGTGTGTGTGTGTGTGTTTTCCTGCTTGAAGTGCTTTTCTTCTCCCTCCCCCTGCCAACTGAATCTTCTGACTGACCAAGGTTTTCTCGGTGGATTGAACAACCCTGGGGCTCTTTTTGGTCACAGCAAACCTGGTCCTGTTATGATGTCAACCAACTCGAAAGTGCAGAAGTTTGGGACAGGTTTGTCGTGACAGTCAGGGTCAGGAACAAAGCCAGCAAATGTTAGGTGAGTGAAGGATCCCAGATTTGAGCCAGTGCTAGTGTACTTCTTCAGGTGGAGACTGCATAGTGCAGGGTGGTTATATACTGGGCAGGTGAGAGGGGGCACTAGGTCTTGCTCCTTGCCTCTTGTCCATGGATGTGGGCTGGTGTTCATATGACAATGATACAACGAAAAACCTTCCTGTCCCTTGGCATTCTGAGATTCCTCCCCCTATATGTGCTGGTCTTTCATGGCCATTTCCTTCCCTGTGTCTGAGACATGCAAGAAAGGGGTGCCTTGTTTGTTTTCTTTTGGGCCACACCTGGTGTTGCTCAGGGATTATTCCTGGCTGTACACTCAGGAATTACTCCCGATGGTGCTTGGGAGACAATATGAGGTGCTGGGGGTTGAACCTGGGTTGGCTGTGTGTAAGGTAAGCACCCTCTCCACTGTACTATAACTCCAATTCCTGAAAAGGGATGTCTTTTATGAACCTGATTCAGAGGTCTCAAACTCAATTTACCTGGGGGCCGCAGGAGGCAACGTCGGGGTGATCCTTGAGTGCAAACTCAGTAGTAAGCCTTGAACATTGGGGGTGTGTGACCCAAACAACTAAAACAAAACAAAACAAAACATAAAGATTCCTCTAGGGCAGGGCCACAAAATGTTGTACGGAGGGCGGGCCGCGAGTTTGAGACCCCTGGTTTGCAGGGTCAGGGCCCCTTCTGCTCCTCCTCGAAACCCCAAACACTGGCCAGGCCATCATTCCAGACTGTCTTTCTGGGATAGAGTGAAGCAGATATGTTTGGTTAGGAGTGTGCGACACAGAATCTGTGCATTTGGTTTTTGGAAAATCAAAATGCATGTAAGCCAGGGTTCTCCAGATGGTGATAAGCTCAGCCCTGCAGAGCTCCTGGAGGCCTGGCTTCCTGCCTGTAGACTGTAGAGATAACCCAAGACTTGACTTTGTTCTTTAAAGATATTAATTAGTCAATGATGGTGCTCAGGGTTTATCCTCAACTCTGTGCTTATGGTTGACTCCAGGCTGTGCTTGAGATCGCACCAGGGACAGTCATGTGCAAGGACAAGCGTCTTACCCTTAGTACTCTCTTGCTGTCCTCTATCACTTCATTCTATCCAAGTGAAGACTCAGCCCAGAACCCGGGGGGCTCCTAGTCTGTTTGCTCTGGCAGCTGCCATTCTGGTCTTGGCCCTTGGAGCAGTATTACATTGCTGTACTCAGGAAGTGGGGCCAGAGGCTCAAATGCGTTGCCTCTCGGGGGCACACCTGAGAGGTGATTTCCGAGGTGAGGGGCCCAGGTGGGAGAAGGGAGTGTTTTCATGGTGGCCTGGGGTCTTCTCTTTGCCAGGTCTATAACCTGACCCAGGAGTTCTTCCAGCATGGAAAACCAGTCAATGCAGAGAGTCACAACAGCGTGGGGGTGTTCACCCGGGAGAAGGTGCGCAATCGCATCCGGGAGGACCCCGATGACCCGGAGGCCACCAAGCGCCTGAAGCTTGCCATGATCCAGCAGTACCTGAAGGTAGCGCGTGTGTGTGTGTGTGTGTGTGTGTGTGTGTGTCTGTCTTATCTGTCTCACCTTGCTTCTCTGACTCTTTCCCTGCTATCTGGCTGGGGTGTGTGTGTGTGTGTGTGTGTATGTGTTGTCTGTCTGACCTGGCTTCTCTGACTCCCTCCCGTGTGTGTGTGTGTGTGTGTGTGTGTGTGTGTGTGTGTCTGACCTGGCTTCTCTGATTCCCTCCCTGCTATTTGGCTGGGTTGTGTGTGTGTGTGTTTGTCTTGTCTGTCTGTCTGACCTGGCTTCTCTGACTCCCTCGTGTGTGTGTGTGTGTGTGTGTGTGTGTGTGTGTGTGTGTGTCTGACCTGGCTTCTCTGATTCCCTCCCTGCTATTTGGCTGGGTTGTGTGTGTGTGTTTGTCTTGTCTGTCTGTCTGACCTGGCTTCTCTGACTCCCTCCTGTGTGTGTGTGTGTGTGTGTGTGTGTGTGTGTGTCTGACCTGGCTTCTCTGATTCCCTCCCTGCTATTTGGCTGGTGTGTGTGTGTGTCTGTCTGTCTGTCTGACCTGGCTTCTCTGACTCCCTCCCGTGTGTGTGTGTGTGTGTGTGTGTGTGTGTGTGTGTGTGTGTGTGTGTCTGTCTCTCTGGCTTCTCTGACTCCCTCCCCGCTATCTGGCATTGTGTGTGTGTGTGTGTGTGTGTCTGTCTGTCTGTCTGTCTGTCTGTCTGACCTGGCTTCTCTGACGCCCTCCTGTGTGTGTGTGTGTGTGTGTGTGTGTGTGTGTGTCTGTCTCACCGGCTCCCGCGTCCCTCCCCAGGTGGAGAGCTGCGAGAGCAGCTCGCACAGCATGGACGAGGTGTCGCTGAGCGCCTTCGGGGAGTGGACGGAGATCCCGGGCGCGCACCACATCATCCCGGCGGGCTTCGCGCGCGTGGCCGAGCTGCTGGCCGCGGGCTTCCCGCCGCACGTCATCCGGCTGGGCAAGCCGGTGCGCTGCGTGCACTGGGACCTGCAGGCGCCGGAGCGCGGCCGGGGGGCCCCGGCCCCGGGGCAGGAGGAGGAGGAGGCGGCGGGCGGCGCGCGCTGGCCCGTGGCCGTCGAGTGCGAGGACCGCGAGCGGGTGCCGGCCGACCACGTCATCGTGACGGTGTCGCTGGGCGTGCTGCAGCGCCAGCACCACAGCCTGTTCCGGCCCGGGCTGCCGGCCGACAAGGCGGCGGCCATCGCGCGCCTGGGCTTCGGCGCCACCGACAAGATCTTCCTGGAGTTCGCCGAGCCCTTCTGGGGCCCCGACTGCAACAGCCTGCAGTTCGTGTGGGAGGACGAGGCGGACGCGGCCGAGGCGGAGGCGGAGGCGGAGGCGGCCGGGGTGGGAGCCGGGGCCGACGGGGCCGACGGGGCCGGGCCGCAGGGCCGCTCGCTGTCCTACCCGCCCGAGCGCTGGTTCCGCAAGCTGTGCGGCTTCGACGTGCTCTACCCGCCCGAGCGCTACGGCCACGTGCTCAGCGGCTGGATCTGCGGCCGCGAGGCGCTCGTCATGGAGCAGAGCGACGACCAGGCCGTGGCCGACGCCTGCACCCGCATGCTGCGCCAGTTCACGGGTGAGTGCGCGAGCGAGGCCACGCCCCTCTGCCCGGGCCACGCCCCTCGAGGGCACGCAGAACCCGCCCAGCGATGGTAGGCGCCGCCCCTCGGCCCTGGGAGGCCACGCCCCGTCGAGGGCACACAGCACCCACCTGCAGATCATAGGCTCCGCCCCTCGGCCCAGGCCACGCCCCTCGAGGGGACGCAGAACCCGCCCGCAGATGATAGGCTCCGCCCCTCGGCCCAGGCCACGCCCCTCGAGGGACGCAGAACCCGCCCGCAGATGGCAGGCCCCGCCCCTTGGCCCGGGGAGACCACGCCCTAGGCTCAGGCCCCGCCCCTCACGGGGACGCAGAATTCGTCTGCAGATAGTAGGCTCCGCCCCTCGGCCCTGGGAGACCACGCCCCTAGGCCCAGGCCACGCTCCTCCAGGGGACGCAGAATCCGGCCAGTAGATTGTAGGCTCCGCCCCAAGGCCCGGGAAGGCCACGCCCCTCTACTGCAGAACTCTCTGTGTAGACAGTAGGCCCCGCTCCTCGGCTCAGGCCACGCCCCCGGAAGCAGGCCCGCCTCCAGGCCAAGACCACGCCTCTCAGCCCAGGCCATGCCCCTAACAGCAGGCCACACCTAAAGACAGCGGGATTTGCCCCTCCCAGGACGAAGGCACCGCCCCTCTACCCGGGGAAGCCACACCCATCGGTCCAGGCCATGCCCCTTGGCGGCAAGACCCGCCCACAGACAGGCCCCGTCCCTCCCTCAGCCAAGGCCCCGCCCCAGGCAGCAAGCCCCGCTTCTAGACCGTAGCCACGCCCCTCGACCCAGACTCTGCCCCTCGACCGCAGAACCTGTCTGTAGACAGTAGGCCCCACCTCTCGACCACAGAATCCATCCTAGACAGTAGGCCCCGCCCCTCGGTCTCAGACCACGCCCCTCAGCCCAAGGCCCCGCCCCTCGGCCAAAGGACCCGTCCTATGGCCACAATTCCCCCCAGACATCAGGCCCTGCCCCCAGCCACAGGTGCAGCCCCGGGCTGACCCTGGCTTGGGGTGCTGCGCCTCCACCTCCTTGAGAGCCACCCGGGTATCCCCAGGGCGGCCACAGCCACAGCCACCGAGCTGAGCATTCACCCTTCCCACCCAGTTTCCACGCCTGGAGTGAGTTCAGTGCTGTGAATGAGAGGAGCAACCCAAGCTGCCCCGACTGCACCCCCACCCTAGTGCCAGCGTCCCCCTGCCCCTGCCCTTCCCCTCCCTCCCCTCACCCCTGCAGGCTGGAGGAATTGCAGATAAGGGAAGGGAACTTGGGGCTCTTTGCAAAGTTCTCCAGACCAGAGAGAGGAGAGATAAACGCAGGGGGTCCTAAGGAAGCATTGGGGACCACCCTCTGAACCCACCTCTGCCAGTCCACTTCCACACTCCACTCCTACCCGCCGTATAGCCGCCCTCCTTTTTGCACTGGAGTGGGATGGACTGGTGGGGTCCTTCTGTGCACACGACTATACCTCATTCCCCTTTCTTGTGACTCTCCAACAGGGAACCCCAACATTCCAAAACCTCGACGAATCCTGCGTTCGGCCTGGGGCAGTAACCCCTACTTCCGAGGCTCCTACTCCTACACGCAGGTGGGCTCCAGTGGGGCCGACGTGGAGAGGCTGGCCAAGCCCCTTCCTTACTCGGAGAGCTCCAAGACTGCGGTGAGTAGGGCTGCAGCGCCCCAGAGAGGGGGTTAGGGTGCGGGTATGGTCCAGGACGGGGAGAGGGGTAGGTAGTGTTCATTCTAGGGTGGGTGGGGGTCCTGGGGGTCTTGGGGACCTCTTGCAATAGATAAGAAAACCAGAAAGTGTATAATATAAGCACTAGAGGAAAAGATGACCTCAAATGGACACTTTTTCATAGACTTCTGAAAACAGTCATTCACTGCTTTCCTCATCCTCCATCCTACTTCTCATTTAAATGAAGGAAAAGCACTGTTCAGTCGACATGTATAGTCCTGGCTACCAAGTTGGATCTTATAATCGTCCATCTTTGTAGCTGATGGCTGGGCATCCCTGATTCAAGACTAGCAGTGTCTTACGACTGAGGAAGTAACTTTGAAGCTAATGACTTTTCCCCAAGTTGTATCAGCTATGAGTTTGGAGGAAAAAAAACAATGAGTCGGAGAGAAATGATTTTATATATTTATTTCCCCAAGGCAGAACCAAGGCAGATAGCACCTGTGAGGGTGTTCGTTGGCATGTGGACAAAGATTTTGAGATTGATAAAAACAAATTCCTCTTTTGCAGCCTAGAGCTCATTGTTCTGTATGAGTTCTGATACAGATCAGAAGGAACATGATTTTTTAAAAAAATGTACACGTAGAATAAATACGTCAAATCCTGAATGAAATTATATTTAAAGTGGCACTTTGGTGTAACTAAAGGACAATCCAGTTTACCCACATGCTTTGTGCCTGCCCCAACTGTGTGCCAGAGGAGAGGCAGGAAAAGGCCCTCATCTCAGCTACAGCCACCCTCCTGAAAATCAAGCCTTCTCTTCTCCCCTGCCTCAGCTTTGGTGAATATAACAAAAAGCAAAATGAAGCAGAAGTACCTGCCTAAACAAGGTGGAAATTGGCTTCTGTAACACAAAGGAAAACCCAGAGGCAGGTGTCAGAGCTCGTATCATTGCACCTGATTCCTCTCTTCAGTGTCATTTGTGGCACAGGAGGGTTCCCTATGTCTGCATCCTTTAGTCTATAAAGAAGAGGGTACAGGCAGACCAGCAAAAGAGGGGAACTTGTTTCAGGGCAGTCCAGTGGTATGGCTCCCATGCCAAATTGCCTGCCTGTATGCATAAAATTTGGGTTCAATTCCTGGCACCACTACCACCAAAATGGGGAGGTAGGAGGCCTGCCCTGGATGTGACAGTAAGCAACCATGAACTTGAAGCTGATTGGCCAGAACTCAAGTCACATGACCTGCCCAGGCTGGACTGTTCAGGACCTGTGATACAGTCCTGGGTGGCAAGGAACTCAGTTAAAAAGCAGGGCTTTGTTACCAGGGAGAAAGAGATTGGGTGTGGGCGTCAGCTGCTTGCCCTCTGCCACCTCCTTTTAGCTTTACTTCTGTGGGCCCCTTGTTGGTGGATTGAGGCCTCATAACTCAGAGTGGGTGGTCCTGGAGCAGCAGCTTCGGGGTCTCTGGGGGTGCATGTTAGAAATGTGCACTCAGCCCACTCCAAACCTGCTGAACTCTCCCACTGGTGCTTCTGCCCTGGGTTTGAAGGCACTAGGGGAAAGTCCAGCTCTACTTCTGAAGGCCAGTGCTCCCACAAAGTCTGGACCTCGCCTGGACACCCAGTTTTCTTTAGACTGCACCCCGACAGCCTCGAACTCTCCCTCTCCCTCTCCCCCAGCAAGGCATGCTTGGAGATTAGTCAGCCTCCTTCCCTTTCCTTCTTCCCCAAACATCCTCTGACCGTTTACTTACTAGCAATTTCTGAGAAGCAGTTCAAAGGTCACGTCTAGGGAGGGGCAATTTTGTGCACCCCGGATCTCCTGACAAAAGGACTTTTTTCTGGGTCCTCAGCTCCTTGCTCAAACACTGCCCTGTCATGTGTGACACTATTTGGTAACTGGATTTCATGTCTGACTTCCCCACCATCATGGAAGCACCTCAAAGCAGCAGTCACCTTTTATTGGTGATTTTTTTTTTAACCCATCACCTTTTATCTTCCAGCTGCCCAGAACAGTCCCTGGACCCTACTAGGGGTCCCATCAAGGTTTGTTAAATCACCACCTAACTTGACTGAGTGCCGATGTTCTTCCAGGTTCCCAGTGCTTTTCCTCCCTGAGCATTTCTTTCTTCCCTTTCTCCTGAGAAGCAGGTGATAAATGTGCTTGTGCCAAGGAGAAAGCCAAGGCTCTGGGAGGTGAAGTCTTGGAACCTTGGAACCACTGGCCCCGAGCTCAGTGGAGGACCAGGGAGGTCTCCAGGCAGCTTCAGGGCAGACAATAGGGAGGCCCAGATGTTGGGGGCAAAAGCCCAGGAAGGGGCCAGGAGGGACAGGCCATTCTGATTATGTGGAAGCCACAGGTCTGCCTCTCGAGGCCCCCTGGTTCCTCTCTGGCTGGGGATAGGGTTGGGGGGCTCTGGGACAGACAGGCGGCCTCTGGGCCACTCCTGCTCCCTGCTCCCCTCACTTCCTGCCTCTGTCACCCTCCAGCCCATGCAGGTGCTGTTTTCGGGGGAGGCCACCCACCGCCAATACTACTCTACTACTCATGGTGCTCTGCTCTCGGGCCAGCGCGAGGCCGCCCGGCTCATCGAGATGTACCGAGACCTCTTCCAGCAGGGGCCCTGATGGGCTCCCAGCATGTTCCTCAAAGAACCACTAACTTGTGATGCCCTGCACCTCACAGCTGGGGCTCCTAACTGCCTAGTCCCTGGTAGAATGGATGTTACCCACAAGTAGAGCTAGACACCCTGATGGAGTGCACGCCTGGCCCTGTAGTGCTTTCCTTCCTTGGTGCCAGGTTGTGACCCTGGTGGGGACTATTGATGACTGTTGATATATCTTTGTCTCTGATTTCCTTTCCTTTGACTATCCCCTGTCTCCCCCTCCCAATGCTGTCCCCCTTCTTGTCATTATTGTAAGTGCCTTCAATACTTTGCATTTTGGTATAATAAAAGAGGCTTGCCCTTCCTATGCTCCTCAGCTTGTTGCTTTGGTTTTTGGCTTCATCACCTAGTTTGAGAGAGGGGTGGTGAAGGGAGTTGTGATCTACTGTGTACCTTGCAAACAAAGGTGCCTGCCTTCTCTGGAAGGGGTGTCCTTTCGTCCCAACTCGTGGCAGTGCCTTGCCCTCTCCAGGGATGTCCTCCTGGAGGTATAGAGACCCTTAGTCACCCAGCTCCTGGTCAAGCCTGGGTCGGCCCAATAGCCATTGTAGAACTTCTTCAAACCCTGATGACAAGGCTGAATGGAATGAAAGTGAGTATCAAGCTATGTTCTTATTATGTTTGGTTTTGGGTGTTTTTTTTTTTTTTGTTTTAGAGGCATCACAGCTGGCAGTGCTTGGCTCCTTACTCAGGAATGACTCCTGGTGGTGCTTTGGGTGCCATCTGGGACTCCTGGGGTCAAACCTGGATCAGAGGCATGCAAGACAAGCACTTTTCCCACTGTACTATTGCTCTGGTCCCTGGTATGTTCTTATTAACTGTTGTCACCTGGCCCCAACACCCTCTGGTTGCATTAAATGACTTCTGGAAGGCGGAGAGATTTTTTTTTTTTTGGTCTGGAGATATTTCTGAGCATTACCTACTGTTATAGAAACTGACATTTATTGGCATGTAGTCTTTTTTGCAATTGCTGAGCGCATGCGTGCGTGTGCATGCGTTCTCTCTCTCTCTCTCTCTCTCTCTCATGCACATTTACCTGCCTTCACACATATAGATCTTCCTTCACTCACTACGGGCTTATGTCTTCAATCATGCACGACAAGTTGAAAATACGTGAAGTGAAAAAGCTGCCTGGAATTTGCAGCTCATTGCTACTGCTTGGTGTACAAGGGAGAACCATCTCATGGCTTCTCTCTTTTTTGGGGGGGGGTCCCACCCGCCAGCACTCAGGAATTACTCCTCACTCTGTGCTCAGAAATCACTCCTGGCAGGCATGGGATGCTGGGATTCAAACCACCGTCCATCCTGAATCAGCTGTGTGCAAGGCAAACGCCCTACTGCTGTACTATCTCTCCAGCCCCATGGCTTCACTACTGAATTTGTCAAGCTTCATTTCATTTGTCAAATCAGAAAGCCATACACTATATGCTGGAAAGCCATTCATTGATGAGCTGAGGAGATAGGTAGCTCAATGAGCTAGTACACAAACTTTGAAGGCAGGAACCCTGGGTTCGATACTTGGCACTCCACGGTCCCATGAGCACTAAGGAAATAGCTATCAGGAACCTCAAGTAGTGGTATGGCCCAAAGTGAAAACAAAACAAAGAGAAAAGTTGTAAATGGAATGATTATAAGTTGGGAATGTCTGTACACAACCATATATATGTTCACACAGATACGCTACCAACACCTGGACACATTTCTATATGCCAACACACTCTTATAGAATATGAAGAACATTTAGTCGTTTTCTCATTCTAGATTTCTAGTGGTAGAATTCAAATTCTTCAGACTTGATGTTGAAAGTTGTGGAGAAGCTTATAAAAAAGACTAACATACTGTTCTAACTTTTTTCCTTTTTGGCTTTAGAGATCACTCATGGTGGGCTGAGAGAACATATTGAGTGCTGGGGATCAAACATAGTACCCGATTTACTAATCTCTTTGGCCCCATGTCCAGCTCCCACTTAATCTGAGTTCAGGTTGGGTCTTCCTTGGAAATGTAGGGTATTGTCCAGAATATGATACTGTTGTTTCTCTGCCACTCTAGCTTATGATGGAGATGCCCAACATGTGTATGGATCGATTCACTCCAGCTGTGGCTACTGTGTGGAAACATCCACTGACATGCACATATCTCACAGACATTTTTTTTTTGCCAGGGTCGATCCAACCACAAATATTCATGGAGTTTCAGTTCAGGGTTTATATTAACCAATGCATACATTTAATGGGGGAGAGACAGAGACAGACAGACAGACAGACAGAAGAAAATGTCTGTCATTGAGGTAGGGTGAGTGATGGGGTGGAAACTGGAGACATCAGTGTTAGAAAATGTGCACTAGTGAAAGGATGGGTGTTGGAAATTGTATGTCTGAAACTCAATGATGAACAACTCTGTAACTGTGTCCCATAGTAATCCAATAAAAAATATAAACAGAAATAAAGCCAGCAGCTTCAACCTTGACTAGAAGGACTCATGAGCAGTCCATGTTTGAACCACAGCTACATTTCCACTTCCATCACCTTAGTTTGCACGAGAGGAGAGAGCTCTTCAGGTCTATGTGAAACTGCTGCCTGGTTTCCTGTGCTGTCAACTGCAGGGATCTGCAGCCAAAGGTTCTGCTGTGAGTGTGGGGCCTAGACATGTTTCTTTGTGGGGCTGGAGGTAACTCAGCAGGCACTTGTCTGCTCTGCACCCAGGCTATGGCAGCCTTCAGTGTCTGGGTTCTCTTCATGCCTGCAGGTCTCCCCAACACAAACACAGGGGAGAAGAGGCTCTGGCTGGAGTCACCCTGATTGACCATACCTGGGAGATGGGCCTCGGGTGCTGCAGGAGATGGATGCAGCTCTGTTCCGGCAGCTGGTTGTCTAACTCCTGTCCTGCCAAACTTGGCTTGCTCCATGCCAAGAGACTTGCTCTACGTTTCCTTCAGATGCCTGCAGGCAGTTTGGAGTGATTTGGGAAGATCATCAATCTCAACCCACCACAGGAGGGCACCCCACCAACATAAATCTGGGAGATCAGAGCTTCACATGCAGGGCAGAGATACGGCTCAAAAGCAGAGTGAGAGATTGCTCTGGGGGAGCACTAGCTTAGTGTGTGCAAGGCCCCACATATATGCCTAATATATGCCTATACACACACACACACACTCCTTCCCAAACCCTCACACCTCCCACACACAAGGCACACCCCACACCACACGTACACTCATATTCACTCCACACGCACCTACAGCCCCACATTCACCCACATATACCCCTAAATCAAACCCCATGTTCATCTTACATGTATCCCCTAACCACACACATAACACCCCATATTCACCCCAAATGCATCCCATATACCTCCAAAATTAACCCCACAGGCACACCACTCTCACATTCCCCCACATTTACTCCCCATGTACTCCAAAGTCACTCACCTCTACATTCACCTCACAGGTACCCTCCACACCACACATACTCCCACATCGATACACACACCACACTCCTACCCACATTCATGTACACATCATTCCCAGGCACCAAATCAAATTGAATTTGTGTTTGATGGAAGAAAGCAAAGGGCTGCCAGTCTTACTTCATACCATTCCTTTAGTTGGTGTTGGCTAACCAGGGCCACATTCTCTGTCAGATTCTGGTGGCAGAGGCTGAACACCGATGGGCAGAGGTGTTGGAAGCCCAGACCATTGTCAGCAAATGTCAGTGCCGGGCAGGTTCTAGATCAGCGAACTCTGCATTTGGACACCTTTGATATGCTGGCTTGGGTCTTCTTGTGCACTTTATAGGAAAGCTCATTGATTACTTCATCTTAAATCCATCCCCTTCCCTCTGCCATGTGTGGGGTACATGGAGCTATATGCTGTCTTAGACCTGATGCCACATGGTGCTTTCTTCCTCCATGCGTGGCTTCCATGTTCTTTCCAGCTACCAGAGCTTCTGAATTCTTGTCCTTACATTTTTTGTGGGGGGCACACCCAGTGACACTCAGGGGTTACTCCTGGCTCTGCGCTCAGAAATAGCTCTTGGGGGGGGGGTTCTTTACATGACTGAAACCCAAGTACAATCATATTTGTAATCAAGGTGTTTAAATAAAGATATTAATTAAAAAAGAAATTGCTCCTGGCTTGGGGGACCATATGGGATGTTGGGGATCGATCTGAGGTCCCTTCTGGATCAGCCATGTGGAAGGCAAATGCCCTACTACTGCGCTATCACTCCAGCCCCTCCTTGACTTACTTTATATGGGTCAGGTTTTTATCACTTGCATTCAGACTATCTGAGGAAGGAAAATGGATGTCAGGAGTGAAATTTACATTTTCTATCCTTTTGCTTCGTTTCTTTCCATGACCCTTAACTCTCTTGCCATTTGATCCATTAGAGCAAATCAGTGGACCCACCCTCATGGGCCATCTGCTTTCTCCACAGTTGCTTCTGGTGGAGAAAAACAGAAGTGGTGTTTCAACATTCTTCACTACAGCATCAGCTAGAGCAGGGGTCCTTAAACTATGACCCGCGGGCCACAAGCGGCCTGCTGAGGACATTTATCTGGCCCACAGGCCCACTGAGCCAGCTGCTGCCTGTCATTCATTCATTCATTTATTTATTTATTTATTTACAGAAGTACAGTCATTTGTGGGAGAGGGAGCGGGGAATTATGGGAATTGATGTCCGGCCTTCTAACTATTCAGCTTACACTTAAGTATGTTACATGACTGTATGCTGTGAAAAGAACAAAATGGGTCTATTTTCTTTCACTGATTTGTCTGGATCATTCAATAAATCCTACTATTTTTGATGAATGATGGGATTCATTAAGCATGTAATAATGTAATTTATCAAATTTATTTACACTTATTCCCTTCCTCCATCTTTCCCCCAAGTAGATGGAATAGCAACTAATACTTACATCAAAATGTATATTTGTCGATGGCATGAGGAATTTCTGAGTTGGGGAGCAATCTAACATTTATGTGCAGTCTGATTTTATGAATTGATTGAATTATAATTATGGTCAGGCTATGCGTAGAGGAGTTGAGCAGAAATCAGGTGAAGTATTATGTAAAAATAAAATGTCTACATTCATTTACCAAATATATTTACAGTAATTTATATTCTAACATTTTAGTTATTTTAGCAGTTGTGTGCTATTAGCATTCTGTGAACACATGTACACAGTTTTCTCTGCCTCTCCACAAGGTTTTTAAACACTCTTTATTTCAGCATCGGATATATTAGAACTACTGCCATTTTTACAACAGCAAGCTGAGCCTGTAAGAAGCAGCATAGAACATAATCATAAATGGAGTTAAGAGATGAAGGGAAAGAAAGGCTATGCTGAGATGACCGATATATTTCAAATTATTCTTTCTCTCTTTTTTTGGGGGGATTTGTTTAGTTGAGTTTAGGTTTCTGGGGTTTTTGTTTTTTGATTTTTGGAGGGATTTGTGTGTGTGTGTGTGTGTGTGTTTATTGTGTTTTTGTCTGTTTCTTTTTTTTTTTGTTTGTTTGTTTTGTTTTCTTAGGAACAAGCATGCAGAAAGTTTAGAAAAATGACTTCAATGCCCCCTAGAAAAATGTCATCCCATTGTTGAGACCATGGGCAGTGCCTTGCTATAGAGCCCTAAGGAGAGCAGATATTAATGTCTTCGCAACAAAAAACACATTTCATGGGATTCCCTGGTGGGACTCTAGGCACCTATAGCCCTGAAGTTCTGCTTCAAGACTGTCGGAATTCCGGGGAAATGTTCTCTGACTCTGGCAAGCACATAAATATTCTAGTATCTCTTCTAAATATCACCCTATGATAGGTGACTATGAGGGGGGTCTCTTGTGTATTGTCATCAGTGTGTCTAGACAGCAGAATCTGCTAACATACCTCATGGAGGGAGGCTATGTCTGGCCACATCCCTAGTCTTCATCATCATTGACCTACAGACACTTCCCAAGGGTAGCAGGGTATTGGCTGGGATACGATCGTCAGCATCTGGGGAGGGCTGTTTTAGCTATGGAGGAGTGTGCAGCAAGCCTGAGAAGGACACTGAAGTTCCATACAGGGCCATCTTCTCCCTCGAATATTCTTCACATCGCCACTTTGCACAGTCCCAGGAGGCATTGCTTCTCCCTCTCACCTTTGGGACCCCAAAGATAGGTGGCCATCCAGTCAGTGTTTCTTCCCAATACCTCTTCAGCATCTTCTCTTGGAAGGGCCACACTCCTCGTGTGTTCTTTCCAGAGAGGAACCAATGAAACAGACTTTCATGCCCCCCACATCCAGAGACATATCTGCATGTCCACCTCTGGTTCCCGCCTTCCTGTCAATCGGGTCACACCTGCTTCTGGGCCCAACTGAATCTTTGATTCTCTTCATGAAAATTCTCTACAACATTCACAGGGCAAGGAGCTGCTTCTAACTTCCTAAAAACCGAAAGTCCTCCACCTTGTTCCAGGAGGCGAGGGACCACTGGGTTTCTGCTCCCTAAGGAACTCCAGGAGGCGGCAGGGGTCTCTAAGAGCTGTGTCACCATCATCTTTCCCCTGAACCCCACCACTTGCAGCGTCAAGAAAACCAAGAGTCAACGAAACGTTTTATTCTTCTGTCGAGGCAAAGCAACACAACAGGTGTCTTAGGGTTTTGACTATCCTGTTTTTGGGGGGCCCATGCGGTGATCTGGCTGGCTCAGAGGACCATATGGGATTTCAGGATTTGAAACACCATCCGTCCTGGGTCGGCTGCATGTAGGGCAAATGCCTCACTGCTGTGCTATCTCTCTGGGCTCTCTATGCAAATTTTATTCAATAAATCAACTTGCATAAGGTAGTAGGCAAGGCTGTCTACTGTCTCCAATCTAATTCAATATAGTATTAGAAGTCTTTGCAACAGCAATCAGACAAGAGAAGGAAATCAAACGAATTCAAATAGAAAAAGATGAAGTCAAACTATCCCTATTTGCAGATGATATAATGATATACATCAAAAACCCTAAAGAGTTCACAGAAAAACTCCTAAAACAATAAACCAATACAGCAAAGTGACAGGCTACAAGATCAGTACACAAAAGACAGTGGCATTCCTTTATACAAATAAAGACGCAGAAAAGGAAGAGACCAAAGAGTCTATCCCATTTAAAATAATGTCCAAAACTATCAAGTACCTAGGAATCAACCTAACAAGAGAAGTGAGAGACCTATACCACAAAAACTTAAAAACACTTCAGAAAAAAATGGAAGAGGGAGGCCAGAGTGATAGCACAGTGGTAGGGCATTTGCCTTGCATGCAGCCTACCCGGTGCAGACCTGGGTTCTATTCCTGGCATCCCATATAGTTCCCTGATCCTGCCAGGGGTGATTTTTGAGCACAGAACCAGGAGTAACCCCTGAGCACTGCCAGGTGTGGCCCAAAAACAAACAAACAAACAAAAAAAAAAAAAAGAAAGAGGAATTAAGAAATCAAAGAGGACCTAAGGAAATGGAAGAACATTCCATGCTCATTTGGAAGAATCAATATCATTAAAACGACCATCTTACCTAAACCATGTAGATTCAATACAATTCCTATTCAAATTCAGATATCATTTTTCAAGGACTTAGAACAATTAATTATAGAGTTCATGTGAAACATAAAACATCCAGGGTATCTAAATTTATATTAAAAAACAAGAAACTGGGAGGCATTTCATTACCTAATTTGAAGCTCTACTACAAAGTTCATAATGATCAAAACAGCATGGTATTGGGACAAAGACATAGCTCAGTTGTGGATGATAATGTCAGGCGTATGTAACTAGAGATCTTGGCATTTGCACAGGTCATAGAGCAAAACCTAGGAAGTCTTTCTTTATGGTTCTAGACGTCCTGTTTCATCACTGTTGTTGTAATCAGTCTTCTGTAATTGGTGGTCTTGGTTTTTGCACGATCTTAGGACAAACACTAGGATAGAGTCTTTCATTATGTTTCCAGAAGTTCTGCTCAGTTGCAGTTGTCAAAGTCAGACCTCTGGAATTCGAAATCTTGGTTAATGTACAAATCCTAGGCTGAAGCCTAGGTCCCAGAATAAATTCTGCTCTGTCATGGTTGTTAGTTAGCAATCTTGGTTTTTGCATATATCAGAGAACCACACCAAAACCCATTCTTGATAAAAAAAAAACAAAACAAAACAAAAAAACTCTCATCAAGATGGGAATGAAGGGTTGGAGAGATAGCATGGAGGTAAGGCGTTTGCCTTTCATGCAGAAGGATGGTGGCTCGAATCCTGGCATCCCATATGGTCCCCTGTGCCTGCCAGGATCGATTTCTGAGCATAGAGCCAGAAGTAACCCCTGAGCACTGCCAGTTGTAACCCCCCCCCCAAGGAAAATAAAGAAAAAAAGGATGGGAATGAAAGGAATTTTTCTCAGTATAGTCAAGGCCACCTACCACAAGCCAATGGCAAATCATATTATCAATGCAGATAAACTAAATGCCTTTCCTCTAAAATCTGGTACAAGAGAAGGCTGCCCTCTCTCATCATTCCTATTCAACATAGTGCTGGAAACTCTTGCCATAGTGCTTGGTCCTCAAACTATGGCCCACAGGCCACATGAGGCCCACTGAGGATATTTATCCAGTCCCGCCAGCCCATCGGGCCATCTGCTGACTGTCTTTTTTTTTTTTTTTTTTTTTTACAGAAGGACAGTCATCGGTGGGAGAGGGGGTGATAAATGCCTGTCCTTCAGGTGGTGAGAGGATCTGAACATTGAACCTGGACTACATCTACCCAGGATTCAGAGGAATCATTTGGGAAGGCCGCCTGCGTGGTGGCTTGTGGGCAATGAAGGTCAGAGAGCGGGAGAGAGCTCGGGAAACAGAAGTGCAGCGCAGAGGCAGCTTGGAGGAAGTTGGCAGCATTATAAAGAGATGTGTCCCATGGTCACTACCAGAAGGAATAGAAGAAATTTTAGATTATAAGAAGAGGGACTGGGGTGGTGGTGCAAGTGGTAGGGCGTTTGCCTTGCATGCATTAACCTAGGATGGACCGTGGTTCAATCCCCGGTGTTCTGTATGGTCCCCCAAGCCAGGAGTGATTTCTGAGGGTCTAGCCAGGAGTAACCCCTGAGCGTCACTGGGTGTGGCCCAAAAACAAAAAACAAACAAAAAAAAGAAGAAATGTAGTTAAGGGTGAAAATGAAAAGAAGGAAACATTGAAAGATGGACAGAAGTAAAGGTAGAAAGAAGGAAAGATGTTATGGTGTAAATAAGGAAAGAAGTAATGTAGATGGGGCCGGGCGGTGGCGCTAAAGGTAAGGTGCCTGCCTTGCCTGCGCTAACCTTGGACGGACCTCGGTTCGATCCCCCGGTGTCCCATATGGTCCCCCAAGCCAGGAGCAACTTCTGAGCACATAGCCAGGAGTAACCCCTGAGCGTTACTGGGTGTGGCCCAAAAACCAAAAAAAAAAAAGAAAAAAAAAGAAATGTAGAACAGAAGGGAAAAAGCAGGAAAGAAGGAAAGGTAGAAAGGAAAAGAGAAGGAAAGATGTTGAGCTGGATGAGTGATAACAGAGTGATCTCTGATCTCTGGATGGGTTGCCTGCTGTTCTTCCCTGCTGGTCAGTAACAAACAGCTGAGGAGTAGCAAAGCCCAATTTAAAATACAATAAGTGCATTTATATTCAGTTATATAATGTTATATGTGGTATGTTGTGTAAACCCCTGTCTATACTGTTGTGAACTATGAACAAAACTGCAGGTGTAATTAACCTTTTCACTGCTTAGGGACCACTGTATTCTAAAAATGATAATAAAAATTAACATTTACTATACTTTTTTGTTAGCTTACAAAAAAAATAGAAGTTGCAGAAGTGATCAAATTAACTTAAACAAAAGCTCTAGATATGGTGGGAAAAGTGCATTGACCTGATTGCTCATACTATGTGGTATAACTGTGCAATAAACCCTTAAAGTCAGAGCACAACATTTCTTACAGGGGCCTAGTCATTAAGGAGGTGGAACACTGCAGATGTCAAGTGGTTAATGGCACCTGCACCAGTGTGAGCCTGAGGGAAAAGCGGAGTCTCACCAATCAGACTTTAGACTGCATTGCTGTCTGTATGTCTCTACGTGGGCTAAGTTACTGCTGGTATATTGTTTTTGTAGTGCTATATATATATATATATGTATATATATGTGTGTGTATATATATACTATATATATTGGTATTTTACTAATAGTAATTTGGAATCCGTAGGAAACAATAATGTCAAGAAAGAGAAAAATTGATTGGAGTGTCGGATATTCAAAGAACAGTGGACTTTTGATTACTTTTTCATGAAGTACAAGGAAAGAGCTGTGTGTCTGATATTCCAGAAATTAGTGTCTGTGTTCAAAGAATACAATTTGCGTCGACACTGTGAAACTCAACATAAAGATAAATATGATTGTTTGGTCGGGGAAGTGAGAAAAGATAAAATATTAAAACTTAAAACTACATTGACAACTCAGCAAAAATACCTTTGTGAAGCAGAAGCAGCTAAATATTTCATCACTGTGAGCAAGTTTTCAAGTTGCCAAGCTAATAGCATGCACTGACAGACCATTTGTGGAGGGAAAATTTGTTAAAGAATGCCTTTCTTCTGTTGCCAAAGAGATGTGTCCAGAGAAGGATGATTTATTTAGTACAGTGAGCCTTTCAGGACCTACAATTACATGGAGGATTAAATAAATGGGAGACAATTTATATCAGTATTTGCAAAACTCCACCAAAAAACTTTCATATTTTTCCTTGGCACTCGACAAAAGCAATGATGTTCGTGATTCTGCACAACTTCTAATTTTTATTTGTGGGATGAGTGATTAGTTCAAAGTCACAGAAGAGCTTGCTGCACTGCAAAGCATCAAAGGAACAACTACAGGTGAGGATATCTATGAAAAGGTTTGCCAAACTGAATGGTTTGGAACTGGACGGGCTAAACAAGCCAGTGTGACAACTGATGGTGCCTCTAGTGTGATGGGGGTCTAAGAAAAGAATAATTGTTCGTATTAACCAAGAGATGGACAAAAATAATCATTCTCATCTAATCACCATACACTGCCTCATCCACCAACAAGTGCTGTGTTGTAAATCACTGAAGTGGGACTCTGTTATGAAAATTGTGGTATCTTGTGTTAACTTTATTAGAACTCATGCACTAAACCACAGACAATTTCAGGAATTTTTGTCTGAACTAAATGTTGACTATGAAGATGTTCTATATCACAGAGAAATCCATTGGCTGAGTTGAGGGAGAGTTTTGAAACGTTTCTATGAGTTACTTCCACAGATTACAACTTTTCTGCTTTCATAAAAAGAACAACAACAACAACAACAACAACAACAACAAAAACCCAAAGAAGTACCAGAGCTCAATGATGCAGAATGGAAACGGCAGCTTGTCTTTCTAACAGATGTAACTGAGCTACTCAACAATTTCAATGTGCAATTTTAAGGAAAGGGGAAGCACATCTGTGAAATGCAATCACATGTCAAAGCATTTGAAGTAAAATTAGACCTCCTCATCAAACAAGTGAAGGAGGAAAACTTCTGCCAACTCCCCACAACTCAGAATCTGTTAGTGGAAAAACCATTGGTTGCATTCCCAAACAAAACATCTGTGGATTCACTGGAAATATTACAAAAGGAGTTCCAAATTCGATTTAAAGTGCTTCATCTCCACAAACAGGACATACAGCTTTTCCGTAATCCATTTTCTATTGACATTGAAAATATGGACACAATTTGCCAAATGTAACTGGCTGAACTGCAGAATTGTGACTCTCTAAAAGACGCATTCAAGTCAAGAAGCCTTCTTAATTTTTATGCATCTCTCCCCTCTGAGACATATCCTCATCTCAGAAACAATGCACTCAAAATGGCAACCATCTTTGGCAGCATTTATGTCTGTGAACAGACTTTTTCTAGAATGAAACATTTGAAATCTTTCACCAGATCAAGACTAATGAATGCACATTTGCATCATTTGTTATGACTAGCAGTGACAAATATTGAACATGGACCATCTCATTAGCCAAAAGCAGGCCTATCGTTCCCATTGAAATACTTAAGTTTGTTGATTTCATTTTGCTTCTTGTTTTTGTTTGTTTGTTTGTTTTTTGGGTCATACCTGGCAGCGCTCAGGGGTTCCCCCTGGCTCTACGCTCAGGAATCGCTCCTGGAAGGCTTGGGGGACCATATGGGATGCTGGGATTGGAACCACCATCCTTCTGCATCCAAGGCAAACACCTTACCTCCATGCTATCTCTCCGACCCCGATTTTGCTTCATTTTAAATTATGTATTTGTTCTCATTTTGTTTCTTCACTTCAAAATAAGATATATGCAGTATGCATAGGAATTAGTTCATAATTTTTGTTTTTACTGTAGTCTGGCCCTCCAAGTTCTGAGGGACGGTGAACTGGACCCCTGTTTAAAAAGTTTGAGGAGCCCTGACCTAGAGGACTTTCAGGACTTATATCTGGAGCACAACTCTTCATTTTTGATTTTTGGGGCCTTACTCTTGGCTCTGCACTCAGGGATCACACTCCTGGCAGGGCTCAGGGGTCATATGCCTGGGTTGGCCTCACTGAGGCAGAATTATTGATGTGCTCTCTCCATGTTGGTAGCATCTACTCTATTTGAATAAGTGAAATGGTGAAGTAGCTCAGGGCTAGCACCTAAACATGGTGGACAAAGTTTTCTCTCATACTTCCTGTCTGATTGCAGCAAACTTGCTGGCTTATGAAGGGAACATCCCAAATATGCCGTTACACTCTTTCTCTGTCTCTCTTATCTGTATTTCCTGTGATGTGTTCCTTCTCCTTTGTCTTTGAAAACCAGGCGCCACCTGGAGTTTGGCTGTGTTTCTTGGGCTGAACAATAAAGAGTGATTTTTAATTTTGTTTTTTTGGGTCACACCCGGCAGGGCTCAGGGGCTATTTCTGGCTCTGTGCTCAGAAATCGCCCTTGGCAGGCTCAGGGGACCATATAGGATGCTGGGATTTGAACCACAGTCCTGCACGCAAGGCAAACACCCTACCACTGAACTATATCTCTGGCCCCAAAGAGTGATTTTCAACAACTGTGAGGTCTGTCCCAACCCCTTGTGTCTCCTTCCTTTGGCTTGTCCTCACCACTTCGTCACCCTTCCATAGTTGCAACTTTATTTCCCGGAAGATGTTTAGACCTTATCAGCATACAATAAGTATCCCCATATTCACAGCACTCTGTACACATCCCCTCTTCTATCGCCCACTTTTTCAAGCATGAAAATACCCAAGCCCTCATCTGTGTTGATTTACATGTTGATCTTTTCTCTCTCTCTCCCTGCCTCCCTGTAAGTTACAATTCCAGCATTGTGTCTAGGGTACCAGGAGTCAGTATTTGCAGAAGAAAGACAAAGATGAATAAGGATGCCCAGATGAATGGATCCAACACCCAGCAGCCCACCCAGAAATCCTCCTGGGTTCTCCATGTCAGCTCTCTCTCCTTTTCTACCTCTGGTGCCCCCAGTCCTCCTCATCATAAATTTGCAGCAGGGTTTTCTGCTTCAGAGATGAAATAGAAGTGTCTGGAGGTAACTTCCTTGACAACGTCTCCCCCTCCCCACCACCATACAGACAGTGGAAATATTTTGTGGCCCTTCCACATGTGCGTATTCCAAACACAGGGAGCTTGCTACGTCCTTCTTTTGCTTCTTTCCTCTCTTCCATCCCTTCCATCCATGATTCAATGTGCTCCCTTGCCTCTTGCTACTCCCATTGCCTCCTTTGTTGCCATATGTCATACCATCAGATTCTATTCTTGCTTCCTGCATCCTCAGCTTCTGAATCTCAACGACTTGTGTTGGGGTTCTCAGGCTACAGATTGACCGGTTTCACTTCTCCCCTGGGGCACCCTCCAGATCTCTGCAAGCCAGCTTGGACGAACTCTGTCCTATGGTGCCATCTGCTGGTCATCTGGAACTAACAGCGCTCGCTGCATGGAAAACGGTGCCCTGCCCTGCCTGCTCTGAACTTAACTGACTTTTTTCTTGCAAAGTGCAGGGCACACCTGGCAGTGCTCAGGGTTTACTCCTACTGTGCTCAGGGATCACTCTTGGAGGCGTTCAGAGGACCATATGCAGGAATCTGGGTCATCTGCGTGAAAGGCAAGTGCATTACCTATTGTATTAGCTCTCCAGCTCATTGACTAAATTATTATTATTTATTATTATTATCATCATCATCATCATTTTGTTTTTGGATCATAATTGGTTCAGAAGATACACCTGGATCTGCACTCAGGATTTATGCATGGTGGTGCTCAGGAGACCAATGAACTCATGTTGGCCGTATGTGAGGCAAGCTTGACCCACTATTACTCTCTCTCCAGCACTTTGACTAAATTATTTTAATAGCTGTATATCAGTCTCTATTGGTTTAATTATGATTTGCTAAATAACATTGCTAGATATGTGCACTGATAGAAGGTATACGATATATGTTCTGTATAAAATGAATTTATTTTGAACTTACATGGACTTATTTAAAGGTGAATTAATTTTGTTCTCCAAATGAAACTGAGGTATAAATTTCAATTTTGACATTTGCTGAGTTTTATTTTATGTCACAGAAGATGGTGTTAGATGGAACCTGCCAGAAATGTGTGTGTATTTCTGTTGTTGGTGCAGAACAACAGACTGTCATAGTTTTTCAGATCCTCATTGATGATTTTAATTGTTTTGAGACATATTGCAGGAGGGCTCATGAATTGTTGGGAATTGTTTGGGGAAAATGTGGCAGGAAGGGGTTGGGACACTTTCGGTGGTGTTCAAAGATTGTTCCTGGTTCTGTTTGGGACTCACCCCTGGCATTGCTCAGGAGACTATATGTGGCATGAGAAATCAAACGGACAAGGTAAGAAAGCCCCTTACTTGAGGCTGTCTGCTGCCACCTTTCCCACTTTGAAATTTTTTTTTTTTTTTTTTGGTTTTTGGGCCACACCCGTTTGACGCTCAGGGGTTACTCCTGGCTATGTGCTCAGAAATCGCCCCTGGCTTGGGGGGACCATATGGGACGCCGGGGGATCGAACCGCGGTCCTTCCTTGGCTAGCGCTTGCAAGGCAGTCACCTTACCTCCAGCGCCACCTACCCGGCCCCTCCACTTTGAAATTTATTTGGTGATTTCTTGTTGCCATTATGACTATAGCGAGTAGGAAGGAAATGCAGAAGAGTCATTTCCTTCCTTCCTTCCTTCCTTCCTTCCTTCCTTCCTTCCTTCCTTCCTTCCTTCCTTCCTTCCTTCCTTCCTTCCTTCCTTCCTTCCTTCCTTCCTTCCTTCCTTCCTTCCTTCCTTCCTTCCTTCCTTCCATCCTTCCTTCCTTCCAATTGGCAGTTCTCAAGGCTTACTTCTTTCTCTCTACTCAGGGATTACTCCTGGTGGGTTCAGGGGACCATATGAATGCTGGGGATTAAACACAGGTTGGCTGTATGCAAGACAAGTTCCCTGCCTTCTGTATTACACTCCATCTCCTTCAGTGCCATTTACATCACATGATGGTCATAGGGATGTCCTCTCTCCCTTAGTTCTAACTAAGGATAATGACTTTGACCTCTGGGTTGAGAAAGTGTTTGCTGTGTTCCTCTGCAGTTAACTTCTTCTTTCCAGTTCCTCTCTGTCCTCTTCGGAAGGAATTCACTAGATGCAGCTACTCACCACGAAGTACCGCCCTCATTTGGCATTTCTACATCATTTATCTATAGAGCAATAAAATTCTATAGGGTTCTACTAGAAAAATTATAATCAAAGATTTGAAAGTATTCCTTTGCTCAAAATTGTCCTTTCTTCTCCTTTCCCTTAATTTATTAATGCATATGATCACTTACTTAGCTCAGAATGGGCTAATGACTATTTCTTTTCTATTAATGGAGGATAATGCAGACTCACTTTCTTGAATTAAATTCCCTTTGGGTCTCTTTTCTGTGGGGACATTCCAAATGGTTCTTGGAGGCCTCAAGGGCCCCTCCTGGAGATTCTTAGCCAGCAGGGCAAGCTGTTTCCTGCAAGAGTGCTGGAGCTCTGAGCCCTTTAGAGTATATATGCTGATTCTGTGACCTTGTGGTGCTGGATCTTGAATGGGGTCAGATGCATGCAAGGCAAGGCAAGGCAAGGCATATACCCTGACCTTGTGCTATTTCTCTAGGTAGCTCCCATATTTCTTTGACTCTCCTCCAGTCCCCCCAGCCTTTTTTTTTTTTTAACTCTTTCTTACTTTGTGGTTCTACAAGATACTCCAGGCACATCTTGCTTCTGCCACAGTATAGAATTAGCTATTTCTTCAAGGAGCCCTAGTGTTTGTCATGGAGAAGATTGAAAACCAGGATCTGTGTGTTATTACAAGGTCTCATTGTTGTTTTGATTTTTGGGCTTCCCCCAGTGTTGCTCAGGGCTTCCTCCTCTTCTCTGTGCTCAGGGGTCATTACTGGTGGAGCTCTGGGGACTATATGGGATCTAGGGATCTAGCCTGGATCAGCTGTGTACAAGGCAAGTGCCTTTCTTGTTGTATTCTATCTGGACCCAAGGGTCTTGTTGTTTTAACTTGCATTTTTCAATGGCTGATATTTTCACTTATAATTATTAGCCATTCAGGTTTATTTCCCCGTAGGGATTATCTGTTCTGTCCTTTAGCCCATATTTCTGTGTTGTTTATTTATTCCTTAATGATTTGTAGGAGTTTTAAAAATATATTAAGGATAAGTTTTTGACTTGTGATATGAATTATAAATGTTCTTTCCCAGTCAATGCTTTGTTTATAACTATATATAGAGATCTATAGAGAGATACTTTCAATTTAGAAATAAACAATATTTTCTCATATGATTTGCTCACTTTGAAACTTGTTTGAATATTCATTTCTATCCCAGGTAGTAAACTTATTATTTTATGATTTAAAAATAGTTCATTGGACTGGAGAAATAGTACAGGGGTTAGTTAAGGTTCTTGGCTTGGTTCAGTTATCTTTGGTTTTCTCTCCAGCACTATATGTGGTCCCCTAAGCCCTGCCTGAGTAGAGAATCAGGATGCAATCCTTGATCAACCCTAATGTGGCCAACCCACAATAAAAAGCTAGTCTCTTGATCTATTTTCCCAGTGGGGGGGGGATTGGTGCCAGGGCATTATGTTTTGAAGAGTTTCTGTACATTCGGTGGACAGACAGGAGGTGTGAGGCAGTGACAGGAGTTTGTGTTCACTCTTTCTTCTCTCTTTATTTCTCTCCCTCCCTCCCTCCCTCCCTTCCTTCCTTTCCTCCATTTCTCCTTTCCTTCCCTCCCTCCCTTATTTCCTCCCTCCCTCCCTCCCTCCCTCCCTCCCTCCCTCCCTTCCTTCCTTCCTTCCTTCCTTCCTCCTTCCTTCCCTTCTCCCTTCCTCCCTTCCCCTCCTCCCTTCCTCCCTTCCTCCCTTCCTTCCTTCCTTCCTTCCTTCCTTCCTTCCTTCCTTCCTTCCTTCCTTCCTTCCTTCCTTCCTTCCTTCCTTCCTTCCTTCCTTCCTTCCTTCCTTCCTTCCTTCCTTCCTTCCTTCCTTCCTTCCTTCCTTCCTTCTCTGTCCTCAGGGATCACTCCTGGGGATGCTCAGGGATCATACATTGTGCTAGAGATTTAAATTAAGGTTAGCCACCTGCGAAGCAAGTGCCTTACCTCCTGAACTATTTCCCCAGCTCAAGAAGGATATTCCTCTTCTCATTTTTCCTTTTCCTCTCCTTCTTATTATCTTTTTTTCTCATCCTTCTCTTTCCCTTCCTTCTCCTCCAACTCCTCTCTCTGATTCTGGGGATGGAACCCAGGGTCTTACATATGCAAGACGTGCAGTCTATTGTTGAGCTACACCCTTGAGCTCCCCCCAAAGTGCTAGATCCTAGTGATGCAATGATCGCAGCTCTTTACCAACTTACGCCTCATGCCAACCAGAGTCAGCAGAAGTTTCAACATGCAAGGGAAGCCTCTTACTTCTTGTACTATCTCTCTGGTTCTGACATTATCTTTCAATACTGCATTTTCAGCTCTGGAGGTCCCGCTCTCTGTAAATTGTTGACTGAACTAATTATTGCAGGTTCTATGCTAAATATTTTTTCTAAAATGGTTGGGAGCAACTATCATGTGGCTTAATATTGTGCCAGTATTGCCTAAACATCATTTATTAGTAAATTTCTATCTAATTGATGTGTGACACATGGATGAAAGGAATAATTGGGAATAGATATTAAAAATGTGGCAATGATTTTGTAGTGAAACACTGTACAGCTTTGTTTAGCTTATCTTTCCCCCTTGTAGGTCTCTGCTAGCATTACCAGGAAGAGGGATCTTATAAAGTGCTTAACAGGCTGCCTATAAAGACAGTTGAGTCTGTTCTTCATTTAAACAACAACAAAATCTTCCCTCCACCAGGTGGGGGTGTGAGTCTCAGCAGTGGAATAAAGAGAAAAGTTGTATATGGACAACCTGAGTCAAATTTATCTTTTGCTCTAACCCATGTGAAATCACAGAAATAGTGTTGAGGCTGTGAATGTGGATTTGAACATAGAGGCACCACTGGCTGGCAGCTAGGACAAAAGAAACTGGACACTAAAACATCCAGAAATGCTTGGACTTAAAGGAGGAGGAGCAGTACAAAGGTATTTCTTATGTTAAGGCTGTTAATCAGGTAGATGTGGGCAGGATCAGCACACAGAGATACTAAAATTCTCAGAATCATCCTCTTCTCACCAACTGCCTCTGTCTCAGTGGCCAATAGTCAGTCAAACTGCCTGACATCAACTCTTGCTTAGGTTTCTGCTGTCTCTGCTCTCTTCTGGCTCTGGGGCCCACCTCTGCATGGTATGTTTGATTTGGTTTGGTGTTTTAACACACAGTCAGAGAGATCCTTCTGATCTCAAGTCAGATTCTGCACTTCTATCCTTGAAACTTCCAGAAGATACCATCATCCCTTACTCAGAGAATCTAGCCATGACCGACAGTTCCTGGTGTTATGGGAACCTTCATCCTCTGTCCTCCTTCTTTGCTGTATTTACCCTATTTTGGTACACACCAACTTTCCTCCTGAATTTGCACCTGTTGTTCCCTCTGCCTGGAAGGTTTCCCTAGAGTCATAGAACTCCTTTCCTTACCACTATCAGGCCTTTTTACACATCTCACTTCTATGAACTCTTCCTGTCCCATGTGGTCTAAAAGTACCATTTGCCTCACCCAAACCCCCTTCTCCTTTCTGCTTGTATTTCTTTTGTTCTCTCATTTTGGAGGCACACACAGCTGAGCTCAGAACTTATTCCTGGCTTTATGGTGAGGGATCACTCCTGGCATGTCTTGGGGGCAGCATAAGTGATGCTAGGGATTAATCCTGGATCACCTGAATTGCAAGGCAAGTGCTCTATCCACTATACTATCTCTCTGCCCCCTGCCCCCCTGCCCCATTTATATTTTGTCTGTTTATCACCAGCTACTGTATATATTACATAGTCTGTTGTTATTCATCTGTTTTTGATCTCTCCTAAAATGAGAGTTTTGTTGGAGGCAGTGTTTTTCTCTTTGTACCTGGATATATTCCCACCTATTGGTCACCTAACAGGTTTTCAGGAAATATGATTGGGCAGCATTGGGAAAGGAAATCAGCTTGAGGGTTCTTGCTGGTTGGTAGATTCAGAAGATACCTGGAACTCATTTGTAGTATTTTTTTGGTTTCTAAAACAAAAACATATAAGGTCTCACAATTGTTTTCTAAGGGATTCTCCTGAGAGGGTTTCATGATAGAGATTGGAGGCAAGTGAAGTGAATGTAAAGGCACAAACAGTGAGAGAAGAGCATAGGATTGAAGTCCAGGATGGGAGCAGGGAAATATTTGCATCATAGTGACAGGTAGGAGAGACTGGGATATGAATTCTGAATTGGAGACTGAATATTATGTTGAATATATCAAGTCCACTTACCTTCCTGTCTCTGCTCCTGATTCCTTCTTCTCCTAATACTGTCTCCATCAAGGCCACAGCAAGGTGGAGTCATGTGATGGTAAAGCTACATTTCTCAACAAAATGAGCACATTGGCCTTGAGCTTATGACTTATTTGGGGGACTGGGCCACATCTGCCAATGCTTAGGGCTTACTCTTGGTTCTGTGCTCATGGATCATTCTTGGTGGGGCTTGAGGAACCATAAAAAACTGTAGATACAATATGGATTGGCTTTGTGCAAGACAAATACCTTACTATCACTCTAGCCCCAAGGGTGTGGGTTTATGAATATTTTTGCCTGTTCTTGCCTGTCATCTTGGCTATCTGGGTCAGTGTGGATGCGACTGGCAAAAGCAGATACTAACTAAACCCATTTTTCAGATCTACAAAATTGAGGAGCATCAGCCTTTTCCTGGGAGCAAATTCATTAGGCAAGTTATGCTCCATGGGACATTTGGGATGGACATAATCATCTGAATATTTCTTGTGGCCCTTTTTACTTTTCTAACAAAAATGCTACACATTTGCTCAATTGGAGAAGACAGGCTTGAGGCTGAAGGCTTCCAGAAAACTTGCTTTGTGTTAGGTTCCTGACAAAAGAGGAACATTGGAGTCAATGCTGCTTTCAGATTAGACCATGGGATCCAGGATTGCAAAGAGTTGATAGATCAGTGTCACTGACCTTGAAAACTGCCTCTCTCACACCCATTTTCTGCTTCTTTCTGCTGCCAGAATCTAGATTTTGCTTGAGACCCCCAGCTCCCTGTATTCAGGACAACACTAGCCCTTACTGCCCTTAAGTGCTGCTCATCACAGTTTTTCTTTTTCTTTTTTTTCTTTTTTTTCTTTTTTCTTTTTTTTTTTGGTTTTTGGGCCACACCTGGCAGTGCTCAGGGGTTATTCCTGGCTGTCTGCTCAGAAATAGCTCCTGGCAGGCACGAGGGACCATATGGGACACCAGGATTCGAACCAACCACCTTTGGTCCTGGATCAGCTGCTTGCAAGGCAAACGCCACTGTGCTGTCTCTCCGGGCCCTCATCACAGTTTTTCAATGAAAGGCAAGAAAATAAAATGTAGACTGTGAACCAGGGAGTAACTTTCGCATATTTTTAAAGCTTTCATTAGACTTTTTCTCTCATTTATGTAAAAACATTAGTCTCAGGCTAGGAAGAGAGCACATGAATTAAGGCAGTTGCCTTGCAGGCTGTTGACCTTGGATCAATCACCAATAGTACATGGTTCCCAGGGCCATTGGGAGTGACCCCTGAGCACAAATCTTCTAGGAGCACCTGAACACTGACAGGCCCTAATCATTCTACAAAAGAAAACAAAATTCAATACACTAAAACTGTGAAACAGAGTTAGGAAGAACTTGAGTTTGTGACTGTCCAAGCTTGTAAGAAGCCCTGCATAAGCAGCCATCAAGTAACTTAGCACTAGTTAGAGGGCAGTTAACAAACCATAGTTGACAGTGATATTTTGGAAACTGGTGGCGGGGGGAGGGGTGGGGCAGTTCTGAAGACTGTTCTCAACTCTGCTAGAAATCACTCCCTATGGTGTTTAGAGAACCAGGATCAAATGGCCTTCTAGCATGCAAAACCTTCACTTAGAACATGGAGCTTTCTCTTTCTCTCCACAAGTGTTTTTCTTTTTTCTTTGTTTTTGTTTTTGTTTTTGTTTTTGGGCCACACCTGGCGGTGCTCAGGGGTTACTCCTGGCTGTCTGCTCAGAAATAGCTCCTGGCAGGCACGAGGGACCATATGGGACACCGGGATTCGAACCAACCACCTTTGGTCCTGGATCGGCTGCTTGCAAGGCAAACGCTGCTGTGCTATCTCTCCGGGCCCCACAAGTGTTTTTCAACCATTTTTATGTCTGAAAAGTGGCCAGCAGACTGGAAGTGAGAACCACTGGGCATGAAATGTCCATCCTTATCTGCCTGTTCTAGTTCTATCTCATCCCCCACCCCAAACTGCCTGCCCTGTGCTGTGTCATGTGATGCCTGCCACATGCTTTGCCTCCTCACCTGATCAGACTTGACCTCAAATGAGCTAGTCCAGAAAGTTGGTCAGTGACCTCTGTGGCTTGGCTCAGCTGATCAGCAGGACCTATTTGGATATCTCCCAGAGAGGGGAACTGAGACTTTGCTTTTTGGCAGTAGGATAACAGGGGTGGAGTCACATGAAAGCACACCCCCTCCCAAGGCTGTCCAAAATGTCCCTGCTGATGTCCTTGGAGCTGATCCCAGTGTTTCATGTTCTTCAACCCCTATTGCTCCTGTTCTGATAGCTTAGTGGGTAGATGAGGCCATGGCCCAATTCTTGAATCTCTTCTTGGTTGCCAGTGTGATTGCCACTGGTTCATTCCCAGACTGGAGCAATGCAAATATGAATGCAAGTGTTGCTCTGTGGTCCTATTTAATGTTTTGCCTCCTGACTCCTGTCAAGGGGTGTGTGTATGGGGAGGGGATTGGGGGGGAGAAGGCACCAACTCTGACCTGAAAGAGCATCCCACCAGTAATAGCCTCTTTCCGAAGTTTCCCTTGTTCTTCACCTGGGTCAGTAGCTCCCCAGAGCTATAAACCAGATTTTGAGACAGGCTTAGCCTTTAGAAACATCTGGTTTTGTGTTTTGCTGGGGCCACAAGCTTTTTTTTTTTTTAAAGAAGGAAATTCTTTCCAAGTGGCCGGTGCACATGGGTCCCCCAGGGGTGTAAGGATGGAAATAGAAACAGTCAGGGGAACACTGAAGAACCGGAGTGGTAGGGTCATAGAGGAAGGGTGATCAATTAC
Organism: Suncus etruscus; assembly: GCF_024139225.1. Lineage (NCBI taxonomy): Eukaryota > Metazoa > Chordata > Mammalia > Eulipotyphla > Soricidae > Suncus > Suncus etruscus. The sequence goes on along the minus strand of NC_064856.1, from coordinate 7,246,521 downwards.
AAACCATTCCCCAGGACCTGCCAATGTCCTAATTGAGGGACAAAGGGACAGCAAGGGGGCTCCTAAATAGCAGGGTTGGACATCCTGCAGATAGTAAAGCTGCCTCCTTTGCTGGGGGCAGATGCAAGTTTAACTCCCTCCGATGTTGTGCAACCAGCCAGGATGGGGCTTGAAGAGGGTAATGTTGAGCCAATCACCAGGTGGGCTAAGGGAAACAGGGGAGGGGAACTCCCCAGAAAGGGATCTTGGGTCAACTCCATTGGACCAGTATTTAAGAAGCCCCCACATTTGCTGGATAGACTCCTCTCCTGGATTCCCTCTCGAGATGAACTATGCTCTCAGGGATGAACTATACCAGCTAAGCTAGATTCTGAGCTGGGGGGGTCTGGAAGAAGGACTTGGGGAGAAGGGGAAGGGGAGGACATACAGCTGCTCTCTCCCATTGACCCTGTCATGTCAGCATGTAGAGGAGGGGCCAGGGTGGTTTGTATGTGGGTGTCCGGGGGTCAGGTCCATGGGGCGGATAAGCATTTACATCTGGATCAACCATCAGCCCCGCGGGGAGCGCTTTAAGTACAAGAGGCCCTGGAGTCGACTAGATTGTGGGGCTAATTGAGAAAGAGCATGGGAGGGCAACTAGGAGCTGAGAGAAGCCCTGTGTGGTCTGGCATTGGGGAGACCCCAAAGCAGGGCTCTCACAGACAGAGCAATCAGAGTGGCCCCATTGGGAGCTGCTAGAGGAAAAACAAAGGTCCCAGGTGACTTGTAAAAGGGGCCTTGGGGGATGCTGTGGAGAGAGGTCCCAGAAAGAGTGTGGGAATTCAGGCAGGATGGGTGGCAGGAGCCCAACTGGGGAGGAGGGGTATGAATGTGTGCGGAAGAGGGTGAAGCAGGAAGGCGACTTTCTAAGGATGCTGGGGTCGGCAGTTGGGCCAGTGCCAGTGTCTTTGAGGCTTGTTTCTGGTTTCATTTTATCCAGGACCATCCCGTTTCCATCACGCTCTTCCTTCTCCCATCCGGAGGAGCATGTAAAATTCCTGCTCTACCAAACCTGCAGTTCCTTCCCGGTAGGAACTACCCAGGGAGGCTGTAGTAGCCTTGGTTGCCACTACGGGGCGCTTCATGTTTGTTCGATATAAGGAGGAAGATTTCCAGGAGGTGGAGCCATTTTTTTCTTTTTTGAAAATAGGGTGTTAGACCAAATAAGCCCTGGCACCTCCGGGTGAAAGAACCGTTCACATTTGATGGAAACGGAATCTCCTTGGCCTACCACTGACATTTCACAAACTTGAATCAGATAACTGGACTTGGGCTGGAGCAGCGGGGAGGTTGGGGCACCGAAGGATCCAGGAAATGGTTCCCTGAATACACATTCCCCAGTTGTTCCCAAATCACTTGCAAGAGGCCCCCCTTGCAAGAGGCTGTGACTCTTTCTGCCATTCTGCTCACAGCTCTGCTGCCAGTTTCTTCAGTCCTGAGAGCAAAGCCAGCAATACTGACTCTCATCACTGTCCATCAAATCAGGTCCCAGATACTGGTGCTACCTCAGAGCCTTTCTGAGGGTTCTGTAATGGTCCCTGCTCTCGAAAGCCCCCTTCCCTGAGTAGAGAGGACATGAGAGGTTAGCCATGTACATGGACCTTTGTACGTAGGAGACAGGGTCGAGGGCCTGATTAGACATGTTTTGGGATGATGCAGCACCTTCCAGCATCAGCCTGAAACAGCCCATCCAATGTCTTGGGTGGCACCAAACTGGAACCCAGCACCTGCTGGTGCCCCAGGACATCTGCTCCCATTCCTGCCACGGGTTGTCTTTCTAATGCTGTAAAGGTGAAGTGGTTAGACATGGCAGTGATTTCTAACAGGTCTATCTCCTTTTTGTCAGGAGAAAACTGCTGCCTTAAACTTTCAGCTTATGTCGGCCTCAGTTTTGGAGTTGGCTTCCAGTTTTAGAACAGCCATCTGAACATTTTTCTTCCAGTGCCATTGATAATCCCTCTAAAGCTGGTTGGATGGATGTGCTTGACATCCATCAGCCAAGGACTTGGATGCCAGTAATCTTTTGGGAATATCTCAATTGCTGCACATTTTACTCAAAGTGAACAAACATGGCTCCCAAGTTAGAGGGATATCTGTATCTCACTGAACACCTAATTCTTTGAGTCTATGTTATTTCTTTCCCGAGTTGTTTCACCCATTGAAACAAGAGATGGCTGCCCTCCTCACTGAGGCCTTCAGAGCATAACAGATCAATTTGGGAACATGGACAAAGCAAAGAAAAGAAACTTGAGCTTCTGATGACCACGTGGTTCCCAAGATGAATCATGTACGTTTTCAAAGGCAATAAAACCTCAGATTCCTTTGTTCTGGATAAAATTCAGCAGCCATCAATGGAGAGTTAAATGAAAACTAAAAAGGTGAACACAGACCCACTCTCTCCTTTTGTGGGCCTTTAGTACTGGAAAGAATTTAAAGTTGGGGAATCTTTATAGGTTATAAACTAAAGAGGGACAGTTTGCACAGTCTGGACAAAATAGAAGAACTCTTCCCAATAAATATGTCTCAGAATGACAAAGCTCTTCCTACTTAATGGCAAAGCGATGGCCATGGCACAAGGAGTTATGTACAGTGTAAACAGTAAGGCCCCGGGGACAGGGACAAGAGGGCAGAATGGGCCCAGGGGAAACAATCAGGCTTGTGGGACTGTCACCCCTAAGCTGGGACGATGGGGAGGGGGGTACTTCTGGGTTCCTCTCATAGGCAGTAGGAGAAATCAAATCCATTGAGAGACACAGCCCTCATGGACTGATTCCTGTGGGGAGACAATGAGGGGGCAGTCAGGCAGGGCCTGTGCTCTGACCCCACCAACAGAGAGGCTGGAGGGCAGGGCCAGGTGAGGGGGTGTGCATGGAGGAACCTGAGCAGGGTAGAATGGGCCCAGGGGGAACAATCAGGCTTGTGGGACTGTTACCCCTAAGTTGGGGTGAGGGGGGTGGGTGGGTGTCTTCTGGGTTTTTCTCTTAGGCAGTAGGAGGAAATCAAGTCCATGGAGACACAGTCCCCATGGACTGATTCTTGTGGGGAGACATTGGGGGGACAGGGAGGCTCTGCCCCTACCAACAGAGGGGCAGGCCTGTGTCGCTAGGGCTCAGCTCATGGATGGGCAGTGGGTTTCAAAGAATGACACAAAGCAAACACCCCACACCCCCTCCTCCCCACTGTAGAGCCTCAGGGGTGGGCCACTGTGTTCTGAATGTCCCTTCACTGTCTCTTGAGCCCAGTTGGACTCAGTTCTTAGGGATGGCGCTGGTTCCCCCATCACTGTGGTGGCATGGATCAAAATCAAGTCCACACCTGGCCGACTCTTTGGTTCCCCATTTCTTTGCCTTCACCCCTTTCACACCCTCTTCGGGTCCTCGGGTCCTTAGATGTCCGTCTCCCTGAGGTCCCCGTAGTCAGCCAGGTCGTAGGGGGCTCCTGCAGCGCCGTCCTGGGGGACATCCAAGGACACAGCCTCCACCTCGGGGCGCTCCGCGCGCGGTGCGCTCCCCGCGCGGAGCTTGTGCGACAGGCTGGACACCTTGGCGCGCAACCAGGGCGCACGCAGCCGCCACTCCCGGAGGGCGCAGGGGGGCTTGGGCCCGTCGGGGTCGGGGTCGGGGGCGGCAGGGGCCAAGGGCGGCGCGGTGAGGGCCAGCGGGGCCCCGGGGGGCGCGGTGGCAGGGCCGGGGTCCTCGTAGTCGGCATCCTCGGGCCGGGGGCCTCCGACAGATGTGGCGAGGCTGGGGACCCGCCAGTGGTGGCCGTAGACGCGCCACAGGGTCCGGCGGCGTCTGCGCCGGCGACACTGGCAGCGCAGGAGGCGGAGGAAGGCGCGCTTGAACTCGCGGCTGGAGCAGGGGTAGATGAGGGGGTTCACGCAGCTGTTGAAGTAGCCCAGCCAGAAGATGACCTTGAAGACGCCCTCGGATGGCTTTAGGTGCGGGAACAGGGAACCTGTGTGGGGCAGAGGCCCATGCTGGTGAGTGCTTGGATGGGAGGACCAGGAGTGCTCCTGGCTCAAAGGGGGTGAACCACCCTTTCCCAGGGGGTCCCAGGCTACTTAAGACACCACCTCCAGAGTCCTTGGGAGGGAGCCTGGCAGCATTCAGGTGCTCCTTAGGTAGGGGACAGGGGACAGTCCTCTTTCCATCCCTTAGTGGGCATTTCCCCAACCCATTGGTGAGCACAACCCGTCTGAGCAGAAGGTTTAGGATAAGCCTTATTATATTATGATATTATCATAGGATAATACCATAATCACATAATGTCATAATGTTATCATATTATGATAAGTGAAATTGCCACTGAGGGGCCTGGAGGAGCTGGAGAGAATGGACAGCGGTAAGGCCGGCCCTTGTCTTTCTTGCACATGGCCAGCTCTGATTCGACCCCAGGTCTCCCCAGCACCACTTGGGGTCATTATGGAGTACAGAGCCAGGAACAGCACCTGAGCACAACAGGGTATGGGGTCTCTCTCTCTCTCTCCCACCTCTCTGTCTCTCTCTGTCTCTGGGTCTCTCTCTCTCTCCCTTTCATACACACACACACACACACACACACACACACACACACACACACACACACACACACACACACACACACACGCCATTTCACATGCTTCAATTTAATACCAGCAGTCTTCTTTCTGGCTCTTCCCTCCCCATACTTTCCTCTCACTCTCAGTTAGTTGCCCGTCTTTTGAAATCCTGTCTCTGGAAGTGGAAAGAGCTCAGTCATGAGGAGTGCTCAGTTCCCTAGCACTGCTGTTGTGGCCTGGTGGCTCCTGGCACCTCCATCCTGGCACCAACTAAGTTGGCTGAGAATAGCTAGGGGGTGGCCCCGGGACCCCTGATCACTGCTTGGAGGCCCCCACTTTAAAAAAAAATATTATCTCCACTCTCATTTGGAAATGACCATCATAAGAACATACTACCACATTTCCTTAAATAATGCCTGAACTTAGATATTCATTTATTATCAAGTCCCACATTTCTTTGAGACATAATTTGTCAGCTGGAGAGACAGATAGTACAGGGGTTAAAGCTTGTGTTTTGCATGTGGCCGCCCTGTTTGATCCCTGGCATCAAACTTTGAGCATCGCAAAGTTCAGCTCTGCAGGCTCTTTCCCTCAGACTCCCTATGCTGCCTTCTTCCCCCCTCCAACCCTTCTGCGCTGCCAGGATAGTCTGAGTGGTGCCTGGTACTGCAGGGCCTGATGACCACTGCATCCTCAGGAGCCTGTGTGTAGCTGTTGATACAGTAGCTTAGAATCATCCCAGGGGGACAGAGTGATAGCAGGGTTAGGGCATTTGCCTTGCACGTGGCTGCCCAGGATGGACCTCGGTTCAATCCATGGAATCCTATATGGTTCCCCGAGCCAGGAGCAATTTCTGAGTGCATAGTCAGGAGTACTCCCTGAGTGTGACTAAATGTGCCCCCCACCCCAAAATAATCAGCCCTGGGCCTCCTGAACACTGTTTAGAGACTCAGAAAAAAACATGATTTTTTTTAATAGTTATAAGACATACCCAGTGGTGCTCAGGGCATCATCCTGACTCCGTACTTAGGAATTACTTCTGTTGGGTTTGGGGGACCATATGGGGTCCTGGGAATTGAACCTGGGAATCCCCTTGCAAAACAAACAACCTAACCACTGTGCAAGCTGTTTTTGACAATTTTCAGTGAAATTCCTTGGAGAAACCAGAATCAAAAGATGGTCAGGGCTTGTCCTAGGCCAGACACTGGTCTGGGCTCTCATCACACATGGACTCATTTCTTTGGTGGCCAGAACTCAAGTCTCCAGGGTCCCTTCCACCATATTACATTAGAATCCCTGGTGCTAAGAGAAGCAGGCAGCAGCGTCGTCCAGTCCAGGCCTTTTCAACCTCATCACACAGTAAATTCTTGGCTCCTGCAGATTTCACTTTCCTCTCCTGGAACTGCAGATAACGAATATTCTTTGGGGGAAGATTCCTACATCTCAGGGCCAGCATTCAGCAGGCCTTTCTGATTACTGGCATCTATCCACACCCCCCATTTCTTCCCCTATTTCTGGGGCTTTGGAGAGAGACTGAATCCTGGGAAATAACACAGTTCTTATCTCAGGACCTGAAATAGTGTCTGAGACCTGGTGGGTTTGGGGAGAAGGGTGCAGGGGGTATCAAACAGGGTGCGTTGAGGAGGCCATGCCCCTTGGGAGAGGAGCTGGGCAATTGTCCCTGGAATGTAGGGGCCACCAGAGTTGACCTCAAGACTCCAGGACGGCGGCTTTCACTAGGATCCCTGCACACTGCAAAGGAAGATGGAGTGCTGAAAATAACTTTCTGACTCAGGCCACGATTCTCTTATATTTAGCCCGGGATGACAAATCTGTGGACTATGCTTTCAGCAGCGAGCCCAAAGCTGGCCAAAGGGCATGGCTATCTGTGTGGCTTAGATTGCCATCGGTGTGCCACTGGGGTGGATGCTGTCAGACAGGCTGGGCCTGGTTGTAAATATTTGTCCTTAACTTATGCTTCACCAACCTATGCAGCTGCCAGCCGGGAATTCCTTCAGACCAAGTTGATGGGCTCACACAGCCTGTCAACGCCAAATTTTGCAGCTATCTGGAGCCTAGGCTTCCTTTAGATTCTCTCAAAAGCCAAGTCCAGACAGGGACTTGAATGCAAGTTGAAAATCTGGCTGGTAAAGGAAATAACAATAGTGGAGATGAAGAGGGTAACATGGGGAAGAGGAAAAGCCAAAATGGAAAAGTTTAGTTGATTATTACTATTAATTCCATTAGGAGCTCTGGGATGCAGAGATGCTGGAGAACAGGGAAATTAAAATGTGTGAGAGAGGCAGGGCAGCTATACACTCACTGCCATCACTAGTGGCTGCATTGCTCCCTTAGTGGGTAAATCCATGAGTATAGATTTTCTGTACTTTCTATCTTTTGTACAATGGAAATGGAGTTTTTTTGAGGGGGGAGCAGGGGTGCAATGACACACATAGGTGCTAGTGAAAGCTGAGTTTCTATGAGAGATGGGTAGCACTGGCAGAATCTCTTGTAAATCTCTTTGACTGATCTCTGCCCCAAGTGCACAGATAACTTCACTGGATAATGCATATGTCTTCACCTATGCACATTTCCTGCTTTCCTCTTGGTCTTCCATGTAGGCAATACAGCCCGGCTAGGCTAACTCATCTTGACAATTGTCATGGGGAAGTGACCTGGTAGGATGCCTCTCTCAGCTTCTCACCTGTCTACCTAGACATTGCATGTTCTCAGATGCTTCCCCATTCTCTCTGCAATTTTCTACACGTGCTTCAACCAAGTGGCCTCCCTGATTTCTTGCTATCATTTTGGTATGGTGGGCTCTCTCAATTTTATCTCTGGACTCCTGTTCATGAAAGGAGCTTCCATTTCCCTCTACTGGCCTGTGCCAGCATTGATAGCACTTCCTCCAGGAAGCCTTTCTTATACCACTCCCCTCTTGACCCTGTTATTTTGTATTTTTGTATTTTTTTGTATTTTTGTATATTTTGTATTTTGTATTTTTGTTATTTTGTATTCTTCCCACATCATCACTCTCCCTAGCCCCAGTGCATCTACTTACTCTCAAGTGCTAAGAGTGTGGGCCAGGGAGGCAGTGTACATGGTAGAACATATGCCTAATACATGCAAGTCCAATGTCTGATTCCCAGCATTCCTGGTTACTCAGCATCATTGCCTGGCAGTCTCAGAGTATTTCTTTTCTTTTCTTTGTTTATTTAAAAAAATTTTTTTTGGGCCACACTTGGTGATGCTCTGGGGTTACTCCTGGCTCTGCACTCAGAAGTTTCTGCACCCAGCTCAGGGGACTGTAGGGGATGCTAGGGATTGAACCCAGGTTTGTCCAGGGTAGGCCATGTACAAGGAGAATGCCCTATACTGTGCTATCACTCCAGCTACTCAGAGTATTTCTTTTTTTAAACTTTATTTATTTATGGATTGTTGGGCCACACCCAGTGGTGCTCAGGGCTTACTCCTGGCTCTGTACTCAGAAATTGCCCTTCACAGGCTGGGGGACTATATGGGATGCCAGGAATAGAACCAGGTCTCTCCTGGGTCGACCGCATGCAAGGCAAAAATCCTACCATTGTATTATCTCTCCAGCCCCTCTCAGAGTATTTCTGATTGTGGACCTGATGGCCCTTGAACACTGCCTTTGGCCAAGCACCCCAAGATAGCTCCATACCTTTCATCACTACCACTGGAGGCAGCCAGAATGATAGTACAGAGGGTAGAGCATTTGCTTTGCCTGTGTCTCACATGGGTTAGATCCACAGCACCACATATAGTTCTCCAAGCCTACCAGGAGTGGTTCCTGAGTGCAGAGCCAGGAGTAACCCCTGAGCAATACTGAGTGTGGCCCCCAAACCAAAAATAACTAAATAACTTTATAACTGACTACTGGTTTCTATCTGTCTTGTTCTTAAATAAGAAGGTCCCCATAGCATGCCTGGTGTTACTCCCTCACTTCTCAATTGAGATGTAACGGACAGATGAAGCGAGTTTCAGGGCTACAATATGATGACTCAGTGCTTATATATCTCGTGAGGTGATCATCACCGAAATTATTCACATCCATCACACACGATTATGCTTCTTACAATGAGGTTTGACGAATGACTCCTAGTGATAGAATTATACTATAATTAGCTATAACAAACAAGCCATTTGTTAGCTCCATTCATTCTTGACCCTTTCTTTCTCTTCATCACCAAACTGCTATAGGTCCCGAAATTCCCCCTCACTGGACATCATCCCATTATGACCTGATCCACCATCACTTGTGCCTTTCCAACTAGGTCCTCTTCTCTGTGTCCCTGTATCCCATCCAGATAACAGCAGCCAGGCGAACCTATAAAAACATAACTGGAGCACTTGGTTCTGTAGTGACTGTTTTCTGCTGTGAGCTGCAACTTCCTGTCCTCTGTCATCATACTTTGACTGCCTGCCAGTCTCTTGGATCTCTCCTATCATCTCACTTCAGTTTGCCTTCTTTGCTTGGCTGTGACTCTGACTCACACCTCAGCTCTTCTCAGTTCTTCTGCATTCACATCCTACTGGCTCTGGATTGTCCTTATCCAGCCAGACTTTCGCACTGGCAGTGCCCATCCCCTTTCCTGCTGCTGTTACTCAGAGCCTTTTTTCCTTACAAGTCTTACTTCCTTGTCTACTCCTTTCCCACAGCAGCTGATCTTCCAGCCCATTCCACTGAGAAAAATTAAAGTCAATGGGCACTGGCTCAACTCTCACTTCTCTTCCTTCTGGGAAATAAAGGTGTCTCTGTTTGCACCGAAGTGCCGTGTCCTGGATGTGTGGGGTCAACTCTGCATCCTATTACTGTAACAGCTGTAGCCTCTGCTGCCTCTCAGCTCTGCTTCTTTCCTTGGACCCTTTCCATTCTCACCTGCTTTCACTTGCTGTCCCATAGTCCCAACCCATGCAAGTCCCAAACCTGAAGACACTGTTCTCAAGTACTCCATTCATGGCTTCTGGGAAGGAAAAATCTGGAATATTCTCTGAAGGTAGAATCCTGCTCAGATATTCTTTTCCTTGTCAATTTACTTTGCTTCTGCTTCCTGATTCTATCCTCTATCCCCCCAACTCTAGTTTCCAAAGAAGAGACATGTCCTCAGTTTGCATTCTTCCTGAATCTCATTGGCTTTAAGCACTTAAGCACTTTAAGCACATGGCTTTGGCCCATGATGTCTGCATTTCTTTCTTTGTTCCTTTGTTTTACACTTACTTTTATTTATTTATTTTTTGGAGGGGGGCATACCTGGCTATGCTGAGGATTTATTCCTGCTTTGCACTCAGGGATAACTCCTGAAGGGACTCAGGGATCCATATAGGGTGCTGAGGATTAAATCTAGGTCAACCACAGTTGGCCGAGACCATATTTAGTTCTGGGGATTGAATCAGGGTCTTGGCCAAAATACCTGACCTCCAGTACTATCTTCAGCCTCTGCATTTTATTGTAATTTATAATTGCTCTGGCTATCTATGCAACCAGATTCTAGGGTTCCTGAAAGCTTGTCTGAGTTACTTGTTCTTTTTGGCCATACCCATCAGTGTCAGGAGTCATTCTTAGTGGTGCTTGGGAGACTATGAGGTGCCAAAGATGGGACCTCCCACATACTGAACATGTGATCCAGCTTACTGTGTGATATTTTACCCATGAGCTCTTTTTTCTAAGTCAATGTCTGTTCCCAGCCCTAGCTGGTTGGGAAATATTTGTTGAATGAATGCAGAAATGGTGTTCTTGTCCAGTGCCTGCTAGCTCTGCACTCCAAGCAGCAGGTAGTTAGCCCTTCTCATTTTATTCCCAAGGCACTCCACTTTGCAGAGATGCTAGTTCAGGGCAAGAGTTGGCTCTGAACCTGAGTCAGTCCAGTCTTTACACATTGATTTTCACACGCATATATAAACAGAATGTCTCTTGCCTTCCTTGGGTCCCAGGAGGTAAGTGGGGACTGGGCTACAAACCCTCATTTTATTTATTAATATTTTAAGCTGGCATTTGGGCCATTCTCTGTGGTGCTCTGTGATTACTCTTGGCTCCAAACTTTGTAAAAACTCTTGGTAGGCTTGGTCAACCCTATGTAGTGCCAGGAATCAAACCCAGGTCTGTGGCATGCATGGCAAGTGCCTTACCTTTGTACTATCTCTCTGGCCCCATAAACTCTCACTTTATTCCCCTGGCAGTGGCTCTATATATAATCATCATGCCCATACTTCACATTGGAGTGCTCTTCTAAGCAGGCTTCCCCACTTCTCTAGAGTCTCCTTCTCTATATGCGACTCCCTGATGAACCCCATTCTGCTTGGAGAGGGAACGGCGGTTTCTGGAGTGTGCAGGCACCTCCTGATTCTGCCTCCACCAGTATCAGTGGCATTTGTGGCTTTCTGTATGGACTCAAGGGTGGAATGTCACATCAGCGTCAGCTCCTGTGGGGGCCTGCCTATCTAGAACACTGGGGGATATAAGACTGTTGTCTGCTGTCTTTGTAGGAAGGGGCATCTGTCACCTGGAAGAACACAAACCAATCCTTTCTCCTAAGGAACAGGAGTGACCAGGCCCAAGAGGAGATGCTGAGATGCTGGTTAAACTGGGTTGTGTCTTTCCATGAAGGGATAGTTCTGAAGCCAGGTTTGGGGAGGCGGGCAGAGGCGGGCGGGGGACCGTGTGATTAATGGTGCTCTTTTGGCATCACCAGAAGGGAACTTATTTTTGGCAGGGCGTCAGCCTTCACAGCCAGCCTTTCTCATAACTTGCAGCCAACCCTCACATAGCAGACTACACCCCAGCTTTCTCCCTTTCCCACCCTCTCTGTCTCTCTTTAGTGACTTCCCACCCCAACCAGCCATGCTTGAGGCAGAAAGAGGTCAATGGGGTGAAAAATACTGCAACCTCCTAGAGAGTAGTCAGGTTTCTGTCCCACTATAGGGCAAGAACAGGAATTCCCAGTCCCAAACTTTAGCCTCTCACTCATTTTTGTGCTGCACTCTTGGGGTTTATTTATTTTTGTCTGTTTATTTTGTTGTTTTGTTCTTCAGCCACACCAGGATGCACCAGGTGGTGCTGAGGACTTACTCCTAGTTCTAAGCTCAGGGATCACTTCTGGAGGCGAATGGGGAACTATATAAATTGATCTCAAATTGGCTGTGTGCAAATTGGTTGTATTATCTCACATTGGCTATTCTATCTCTCTGACCCCTCTCCTTGGTGACTCTTACCCTATGCTCTTTTCTCAAGAGGCTGGAGCTTCTGCTCTCAACAGACCTCTTCACTGTAGTGAGAACAACCTCTCCCCGAAAGTGGACTTGTGCTGAGAGCTCAGGACACTACAGGAAGGTGAGCCTGGCATCAGCATCAGGAAAGAGAATTATATAGATATAGATGGAGCAAAGGGCATGTGAAAGGCCTGGAGGCAGCAAGGACTTGATGAGCTGGAGGTAAACCAGCAAAGTAGGTCGTCCAAAGGCTGTCAGGAAGAGGTGATCTGAAGAGGGTCCAAGTCTGAGGCAGATGGGGAGGACATAGAAGGCTGCTCTGGAAGCACAGAGCAAATCTTTGTGTGGAGGTAAACCTTTTGCATCCTTGTACTGCCATTCTTATGTAGTGGGTTGTGCACTAGGATCATCTCAGGGCTCCTTCTTTTCCCTTGGGATCTATAGTCTCTGTGGGGGCCAAGGCTGGTCTAGCCTGCGTACCCCTGAAGAGGAGGGGCCTCTGTTACCATGAGTATATATATCTATATATATCTTCAGGGGGGCCCTGAGTATATCTTTATCTCCTGTAATATGGTATATGAAAAAGCTTACCAAGGGTTTTACCAGGGGCATCAACTTTCTCTCCTCTCCCTTCTTTATCCCTTTCTGCTCTTTGCTGTCTTTCATTCTTGGAGAGTGTTCCCAAGTAGTGTTCAGAAGGCCCAGTGACTACTCCTGGCGATTCTTGGCAATTGGAACCTCCATATGGATATCTGAATGCTTTGCTATTCAGGCTTTGAGGTGATAGAGACCAGGGCCACCCTGACAGTTTTGGGGGAAGCTTTAGGGCTAATGCCAGTGGTGATCTGGAAGCCATTTGGTGCTGAAGAAAGCACCGGACTCATGCATGCATACTATGCACTGTCCCCTTTGTGAGCTCCCCACTCTATTGTCACACATTTTTTGGAGGGGCCACACCTAACAGCGCTCACAGGTTACTCCTGGCTCTGCACTCAGGAGTTACTCCTGGTGGAACTCAGGAGACCATATGAGATGCTGGGGATCGAACTCAGATTGTCCGTGCATAAGGTAAGTACCCTACACACTGTGATATTGCTCCAACTTCCCTGTTGCTATGTTTTAATTCACTGATTTCTGGACCTCTGGCTTTGGAATGACCACATAGGTCTGAGGCTGAATTCCCTGCCCATCTGCCCTTGTGCTTATGAACATGTGCCCATGTGCTTATGTGAACATGTGCTTCTGGACTTTGAGGCTTCGCTGACCAATGACTTTCCAGCCTAATCTGAAAAGGGGTCATTTTGTCCTGCAGACTCGCGCTCCAGACCTGTTGGACAATGCCTGCTGTACTGGCCTCTGTACTGACTTTTGGGGTCCTGGAACTCTGAGTTCCTACATAACCATCCACAAAGCACGAACAGATAGATCCTATGGCATGACAGATCCTTTATGGGCATACGGACTAGAGCTCAGGAACTAGAAACTCCCTTTAAAGGAAAAGCAGGTTCATGACACTCTAAAAGCCTGAGGGCCTGCGGTCTGTCCTACGCTAGCGCTTGCAAGGCAGACACCTTACCTCTAGCGCCACCTTCCCGGCCCCTAGTATTATGATTTATACTAGATTACTTTTTGGAGTAAGTAGCAGGGGATGTGTGTGCACATAAGAGAGGAAGAGAGAAGGCAGTGAGAGAATTGGGTAGATGGGGCAAAGAGGCCATAGGATGAGGGAGAAGTTACAGATTCATCTACATGCTGTTTGGGCAGAGGGAAGATATGGGAAACAGGCCAGTTTGGAGTTAGATCTCTCGGGAAGGAAAGAAGGTGGAGAGACTGTAGGACCTGGGAGACTCCTTGAGGATTGTCCCAAGGAAGAGATTTGATGATGGAAAGCCATTTTTCTTAATAACACTCAGTTAAAAACCTGGTTTGTATTGATTCATAAGAATCAACTGAGTGTTGCATTTTCAGGAATTTTGCAAGCTGGCTGTCTTTCCTAGCTCTCTCTACTGAAGTTAGTAACTAACTCTGTATCAAAGCACACCTGAGATTTCATATTTAACTTTTACATGATCACCTTTCAAGAAAGGTACCAGGATCTTAGCACAAAAAGAAAAAAAGCGGGGCCGGCGAGGTGGCGCTTGAGGTAAGGTATCTGCCTTGCAAGCGCTAGCCCAGGAAAGATCGCGACTGTGGTTCGATCCCCCGGCGTCCCATATGGTCCCCCCAAGCCAGGGGCAATTTCTGAACCCTTAGCCAGGAGTAATCCCTGAGCATCAGATGGGTGTGGCCCGAAAAACCAAAAAAAAAAAAATAAAAAGAAAAAAAGCACAAGCTGATACATCTTAAAAAAAAAAAACAAGAAAGTGAGGTAACACTTGCCATTTTGTTTGTGTCAAAGGTCTCAGATGCCAACTCGAAGGGCAGCCACTGGCCAGCCCCAAGAAGTGATGTTTATAATGTGCAATCAATTGAAAAATAACTCATGGAAAACCTAGGGACTGCAGTGGAGGGATATTGGCAATGCTTTTTTTTCAATAAAGTGCTAAAAATCTTCTACATTGAAAGAAATTTGAGTTAAAATCAAGAAATCCTACTGAATAAGAGAGAATACTGGCACATCATATATCTGACTAAGAGCTAATATCCAAAATATATAGAGCATTCCCTAGGTCAGCAACAGAAAAAAACCCAACAAAATAAGAAATGAATCAAATTGGGGAGAACTGAATAGACACTTCTTCAAAGAAGACATAGATATAACCAACAAGTATATGAAAAAGCATTTACATATCTGGTTCATATACTCATCACTGAGTATCAGGGAAGAGCAAATCAAAATGATAAGGAAATGTTGCATTATACCATTGAGTATGGTCTAATTTTAAAAGGCTGGAAACAATCACTGTTCATGGGAATATGATGAAAAGGTTTTTTATTTTCTTTTGGTGGAATGTCTATCTTATTTTATGGAAAGCAGGGTGCGGGTTTCTCAAAAAGTTCCTATAACTACCAAATGACCCAGCAATTCTATTTCTTGGCATCAATCCCAAGAATACAAAACCATTCATTTGTAAAGCTATACACATCTCTATCCACTGCAGTGCTTAATGCAATATCCAGGATATGGAAACAACCCAAATATCCAAAGGCAGATGAATGGATCAAGAAGCTGTGGTATATAGAAACACAATGACTACTACTAGACAGCTATCAGAAAAGACTGCTGCAATTCACTACAACTTGGATAAAATCTAAGACTTTCATGTTAAGCAAGTGAATGAGAAAAAGAAAGGGTATAATGAAACAATGCTAGGGAATAAACAATGAGCAATGAAAACAAACCCTGATATTCTGCCAATAGAGTCAAGTGCTCTTCTGATGATAGGAATGGGGAGAGAATAGATCTTGGGGCAGTGGTAGAGAGGTATTGGAACAGTAGGGTGAAGGTTAGTATAGTAAACATCATATGCCTAACACATTAACAAATGTGTTATACCATTATAAATTGTACCTTTTTGGGGGGCCACACCTGGTGATGCTCAGGGGTTACTCCTGGCTATGCGTTTAGAAATCGCTCCTGACTTGGGGGACCATATGGGATGCTGGAAATCGAACCCAGGTCCATCCTGGGTCAGTCGCATGCCAGGCAAACATCCTACCACTGCACTATAGCTCCAGCCCCTATAAATTGTACCTTAAATAAATGAAATTGAAAAAAAAAACTTCTTAGTCACCTTTGGAAAGAATGCTAAGAAACTAACCTATTGATAAAGAGCAGCACCAAGTAGCTTTTCTGTAAGGTTCTATTTTAAGTAAAAAATATTCTAAAGGTAAATTCTTTCTCCCTCTCCTGAAATACCTCCTTCCCTTCCCAATTCTAGAAAATAGATGCTGAAAGACTTTGAATCACTTAGCTTTATCAAGGGTTCAGCCATCACAGGAAAATGGCTGATTGGGACATTTTATAATGGACTGGACGCCTGGTTCATCCTAATGACACAAAGAGGTGAGAACTAGCCTCTGACCAGACCATTTAGCTTCTAAATGACCATCTTTAAATGGCCATCTTTCATGAAAGGAACCAGGCACTTAGAGCAAAAATAAAAAAAGGCACAAGCTGAATCTAAAACATGCCATCAGACCAGAAAGTACTGAATGAAGTATGCTTGTCATTTTGGTTGTACCAAAAGTCTCAAGTGTCACTGATCTTGAATCTGGTCAAACTAGTGTCCATGAAGTGCAGAGACAGAAGGACACATTATGTGGCTCATCCTACACTGTGGGATGCTCCAACAACTGGTTGCTTCACCTAATAAGTGGAAGAAAAAGATATGGAGAATGAATGGATAATTCTTGGCTAATTAAAGAATCTCAAGAGGCTAATCCTCCACATGTTATCTATGCACTTTTTTCTACTCTCTTGATTCAAGCAAACACAATTTAGGAGGCAATCAGCAGCAGTTGAATATCGCCAAGTAGTTACTGGATGGTACAACACAATTATTTTTATGTGTTAGAATGGATTGCAGTTATTTAAAACAGAAATATTCTTGTTTTCAAGAAATGCCCATTGAAGAATGTACAGTTGAAATGAAAATATCTGGGATTTTCTTCAAAATAATTCTCAGTGGTGGGAAACTAGTAGCAATGGTTGTGAGGAGCTGGACCGGAAAGATGGCACAATGAAGGAGCATGCAAGAGACCCAGGGGCGATCCCTGGCACCAGAGGGTCACCCAGTACTGATGGAAACAAAAGACTCCTTCAAGTATAGAACAGGAAGTAGTTCCCAGCACTGTCAAGTGTGGTCCCCCAACAAAATACAAGCGAAAGTAATAACTGGCTCTTATAGTAATTGAAATAAGCCTATTAACAAGGACTGCCAGCTTCCATTCAAACGAGGCATCTTAAACAGGCACATTCATTGACTCCAAGCATGGAAGAGTGGTTGCCAGGATCTGGGGAAGAGGCACCTAGGGAATTGTGAATTAACAGACACAACGTTTCAGTTAAGCTAAGAGAAGAAAATTCTACAGATCTCTTGATCAACAGCAGTTAGTACCGGACACTTGGACGTTTAATAGGGTGAGTCTCCTTTAGTGTTTTTCCAGCAATAATAAAGACAGAGGACAGGCCTTTACTCTCCAAGCCTGTGGCGTGGCATGATGGCGGGTGCTGCCATAGCTTCCTCTTATTCACACTTCTAAGTACCTACCAGGAGGAGAGGAGACAAATGCGAGCACTCCCTGCAGGTACCAGTGATATGTTACCAGGTCTATCTCCAATCTCCCCTGCCCCTGACTGTGGGGGACACTGCACCATTGACTCAGATACAGGAACCTGGAGAGAGGGGTTCCTTGACACTTCACTATCACTCACAGATTGGACCCTCTGTACCTGCCACTGTACCTGGACACTAACTCTTCAGTAGCCCCTGATAACACCCAATCCTCTCCCAACCTCAGAGATATGGACACTCACACAGCAACAATCTATCCTGATTGTGTCTGGAGAGATAGTACAGTGTGTAAGAAACTTGCCTCACATGGGGTTGAACCTGGTTCTATTCTCAGCACCACATATGGTTTCTTGAGCACCGACAGGAGTAATCTCTAAATGCGGAGTGAGGAGAAGCCTTGAGCACAGGTATGGCCCCCTCAAAAAGGACAAGAAAAAAATCAAACCAAAACAAAAAATATATCCTGATTTCAATGGTTCAGAGAGGATGGGGCCACCAGGGCTATTGCTGGTGGAACAGAGGGCCAGGACATGCTGGAGAGCTAATATAGAGCCTTGAGCATGCCAGGCACATGTTCTAGACCTGAGAACTAACTCCCTAGCCCCACTGTGACCCTGACTTGCAACGCCCTTCACAATTTTTATCTGCTTTTGAAGCACAGATGCACAGAATTTCTATGGTGGACTTACATTCAATTTGCGATCTGCCCAAATAGGGTGCAGTTCCTTCACTTCCTCATGGATATCAGAGTTTGGGATCTTTCCTAGCTGTAATCGTGTCAGTGAGCACCTTAATCCAGGGGTGGCATCTTGCTTTATCTTCTGACCATCTTGTCACAGACTCACACTCAACACCCCCCCCCCCATAGACAGGTATCCTTACCCTCTTTTACCTCCACCCTCTGTTGTCTCCACATGTAAAATTTCCCTGATCCTCCTCCTTAATAGTATATGTCAGCATATTGACTATCACAGTGCATGGTAAGAGAGGAATGTGCAGTGTAACTATGTCTGGTGTGAGCAGGGCATCAGTGACCCAGCAAAACTCCATCTTGCCTTCCCATTTACTATACCTTTCCTTGTTCCCTTGGTTCTTTGTTCTATCCACCTGTTCTAGGAGAAGTTCTCAGGCTTTGTCTGAAGTGAAGCCAGATTCCCTTACAGGCAGCGTGGAGGAGGGGAGAAGAAGGAACAAAACAAAAAAATTCCCTGAGAACACTCCTGCTCACAGACACCTCACTCCCTTGGAGAAGAGAGTCTCCACTGGGAAAAATTCTTCAAGGTAGTTGCGCAAACCTTGGAGAGGGCTGATTGTCTAATCACTCCAAGGAACTGGCATCCTCCAAGGATCCCTTAACCATGATACCAACTCCCATATCCTGGAGAAGGAAGTTCATGCTCCACCCAGAACCAGAAACTTCTAACTTTCCTTTCTGCCTTCTAAAAATCTCCAGTCCCAGTCTGAGAGCAAGATAGTTTTCTTCAGGATAAGTTCAATCTCTCAGCTTGCCAACTCCTGAGCAAACCCTTTTTATCTTGCATCAACTCTTGTCTCTTGGACCCTGTGCTTTTAAAACCTGAGTCTGGGATCAACAGAGGCAGCAAAGCTACAGGGTGCATGCAGACTGGGTGGGACTGTCTCAAGAGAAACTCCTCAAGTCAGAGCCCGCAGACAGCCTGTGCGCCCTGGAGGTGTGCCATGTAGGGCTGGGCACTGAGTTCTGTGGCTGTTTTGTGAGACCGATCACAGTCAGAGGCCAACAAATCTTATTTACCCGCCCTTCAGAGATCAGGGTCTGACTGTAAGTAATGTGGTGCATGCGTGTATGTTTGCACATGTGCAAAGGTGGTCTCTACACAGGTCTGTCTCTATGTTTAGGGGACAATATGTGGGTATTGAATCAGACTTGCCAGATACAATGCAAGCATCTTAACCTCTATAGAGTCTATACTATCTCTCTAGTCACTCCTTTCTTTCCTCTTATTTTGGGAAAGAGTATTTCCATCGCCTGGGGTTCCCTTATCTAAATTCTCCATGTCCTCCACTCCACACTCCACCATATGTGGCATTTCTGCACCAACCTTTGCCCTGGTTTCTCTTCCCCAAAGTAGCAATTCAGAATGTTCACTTTGCTTTCAAAGGTATCTCGTTCTGTCTGGGCTTGGGCCTTCTGCTGGAGCTGGGTAGAGTCAGGATCCTGTGGTCTCTTCTAGTTCCTCCCTCTTGTATAGACCTCAGACCACTCCTGGGCCATCATGGGCTCTGCCTCTCCAGCTCTTTGCTGCCCATCCATCCAGTCTCAGTACAATACGAGTCCATATTCTGTTTCCCTGCTCAGACTCCATCTGTTTTGCTCTCTGTTGCCAGATGCTATTAGTTCAGATCCACCAGCAGTAGAAAGCAGGTGACAAGGACACTCCCTGGCTTCCCTTACTATGCATGAGAAAGGAGTGGAACAGATATGAGTTTTGAGAAAAAGAGTCAAAGATCAGGAAAATTTGGGACGACCCGGAAGAGGGGGACATGGAATCTAGTTCATTGTTTCTCAACTCTTTCCTACTGTGGTCACCTTCTAAGCTTGTTTCCCTCTGACCCCCCTGCACCACCTTCTCCTACCATGAGACCCCCACCTAGTATTGTGCTGTGTCCTAGTTTACATGATTTTCACCTATGATCTTGTTGGAAGGGACTGAATGCCCAAATAGGGGTTTAAGAAATAATAATCTAGTCCAGGGACAAGGGCTGGTTCACAAATGTGATCTGGAGCCCCAGAAATAGTAGTTTTTGTGATGTTATTTGAATATAAAACAACTGTAAAAGCACAGTACTCAGCAGCAGAAGGCTCTACTTTATGAAACAACTATTAGAATACTAGACTATTGTCAAAAATGAACCATTGCATGCAAATCTTTTTTTTTTTTGTGGCTTTTGGGTCACACCTGACAGTGCTCAGGGGTTACTCCTGGCTCTATGCTCAGAAATTGCTTCTGGCAGGCACAGGGGACCACATGGGATGCCAGCATTCGAACTGATGACCTTCTGCATGAAAGGCAAACACCCTACCTCCATGCTATCTCTCCGGCCCCGCATGTAAATCTTGAGGATGGATACTAAGAGGCCAAAAAATACTGACAGTCATCTGGTATCACTTGTGTTTTTTTGTTTGTTTTATTTTTTTTTGTCACACCCAGCAGTGCTCAGGGGTTACTCCTGGCTCCATGCTCAGAAATCGCTCTTGGCAGGCTCGGGGGACCATATGAGATGCCGGGATTTGAATCACTGTCCTGCATGCAAGCCAAACTCCCTATCTCTATGTTTTCTCTCCAGCCCCCTCACTTGTACAAATCTTAAGACATGCAGCCTCTAATACCAGGTGCTGTCCAGGATACAGATGGTTGGTGGGAAGAGCAGATGCCTATGTAAGCAACACTGGAGTAGGGGCTGGAGTGATAGCACAGCAGTAGGGAGTTTGCTTTGCACACAGCCGACCATGGACAAACCCAGGTCCAATTCCTGGCATCTCATATGGTCCCCTGAGCCTGCCAGGAGCGATTTCTGAGCACAGAGTCAGGAATAACCCCTGAGTGCTGCCAGGTGTGGTCCCAAACCCCAAACAAACAAACATAAATCACTGGGGGAGAGGGACAAAATGAGAAAAGGCCATTGTGGGATAGACAGCTTCACTGAGGCTGTTTTATTTCTTTGAACAGAGAGGAAGAGAGCAGAAGCAAATATGGCCAAAGGTACTATCTATTCAAAGTGGGAGATTAAGGGGAGGACTTTTACTATATCACTCTATATCTGATACTGTTCTCTACTGAGAAACCTTGCTAGGTAGACACCCACAAAGGTTAGTGGCCTCCCACATCATTTCCTACCAGTGGCCAGAGTGAACCCCCTGGTGGGGCAGGGCTGGGACAGGGGCAGCGTGGCAGAAAGAAGCTGGGTGTGTAGGTTTCCTCAAAACAGAGCCCAGAGACCTCTTCTGGTCCTCTTCCCTGCTTCTTCAAAACACTTCCCTTCCTTTCCTCACTCTTCAGCTGTTTTTGGTTAAGGATGCTAAACTGAGTCGATTTTTCATTCTTCCTAATGAGCATCAACTAAGCCCCCCCAAAACAACAACAACAACAACAACAACAACAATAACAACTTAGGGCTGATCCTGAGCCCTGGGTTCCACTAATACAGTCACTCACTGAAGTCTAGGCACTATCCTCATACTACCACTGTCACCCCTTTTTCTTTTTTACAGACAAGCAGGTTCTGGGATTTGCAAAAGCTATCCAGCAAGGACGTGGGAGGAGCTGGGCTTTAAACCCAGGCCACCTGGCACCAGAGACCAGGTCCCTGCAGCCATGCCTTTCTGCTCCTCAGGCCAACTCTGGGTGCTGGAGACCAGTGGCACACCGGACACCAGGCATCTATGTGGTCACAATTAAGGAGCTAGTCAGGCACTAGACCCTTCCTCCCTGGGGAAAAGACAAAGCTACAGGAAGAGCCCCGGGGTGGTGGGGCAGTGGAACAGGAACCCCAAAAGAGGAGCTGCAGTCAGAGAGGCTGGGAAGGAAGGGTGGGCGGACAAGACCCAGAAAAAAGCAAATATAGAGGCATGATCTGGATGTAGGCAAGAAACCGGAAAAAGGGTCAGGGGGACAGAGCAGGCTGGAGGAGGGAACAAAGACATAGGCCGGGGTGGAGGCTGCTTTCACACTCTCCCATTGGTCTTACTCACGGGAGGCAAAACATGCAATGGCTTCCCACTGTCGTGGCTGAGCCTGAGGTCATTTACTCTGGCCACTGCGTGGAGAGGGCCTCCACGGAAGCAGGCTGGGTGCCTCCTCCACCCTCTTTACTTCCATGCAGAGCGAGGAAGGAGTGAGGTAGGGGTGGGAGGAAAGAAGCCTTGGGCTGGCTGGAGTTGTAGCCATGAATCAAGGGACTTAGGGTGACAGTGTCCCCAGAGATGCCCCCATCTCCTTCTCCCCAAGGATCTTCTGAGAGGCTTAAGAAAGCCCTTGAGAACAGCTGCTCAGCTCCCAGCACTGCAGCAGCAATGCCGGGAAAGGAAACAGGAAAGTTCTCGGAAGAGCTAAAAGGACTCAAGGAAGGGAAGACATGGCGTTTTGCAGCAGAACTTCGTGATCCCTAGTCTGCTCTGTACCTCTTCTCCACACTCCCTTAATCTCTCCTCAACATCACAGCCCCTTCCAGGTCTCAGACATCAGATGGGAAGGGACTCCAGGCAAGGCAGGGGATGGGGTGTCCAACTTGAATGGAAGCTGGGAGGAAGGAGGTGGCCAGGTCTTGGGGGACGTGGCTCAATCCCCAGACCTCCCTGCACCTGAATGAATGAGCTCTTGAAGGCCAGCTCCCTCTGCACCCTGACCTTCCTCCCATGATTTCTGGGGCTGATGATAGCCAGGGAACTTGAGGACTATGCTCTGCCCACCACATGCCATGGCCAGATGTCCACTGCACTGTCCTGTGCGTCAGGGGTGTAAACAAGCCCGTGGCTTCTCATGCTCGTGGAAAGCAGGAAAGAAGAGAAGGATGCAGGCCTGTCAAAGACACCCCCAGAGCTCGAGGAACCTTCGGTGTGCCCCCTTTCCCAAAGAAGCCAGGCTGGGGGCACCCGAGAGAGAGAGAGAGAGAGAGAGAGAGAGAGAGAGAGAGAGAGAGAGAGAGAGAGAGAGAGAGAGAGAGAGAGAGAGAGAGAGAGAGAGAGAGACAGACAGACAGACAGACAGACAGACAGAGAGGTCCCTTCCTCCCCGGGCGGGCCCCGGGACCAGACAGGGCCCCAGACGAGGACGGCACAGGCCGTCGGGGTCACTCACTCACTCACTCACCCAGCGGCAGGACGAAGAAGAAGGGGAACCAGCAGAGCACGAAGACCCCCACGACGATGGCCAGCGTCTTGGCCGCCTTCTTCTCGCGCGAGAACTTGAGCAGGCGCACGGACAGCGAGCTGCGGAAGGCGTGGTGGCCCTTGGCGCCGCGCAGGGCCCCGTGCGCCCCGGACCCCGGAGCGGCCGCCGGCCCCGCCGCGCTCGAGCCCGCGCCCCGGCAGTGGATGCGCAGCACCACGTCGGCCGAGGCCTTGCCGCGCTCGCGCTTGACGCCCGCCTCGAGGCTGCGCGTGGTGCTGCGGGCCACCACGTACACGCGGCAGTACATGACCACGATGACGGCCATGGGCAGGTAGAAGGAGCAGAGCGAGGAGAAGACGGCGTAGCCCGCCTCCTCGGTGATGCCGCAGAAGCGCTCGTCGGGCGGCACGGGCTCCTTCCAGCCCAGCAGCGGGCCCACGGACACGACGAGCGCCACGGCCCACAGCAGCGCCAGGATGGCCGCCGCCTTGCGCTCCGTCATGATGGCCGGGTACTTGAGCGAGTGGCGCACGCCCACGTAGCGGTCCACGGAGATGGTGCAGAGGCTCAGGATGGACGCCGTGCAGCACAGCACGTCCACGGCCGCCCACACGTCGCAGAAGGCGCGCCCGAAGGCCCAGAAGCCCAGCACCTCCATGGTGGCCGAGAAGGGCAGCACCGTGGCGCTCAGCAGCAGGTCGGCCACCGCCAGGTTCACGATGAAGTAGTTGGTGACCGTCTGCAGGTGCCGGTTGCAGGCCACCGACAGGATCACCAGCAGGTTGCCCGCCACGGCGGCCAGGATGAAGACGGACAGCAGCACGCCCACGCCCACGCCCTGCGCGCTCAGCGCCAGCCCCCCGACGGCCGCCCCGGAGCCGTTCACCGCGTCCGCGCCGCCGCCGCCCGCGCCCCCGGGGTCCCCGGGCGCGCTCCGGTTGTCCCCGCCGCCGCCGCCGCCGCCCGCCGCCGCGCCCGGCACGCCGCCCACCGCTGCGCCCTCCGGGGCCGCCGTGCCGCCCGCTGCGCCCGCCGCGCCTCCGGGGCCCGTGGGGGAGCCGCCCGTGGGGGAGCCGCCGCCGCCGCCCGGCCGGGGCCCCGCCAAAGCCACGCTCAGCAGGTGGCGGAGAGTCATCTCCGGGCGCGGCCGTCGGGGGTCCGAGCCATCACATCACATCAAGGCGCGGCGGGCATCGCCGGCCCCGTCCTCCCGTCCGTCGGGCTGCGTGCGCCAAGCGGGGCGCCCGAGGCTCCCCAAGGAGGGCCGTGCAGCGGCTGGCACCCGCCGGGGCGCTCCGGACAAGCGTGCCCGGGAGGGAGGTCCGGGGCGCTGCTGCGCGCACGGTGCGGTGCGGTGGCCACTGCGGCGCGCGCTGCGCTCCGCTCGCTCCGGGGCGCGGGGGGCGGGCCGGGGGAGGAGCAGCTGCGGGAAGAAGGAGCAGGGGGCGGTGGAGCCCACGGAGGGACGATCTGGACGGAGCGGGGAGCTGCGGGGCTCCCGCCGCCTCCCACCCACCCACTCACCCACCCGCGGCTGCTGCACCCTTGCTCCCTGCTGGCGCCGAGCTCACCCCTTTTTTGCGCGCTCCGCCGAGCTCTCGCTCTCCCTCTCCCTCGCTGCGCTCGCTTCTCCTAGGACCTAGAGTCCTACGCGCTCTCCGTCACCCCAGCCCTGCCACGGCACCCACTCCTCCGCCTTCGCCCTTTCCCCCCCTTTTTTCCCCGGGTGGGGGCACTTGGGCTTGGGCGCGCGCGGAGCTCTCAAGTCGCGACTTTCGGGTCCTCGGGTTCTCGCGCCGGCCGCCAGAGAGCAGCAAGATCTTGGCCACGCAGGATCGCCCAGAACTGCGGACTGGACCGCACCACCCCGCGGTCGTGGCCGGGCGGGCATCTCCCGGGATTGCCTGCCTGCCTGCCTGGATGGATGGATGGATCTGCCGCACCGCACCGCTTTGCTTCGCTCAAGCCACTGAACAGACCAGGGGAAGCGTGCTAAGCTCTCCAGTCCCAGGGTGGTGGCGTGGTGGGAGGCTGGGACAGACCCGTGCTGGCTTAGTGGTGGTCACGGACACAGGATTCTATGATGACAGCTCTTGGACCGTGCTTAGGTGTGGGGATCTGCACATAGGTCTTTACAATTAGTCTACCCCACACTAGATGTCTGAATATTGCTCTGCGTCTTCCTATTGCTAGACTGCATAAGTGGCTTGAGGGAAGGGAGGGTTTAAAGGCAGGAGGGTGGGAAAGAGCATTGGATACAAAGAATAAATGGGGAAGGAGAAATGAGGACCGGAGGGCGGGGGAGGGAAGGCTAGTTATTCTGGCTCCAGATTTCTATCTCGGGTAGTTTGACCCCTCCATGCCTCAGATCTCACTACGAATGTAAGGCTATTCTGAACCTCTCTATCTGACAAAAATGTCCAAACACATGATGGGTATTAATGTACCAGAACATCACCTGGTTTGGTCAGAGAAGTTGGTCCTTGGTGGACCAACAAACCAGGGTTTGTGCGGGGAGGATCATGCACGGGATGGAGTGCTGCTTAGCATGGTGAACCCAGATGGAGGGGAGGATTTGAGGAGCCTCTTGCCAAAAGAGATCATTCAGGGGCCCTGAGATAATGCAGTACCATCCGCCCGTGTGCCCAGTCTGGGTTTCATTCCCAGCCAGCACCCACACCTGCACCTGGAGTTCCCTGCTCAACTCCAGGTGCAGCCCTGGGGAGATGCCCGCATTGCCCAGGCAGCCTACCACGACTCCCGTCCCTCAGGCTGGCAACAGTGACTCCCCCAGCCCTTCATTGAACCACTGGTCTGGCAGGCACAGAATTGCTGGTGGGGCCTCTGGGTCTCCTGAGTCCTGTTTGGGAGTACTAACTACCAAGTCACTTCTACAACTTGCTAGTCATAGAAGAATTAGCTGTCCTGTGATGGGAACTGATCTATTAAACCCTAATACAGTTACAGCTTTTGCCACAGTCATGGTTATCTGATAATCTCTCCAACTCCCTCCTAAACTTAAGTCTGTCTTTTAAAAACACATCGTATTTGTTTCATTGAATTCAACCAATAGTTTATAAAGGCCGATGTTATTAAGAAGAGTCATTTGAGACTGAAGAGATAGTACAGCAGTTTTAGAGCATTTGCCTTTCATGTGTTCCAGGTTTGATCCCGGCACTCTCTGTGGTTACCCCAAGCACTACTAATAGACATTCTTGAATGCAGAGCCAGGAGCCCTCAGCATGACTGAGCATTATCCTTTCTGCTCCCTTCCTCTCCCCCCCCCTTTTTTTAATTTCACCTTCATTGTTTTCCTCTAAACGCAATAACATATGATACGTTTGTTTTGTGTCTGCTGCTGGCCAGTCTGTTCAGTGTGGGACAGAGGAAGTCTGGCCAAGTCCAGCTCATTTTGGACTTGATCCGGTTTCAAGGATGGCCTGGAAAAGTTAAAGGCAAAGTTAAACCTAAGCTGGGGCCGGTATGACCGACCATCATGGGCGTCACATTTGGGCCTGGCTTAGGTCTTGGGATCCCCCAAGGGCTGGCAGGGCAGAGGAGGAGAAGTGGGAGAGGGTTCCTGGAGGAAGACAGGCCACTTCACTTAGTGTCCTTTCTTGAGGGTCCTTGGAAAGCCTGCAAGAGATTTTTGGAGGTTCTGGAGATCAAGAGACAAGAGTGTAAGAGGATTGGTGCTGTGAAGCGGTCTGTGAAACTCCAGTGCCAGTTTATCAGATGCATAAGTCAGAAAGTGGTCAAATGTCCCACCAGGCTAAGAAGTCCTGAAACTCATGGGGTTTTCAGGCTCTTTGTCATCCAGCTGTGTGATGACACTAGTTTGAGGTGCAAAATGAAACTCTGTTGATCTGGTTCACTTAGGAAACTCCAACTTGCTCTGGGGCTAGCCTAATAAAGCAGATCAGTCTTTGTTTTTGTTTGTTGACTACACCAGTGGTATTCAGAGGTACATTTTTTTTTTTTTTTGCCACACTTAGCAGAACTCAGGGGTTATTCCTGGCTCTGCATTTAGAAGTTAATCTTGGCAGGCTTGAGGGACCATAGGGGTTGCCAGAGATCAAACTTGGGTTGGCTTCAGGCAAGGCAAACGCCCTACCTCCCAAAACACTCTTGAGTTCAGTCTCCATGGGTAGAAGTGACAGCCAGAAGGGTTAGGAGTGTGGACAAGTTTATCCTCTAGAGTTGATATCTGGGTGTGGAAGATGCTTCAGTTTAATCCTTGAAGAAAGTACAAAGCCATAAGCTTCTGTTCCAGTCTCCCCACATTTCTGACTAGCTGTGGAGCAGAAAGGATTTGCACAAGACTTAGCTTGGTGTGCCACTGCCACTGTCAGGGATTAATCTCTGCAATACAGCATTTTTGTTCTCCAGTGATCAATAGCTTCTTAGTTCTGTCATAACCTTTAAACCGAAGTGCCTGACTCAAACCCCTCCAAAACCTGCTACTTAATCCCAATAGATCCACAGCCTAAGCCTTCATTTTTTGGTCATAAAAATGATACTCAAGGGTTACTCCTGGCTTTGCACCCAGGAATTACTCCTGGGGGCACGTAGGGGCCCCTATGGGATGTGAAGGATGGAACCTGGGTCAACTACATGTAATAGCCTGCCCATTATACTATGACTCTGACCTAGAGCCTAAGCCTTCTTATTCCTTTCCATTGTCACTCCAGATGCATTTTCTGTTTGTTTGCTTGTTTGTTTTCAGGCCCTACCTGGTAGCACTCAGGGCTTATTTCTGCCTCTGTGCTCAGGGATCACTTGAAAGAAGCTTGGGGGACCATATATAGTGGCAGGGATCAAACCTGGGTTAGTCATGTGCAAGGCAAGTGCCCTGCCCGTGGTATCATCTCTCTACCATTCCTCACACCCAAATGCTGTCTGTGATCAGCAAGGTCACTGAGTAAAGGACTGAGGTCCAGAGCCCCTCTTGCCCAGCCTCTACATTACAGTTTGGGCCCTCTGCTGTCCAGGTGAGGGCCTGTGAGTAGTGGGAGAAGCAAACTGCTTCTGCTGGAAGGAGACACTGAGTAACCCAGCCCCATCCTTATATCGGCAGGTCAGAGGCATTTTGAGGTTGGTTCTGCTTTGTTTATGTTCATATCTGCTGAAAATGAATGGAGTTGGAGATGAGTGTCTCCAGGTCCTCTGTGAGTGAGGTCCTCTGGTGGAGGCTAGAGAGGGTGCCAGTGAAATGATATTATGCCTTGGAGCCTGGCAAGCAGCCAACTTCTCTGGGAACCCTTGGGGTGTCTATTTGCTTTGCAGCTGTGTTTGCCTCTGCTCCTAAGAGATATCCATTTTTTTCTTTTTCTTTTTTTCCAAGAGAGGAAATAAGCTGGGAAGCAGGATGTTGGACAAAGTTGGAAGACCCACTAGGGTGAAAAACTCTCAGAGGAGGGCAGAGATTAGTTAGGGTAGGCTAAAGCCATGTTAAATAAACCCCCAAAGTTCAGTGACTTAATCCCAGGAAACTCTGTTTCACACTGACTCAAATTCAATGTGAATGGGTCTGGCTGGGCAGTGATTCAGGCAGATCCCATGGATAACCCAGGAATCCAGGCTCCTGCCCCGGGTGGCTTCACTCTTCCATCCCTGGAGCCTTTGAATCGCATAGGATTAGAGGATTCTAATATCAGTTAGGCTCTATCCAAATCTCAAATAACAAAGAGGTTATGTGTGGAGAAGATGTAAAATGTTGTAAGATGTATTTTTTTTTTTTTTGGTTTTTGGGCCACACCCGTTTGACGCTCAGGGGTTACTCCTGGCTATGTGCTCAGAAATCGCCCCTGGCTTGGGGGGACCATATGGGACGCCGGGGGATCGAACCGCGGTCCTTCCTTGGCTAGCGCTTGCAAGGCAGACACCTTACCTCCAGCGCCACCTACCCGGCCCCAAGATGTAATTTTTTTTTTATGTTTTTGGTTTTTGGGTCACACCGGCAGCACTCAGGGGTTACTCCTGGCTCTAGGTTCAGAAATCACCCCTGGCAATCTTGGGGGACCATATGGAATGCCAGGATTCAAATCACCATCCTTCTGCATGCAAGGCAAACTCCCTACCTCCACGCTACGTCTCCGGCCCCATGTTGTAAGTAGTAAATGTAAAATGTTCTCTCTACCTCTTGGGATGAAGCAAACTTGTGTATGCCCATTTTTTCTTTAAATGCAGTTTGGGTCCAGAAGAAAAGAATGGCTTTGATAACCACACAGCCTGTCTCTGATGCAGGAGAGTCAGAGTGCCAGAGAGACTTTATTTGGATGTTAGATAGGCAATGCTTGACTGATAAATGCAACAGAATAAGCAGCCTAATCAAGGAATCCACCTTCAAGAGCCAGTTCAAGAGTTTCCTAGAACAGGGCAGTCAAACTGTTGATCCGGCCTAAATATCAACAACTCCCTAGCAAGGGCAATGGAAACAATCTATTTGCTCTATAACCCTAGTGATAATGAGAGATGGTTTCATGGTTACTAAGTAGGACCCTGATCCTTTATTCCTTTATCAGTCTCTGCTAGGCACAATTCACCCTTACAGCTATGTGCCAATCTCAGGGAACCATGGTTGGAAACCCCTACTAGGCATGCGCGCTAACCAGAAAATGATGCTTAGTTGTTGGAGCTGAGTGTTACATTTCCTAACATCAGATCGTGTGTTTGTGTGTGTGTGTGTGTGTGTGTGTGTGTGTGTGTGAGATTGGATGGATGTTTTCAAATTGAAGCATGAGAGATAAAATGCCCCATTGGTCTCTTTGAAGGGAACCAGCCATGACACTTGGTCCTGTGGGCCTGTGCTTCTTTCCTTGTGCACTTCCACCCCCCCCCCCCTTCATAGTCCCTTTTGGTGAATAAACTTTGGGAGTTTTTAGCCTCTAGTAAATGTCTTCTCAAAAGTCCAAGTAAACAAACAGGGTCCTTAGCAAATTGTGATACGAACAGAAGGATAAATTGATTGGCTACTCTTAAGCTCCACACAACACTCTACCAGCTCCAAGAGATTGATTTGTAACTTTTTATGTTATTCTTTCCAGACCAGAGTCAGACCCATGTTTCCATTATGGCTCATTAATAAAGGGTTAGAGTTTGGAATGCCATTTGGGAACATCAATATCATTCCCTTAAACTCTGGTAAAGCAAAAGATTGAAGGGTGGAATGTGATGGTGCCTGCTTTAACTATCATGGAGAATACTTAGTGCCTCTCTGGTAAAATCCCCTTGGCTATGTGCCAAGGGGAATTTTTCAACTTTTTTAAACCAGTGCCTGGAATGTCACACTAACAATTGGGTCCTTTAACTCCAAGAACAGGAAAGTACTTACATTGTATTATCAATCTCCTCGCAGAGGTGATATATAAACTGACCCTCTTAACCTATGCAGAGGTATCTGATTACCCATTGTGAACTGGTGGGCAGGGAAGGGTAGAATTCCATGGTTCTATGGGGCATGCTCTGTGATGATGAACATAGTTGAGAAAGTTCCAGGTGTCTACTGTGCTAACCTGACAAAAGCTCCTCTGCCTTGCAAATGAGATGGGGCAGCATCTATGCTAAGGAGGGAGATAGCCTAACAAACAATTAAAATAGACCAGTCAGTTTAGAGGAAGTGGCCTGTAATCATCCTGAAAGGCCAAGGCAGGGTTGCCTGACTCCAGTCCCAATTAGGGACAGTGACACAGCTCCTGCTGGGAGCGAATCTTCCCGCTCACAAATAAGATGGCCTAAAGCCATTTTCCATTTCCTTTCTTCTGGGTGGAAATTCAATCTCTGGAGAAGTCAGTAAAGAAAGGAGGATTTCCCTTGATGCTGATTCCCTGGAGGAGTGAAAGGACTGAGATGGACATGGACGGGAGGAAGCAGAGATCCCAAGGGTTGTTGGGGGAAGAAGGGAGATGCAAAGGAAATGAGATAGTTCCTTTCCTGTGTACTTTCTCTGTTTTAATCCTGGGTTCTGACCAGTTCTCTCCTCCTCGCTGCTCTGCTCTTCGAGGTAGTCACTTTATCTCTCTGATCCTTCATTTCTCCATAAGTGCAAAATGCTGATAAGAATTCGGTCCCATGTGGGGATTCCTTAATCCCAAACCCTGAACACCATCTTCTTTGATTTCCCAATTTTAGCCTGCAATCTATTTCTCTGTAGGGTGTTATGATTTCATTGTTTACCTCTGAGTATCTAATGACTTGGGTTTGCTGGCAACTGTGGTATATTTGTCAGCAATTAGTGCAATGTTGGCTTCTTGAAGCTGCTCATTGAATCTTCTTTGGGTCAGTAGATGAAAACATACACCAATGAATGAATAACACCTATCTTTCTCTGGGTCCTAAAACATAATACATTTCTTCCCAACCTCCACTCTCACTCTCTGGTTAGGTTGCTTTTAAGATAATTTCTTTTGGAAGCTGAGTACAGTGCCTCACACAGAGCCAATTTATGAATGTGGCTGACCAGGTTTGATCCTCAACATTATGTATGGTCCCCTGAAATGATCCCTGACTGCAGAGCTAGGAGTAAACCCTGAGCACTGCTAAGTGTGTCCCCCCCCCCCCCAAATATGAACAAAGAAGATGATTACTTTTACACTTTTTGCTCCTGGTCTTTTGATTATGATATGCCTTAGATTGGTGGATTTAGATTATTTACCAAATTTTATGGCCCGTTTTTGTTTTTGGGTCACTCCTGGCAGCGCTCAGGGGTTCCTCCTGGCCCTACCCCTAGAAATCGCTCCTGGCAGGCTCGGAGGACCATATGGGATGCCGGAATTCTAACCACCATCCTTCTGCATGAAAGGCAAATGCCCCACCTCCATGCC
The DNA here is from genome assembly GCF_024139225.1 of Suncus etruscus. Taxonomy (NCBI): domain Eukaryota; kingdom Metazoa; phylum Chordata; class Mammalia; order Eulipotyphla; family Soricidae; genus Suncus; species Suncus etruscus. Next base: position 7,214,786 of record NC_064856.1, on the reverse strand, counting down.
ATCTCTCCGGCCCCAGTGGCTTTTAATCCTACTTAGAGGTCCTATGTTTCTACTTTGGGTACCCGGTAAATCTTAGTCAGATGCTAAACATTATGGATTTCACCTTTTGAAAGCTGGATTTTGGGGGTTATAACTATAAACATAATTATTTTTGTTTGTTTCTGGGCCATAACTGGTGGAGCTCAGGGTTTAACCCTGGCTCTTTGTACTGGTGGGGCTCAGGAGTAACATATGAGATACTAGGGATTGAAACCTGGTCTGTTGCGTTCAAGGCAAAAGATTCACCAGCTAGAACATCTCTGCAGCCTTTGGACAGCAAAGTCTAATTGGAGACTAATGCTTCTTAGGGAACTTGCTTTATTCTGTTAAGTGGGACCAGAGCAGTGCTTAACATAGGGCTCATATCCAGTTACTGAGCCAAGACCAGTCTGAACTCTGCCTAATGATCTGTGAATGAGGAAGTTTTCCAGTCTGGTGGGTTGGAAGTGGGCTTTTCCCCTGCCACTCTGAGGGTCAAAACTATAGTTCTAATGCATTAGGGAGCGGAGCTGCTCACAATTCTGTGCTGATATTACTCTGCACTCTGTTGGTATTTAAAGGGGGAGTCTAATTGCATATATCTTTGGTCCCCTCAAACATCTCCTGTTCTTTTTTACTTGTTCGCAGACCTGACAGTTAAGACAAAGGGATATGAGAATCTGGAAGTTCTGAAAGTGGTGTTTAGTTTGGGATCAGCTGCATACAGGCAAGTGCTCCACCTCCTAGTCTGTAGTAAAGAACTAACTTACTTCCTCCTGTACTGTTTCTTGAGGATATTTGACATTCCTGCCCTCTGTGAGGGATGTTTACTCTGTGGCAGAAGTAAAACCAAATGGGATTCATTGCATGTATTTAGCAGGAATTAAACAGGATACCCATCTTGGCTATGTTCAGGAATCATTCCTGGAAGGTTTAGGGAAACCATACAGGGTGTCGGGGTTGAATTTGGGTCAACCACATGCAAACAGCTGGACTATTTCTCCAGCTCTAGACTCAGACAAGATTGTATGTTAGACTTTTATTTCTTTCTTTTAATTAATATCTTTATTTAAACACCTTGATTACAAACATGATTGTAGTTGAGTTTCAGTCATGTAAAGAACACCCCCCTTCACCAGTGCGATATTCCCATCACCAATGTTTTAAGGTATAATTTCTTCTTCTGGGCAGCTTTAGTTTGTGCTTTTACAATCCATCCACACTGAATACTGATGTGGCCTACCCAAATGAATCTTTGTTTAAGGTAAACCAATTTCAACATCTTTTAACATCTTAAATATTATACTACAAACATGTAGATGAGTTTGAATTGAACAACTTTTCTTTGGAAAAGTTGATTTAGGGCTCAATAGACTTTTTATTAAGAATTTTCTCAAAAAAACTTTAAAAATTAAAGAAAGGGGCTGAAGGGATAACAAAGCAGGTAGGGTGTTTGTCTTGCACACAACCAACTCAGGTTCTGTCCTTGGCATCCCATATGATATCCATAAAGTCAGCCAGGAGTGATTTCTAAGCACAGAGCCAGGAGTAACCCCTGAGTGATGCTGGGTGTGCCCCCCACAAAAAAAAAACATAAAAAAGTTTCAAAAGTGGCTTTTAGGAATCCATGTCAACATTTGCAATCTAGGAGCAACCGGTTGTGAAAGTTGATGAGGGTCAGGGAACCCTGGGTCGTATGCATGCAGTGAGGTTCATTTTTCTGTGACTGGTTGCTGGTCTTATCTGGGTTCAGGAAATCCTTAATTACAGTTATTAATTTAGTTCTGGTTTAAGACTTAAATTTGACAGTTGTCTGCCTTTTCTGCCTCTTGGAAGGAAGGTATCTTTAGAGACAAATGACCTTCAAATCTCTAATGAGTATTTCAGAGAAGAGAGGCATTTGGAGAGGAGAATAGGAGGGAAAAGTAGCTGGTAAGGAGAGGGAAGAGTTGAAAAAATAAGAAGGAAGAAGCAGGACTGGGTTGAGGGAAGTTTCTGGAGGGTGGAGGTGGAAGATACATTAAGAAAGAGAATCTGGTTTTTTGTTGATAACATTTTTCAAATTGCATGTCTGCCTTTGCCAAATAATGCCTTAGTAAAGCCATTTTATAAACAGCATTGCCTTTGGAGGCCTCTGTACACCAATAAAAACACCCTGGTTCACAATTGTCTATAACATTACCAGGATCCAAGCCTCTACCAGGGAAGACCTACCACTGCTTTGGCATTGACTTACTCCAAAGAGTGCTCCCAACACCCAGACGACTCAGCAACAGTCTGCATGCAAGGCAGATCGCTCCGCATTGAATGGTATGCTGAAACTAGAGGATGCTCCACATCAGCCTGACATCGATGAAAGAAATGCACAGAATCCAGAGTCTTTAAGTATAAGAATCTGATACCAACAATAGCTAAAGTGTGAAAAAGTTTCACCGGGACCTTGAGAATGACTCGGGTTGGACAGGCTGGTATGCCTGGAACCCAGAGTTGGTCTTATGCCAATAAACTTCTGGGGTGAGGCCTTTTCGTAATCAGGTCAAGGATTTTTTTCCATTTTCCCATTTTTCTGGACCTATGCAAACAACGACGATTGCCACTACCACACCTTTACTATATATTTTTTACTCTTATCCTTTAAGGAAAAAAAATACAACTAACTGAACTTAAAAACAAATAACTGTAGTAGAATGCCTGTCTTGAATACAGTTAGGGGATGGGAAGGGGGGGGGTAATGTTACACTGGTGAAGGGGGGTGTTCTGGTTATGACTGTAACCCAACAATGATCATGTTACTTAAATAAAAAATATATTAAAAAAAAGAAATAACTACTTGCTCAAAAACAAAACAAAACAAAACAAAAAAACCACCCTGGTTCCTTTTCTTTCCAATGAACAATCAAGTGAAAACTTTGTTTAAATTACATATTCTCCAAGAGTGGCCACGGATGAAGTGAACAATTGCTTGGAGAAGGTAGGTAGAGGGATCATATCTGTTAGGATTCCAGTAAGAATATATATAAGAAGCAGGAGCTCCTTCTGGAGGAGTGGACTTAGTTGGTCAATAAGAGCAGTGAAGATAGGTGGAAATGGGACCTCAGGTATCTGCTATTTTAGGCCCTATCTGGATCATTGGTTCCCAGTAAATATCCGCCTGACAACTTACCGTCTTGCTAGAGAGGCAGAGAGAAGGTAGTGGAGTGGAATGGCAGAAGATCTCCACCCACTTTCTTTTATTTCTGTTTTTTATTTTTTTAACCATTCCTGTGGTGCTCAGGAGCTTCTCCACCTGGTTGCTCAGGATCACTTCTTTGTTGCTTGGGGAACCCTCAGGGATCAAACCTGAGCCTCATTCATTTAAAGCATGCTCTATCTCAGTTTCTCTACCCATTCACTGGTGACACCTAGTCTGGATGGATTCTGGTCTAGTGAGAATCACATGCTTATTGGTCTCTGAGAATGCTTAATACCTGACCAGCGAGGGCCCTACATTCAGATGTTATAAGGCCCTATGACAGATGAGAAATTTAACAGCACAGCCCAAAGGATATGAGAAGGGATATCTGGATTCTACCAAGGATGCAACAAATGGGATCCAACATCAGATGTGGGTATGAAACAGTTAATAGCCGAGATCTCAATGCAGAGGGAGGGATTCTCCGGACCTGGATTAACATATAGTATTGACATGCTATCAGTAAAGGTCCATGAGTCATCTCTATATCAGTCATCTAGCCAAAGGCTTTGGGGGTAGGAGGGCTGCATGCTTAACAAGAAGCAGTTGCTAAAGGTATTTGGGTAGAACCACTTGGATAATAGTAGAAAAGAGCCTGGTATGAGGATCAGTAAAGAGCAAACTGAAATGAGAACAAACAGGAACTATATTGAGAGCTTGTTATTGTAAGGGAGTCATCCAACATGTACGAAGTAGAAGAATAATGTAAAGTGAGAGAGAGAGAGAGAGAGAGAGAGAGAGAGAGAGAGAGAGAGAGAGAGAGAGAGGGAGAGGGAAAGAGAAAGACAGAGAGAGCGAGAGAAAGAGAAGACTTCAGGTCTACTGTGATTGGAGTTGGGAACCTTGGAAAGGTCTTGAGTTGGCAGCAGGTATAAAATGAAAGTATCTATAAGTCATGGACCAATTCTGGACTACAGTGCTGATAGATGCAGATTGACCTTCTTGGTCAGATGCCTTAGTCAAGAACCCCTTGTCTGTCTACTATTGTCTTATATGATCTGGCTCTACTTTTCCTGTACTTCACTCTTGGAAGAGATATTTGTGTTTTTCTCAGAAAGTTCACAAACTGAGAAAAATAATAAATTTTATACTTATCCCAAGACTGGCCAGAGGGTAGAGGTGGAGAGCATCCAAAAGGCTATATTCATACTTGCCTGGGGGTCCTGGGTGTGGTCTACTGAGCCCTCTGGAGTGTGATCTCTGAGCATCTCACAGGGTCAGCTTCCTTCTCCCCATCTTCCCCCTAGAAAAGGACTGTGGGTAGCTTTGGAGCAGAAGTTTTCAAACTTATTTGACCTACTTCCATCTTTGCAGAAAAATCCCAGTCAGTACATTCCTGGAAATTTATTTTCTTTAATTAAACAAATAGAATGCACACATGACACTACTGGCCTCCAGGATTATTTCAGCCTCTCTCTCTTGGGAGGTCTTTAACCTACTCTGGGAAACACTTTAAAGGGTCCTGCTAAGGTCAGGTTAGGAAGTGAGGGGTGGGAGTGAAGGTCAAACTGAGGAAAGGGGGCCCTCTGGTAGGGAGTCCAAGTAGCTGGGGTACAGGTGGGGAGTTGTCAGAAACGTCTGTTGGGGGCATGCTGCTAATGCAAGATTAATGCAATAATGCTGGGACCCTCTCTGGCTAGATCTGTGCTCTTCCTACTCTCCTATCATCTCTGGCATGAAGACACTTGCCCCACCTGCATTTGGCCTTGCAGGAGCCCTTATTAGGAATATTCTAAGGTTGGAGAGGAAACTGGCTTTGGTATGGGGTCAGGAAATGACAGCCTCCGCAGGAGCCTCTTATTCCCTGCTGAGGGGGAAGATTCATCTAGAAAGAAGCTTCCCAGCCTCTCCTTTGACAGGCTGGGTTCCACCCCTGAGCCATTGTGTTAAGTATCATGATGCTACCAAGCCACAGGGTTCCCAAGCTGCAGGGGGGAGATGTCCTTCCATTGTGCTCTTGTGGGCTTTTTTCTTTTTTTTAAATAAACATTTTTTAAGCCATTCCAGGTGATACTCAGGACTTACTCCTAGTTTTGCACTCAGGAATCACTCCTGGTGGTATTCAGGGACCACCTGAGGTACCAGGGATAGAACCTGGGTTGGTCCATGTAAGGCATGTACCCTATCCATTGTACTGTTGCTTGGGATCTTGTGTTCTTTCCTTCCAATTTTTATTTTAGAACTATGGTTTACAAAACCTTAATAATAGAGTTCCAGACACACAGTGTGCCATATCCATATCTACCACCAGAGTGTCCATGTCAGCCCACTGATATTTTAAGTTCCCCTACCTTCCCCATTCTCATTCTATTTCCCTGACAGTAATGTATGGTTACACCTTAGTCTGTTTGCATTGTACAGTTGTTATTCTTTTACTATGATTTTTTTTGGGCAAAGTAGAAATACTCAGAGCTAGTGGGGATGTGGGAAAAAGGAGTCTCCATTCACTGTAGGTGGGAATGTCATCTAGTTCTGTCTCTATGAAAGCAGTAGGGGTATTTCTCAAAAAAAATTAAGGGTTGAGCTTCCATATGAGCTTCCAGCAATGAATTCCACTTCTTGTATCTACCCTATCAGTCCAAAGACACAATTTTGAAAGTACATTTGCATTCATGTATTTATTGAAGCATTGTGCTGTCTAATGCATTTCCTTCTCTTTAAAAGGTTGGCTCTGGGGTGATACTAAATCATTATCTCCTGTTATTGTTTATCAAAGGCTACTGGAAGAAACCCACAAAATTCCACCAGCAAAACTTTTGTCTTGCTAGAGAACAGAGGAGGCCACACAATTCATCCCTTCTTTTGAGTTGAGCATTGTCTGCCTCTTCTTCATACATCTAGTTCACCAATATTTGTTACAAGTACATACTATCGGATAAATTCATAGGTCATTGGAGAGAAAATGTTGAGCAAGACAAAGTCTTGACTTTCATGGATTTTATCATCGATTATGGGTGACAGATGATAATAGCAAAAGTACAATGACCCCAGTGTAATGAGGAGATCCAACAGGGCAGTGTGACAGGATGATGGAGGGTATGAGCAGGGCCACTGGGCAGAGTGAGGAGGCCATTGTTCTTTTTGATGAAGGCATCTCAGGCAGGGAGCGTGCTTCAACTGGGATTGGGATTTTTAGAAAATGAAAGGCTTCTGAAGAAGGCAAGTGCACCCAAGGCAGAAGAAAGGCCTGTAGACAAGTGTCAGACCATGGCAAAGTTAACTTTCCTGACACCACAAGAAAAGCATTGGAGTTTAGAGCACAGAGGATGAAGACTGGGGGCATGAGTCATACTTTGGAGGAGGCTACACAGAGGGAGCAGAAAGGTGTCTATTTTAATTCCAAATGTAAAAGAAAGGCAGGGAAGGATTTTAGGTCAGAGTGTTCAATCAGAGTTGGAGATCAATAGTAGACATGGACAATTGGCCTTGCCACCAAGTCTAAAGAGAAAGAGCGTTTGTCCTAAAAAAAAAAGCCTAAACATAAGGCAGTTTTGTTCATGTTCTTTTCTCCTAAGTCCAATCTTTTGCTTTGTTTAGGTTTGTAATAAGATAGTAAACTTTGGTGTCCAAAAAGATAGAACAGAGGGTACTTGCTTGCCTTACATGTGGCCGACCTAGGTTTGATTCCCAGCACAATGGATGACTCTCCTAACACTGCCAGACATGGCCCTTGCATACAGAGCCTGGAGTAAGTATTGAGCACAGCCCTGACCCAATGTTTATACACTTTAGGGGGTGAGGTAATGAGTGAACTGTGTGATGAAGTGGCCTTTCACCTGTACTATAAAATAATAAAGAGGCCCTTTGGATGGGCTTGGATGGTGATGGATGGTGATGGAGGCTTTTCTCCTCCTGCCCAGGACCACGTGTATCCACCTCCTTCAGCCGTAGGGGCAGCAGCAGCTTCAGGATAGCAGTGAGTAAATTATCCACAGACAGGTTCCAAGAGATATCATTTTTATTCAGGTCCTGCCAACATGTATGGCCTACCATAACCATTCACGCTGGATCCTTATTCAGCCCTGCATTCTAACTTGTCTTTTAGCCATCTCTCCTCCTACTAACTTCTCCACCCATGCAAATCCCCTTTTGCCCTTGAGGCCAAACCTTTTGTAACCTCCCCAAGACCCCTCCTAGAAATGGGAGTGTCTTTCTTGTAGGTAAGGTTACACGAAGAATGCAGGGTGGGGATACATCACCCACTTCATGGTTGATGTCATAAATCCCAGAAACTGGCTTGTTTCAGCAACTAACATATATTATTTATTTATTTATTTATTTATTTATTTATTTATTTATTTATTTATTTATTTATTTGTTCGTTTATGCTTTGGGACCACACTAAGTGGCACTCAGGGGTTACTCCTGGCTCTGCATTCAGAAGTTGTTCCTGGCAGACCCAGGGGACTATATGGGATGCCAGAGATTGAACTTGGTTGACTATAGGCAAGGCAAATACTCTATTTCTGTCCCTGACCCTACAACCAAGATTTATTGCTCCACAGTTCAGGAGACTGAGAATTTCTAGATCAAGAGTTAGGCTATTTGGATTCTGGTAATATAGTTTCCTGGGCTTGCAGATGGAGACTTCTTGCTACAGTTGTGTGTGTGTGTGTGTGTGTGTGTGTGTGTGTGTGTGTGTGTGTGTTTGTGAGAGAGAGAGAGACAGAGACAGAGAGAGAGAGATTATTGTTCTGTCTTGTAATTTTTGCTTCTTTGCTTCTTTGCTTCTTTGTTTTGAGGCCAAACCCATCTGTGCTCAGATTTTACTCCTGGCTCTGTGCTCAGGTATTACTCCTGGTGGTGTTTGGGGGACCATCTGGGAATAGAATCTGGATCAGATGCATACAAGCAAGTGATCTACCTGCTGTACCATTGCTGCCACACACACCCCTCCCCATCTTGTCTTTTAAAGACACTAAGCTCCTCATGGAGGTTCTAGCTTCATGACCTAATTTTCTCCCAAAGGATCTGGCCCTAGTGATATTTCTCTGGGGACTAGGGCTTCAATATGTCTTGAAGGGCACAGACATACTTTATATTAGCTGACAAGTGTTCTGGGGAAGGTTTGTCATGAATTTGCTAAGGCTGGAAATTCATAATAGTTTCACATCGCAGAAAGCTAAAGAGAGAAGTACAAATGAGATCAATGTTTATTCTCTGATGTTAGGGCAAAGCTGTGAATTTAATGTATTTATCTGATGTAGGATTTTTTTTGTTGAAACTATTTTTTTCGGTTAATATAATTTCTTTTGGGCCATACCCATTTGATGCTCAGAGGTTACTCCTGGCTATGTGCTCAGAAAACTCTCCTGGCTTGGGGGGACCATATGGGATGCTGGAGGATCGAACTGCGATCCATCCTAGGCTAGTGCTTGCAAGGCAGAAGGCTTACTTCTAGCGCCATTGCTCCGGCCCTAAGGTTAACACAATTATTTTTTTTTTATATAAAGTACTAGTTTACTAAATGAGTTTAAAATTGTGAGCAGGCTTAAAACTTTAAGTGTAGGCTGATGAGATAGCACAGGGGTTAAAGTGCTTGCCTTGCATCTTACCAACATTTGTTTAAATCTGTAACACGGCATATGTCACTGCCAGGGTCACTGTGCCAGAGCATAGAGATAGGAATAGCCTCTTAGCACAGCCAGGTTTGCCCCAAGATGTTTTCTTCAAATAAAATAAATAAATACAATAAAATAATTTTCTGTATTGATTGGGGTTCTGACTTTGAAACTTTAACAAAGCCTTTTCAAGCCTCATAATGCTGAGGGGAGAGAAATGGATTTTTAAGGTCCTCCTACTGGAAGAAATACCAGTGAATGAATACCCAGACTTTCAGTTGAGACCCCAGTGTAGATTAAAAAAAAATATAAAGTTCACATGTTGGGTGAGTCCTCTCTTGGCACAGCGTCTCTAAACCCTTCAGCTGGCAGGTCTGAAAATGCAGAGTAATGACGGAGAAATAATTCACAGTCAGTTAAGATATTCATTGGAGTCAGTTCGCTTTATTCCTCACAGTTTTTTCTCTGCCATGAGTCTTTCTGCCATCTGCTTTCTTTGCTGAGCTCTCCTTGGCCTGTGCTCCTAAGCCATGTCTTTATTCCTGTCCTTTTTCTGTCCTGTTTCTCACCTCCCCCAGCCAGACATTTTTAATACTCTATTTAAATCAGCCTGCCCCACCCCAGGTGTGGGTCTGATCATCCAGGTGGGATTAATACCTCAAAAGAAAGTTTAGGTAAAAGGGAATTGGGGGAACAGTTATGCCCCAGAGAGGCTAGCCCCAAGAAAAAGGTAAACTGAAACAGTGACACAGAGACTGCCACTCTGATTAGATTCAGGCCATCTTCCTCTGTGATCTGTGACAAGCAAAGGAATGTAGAATGTTCCAGAACCCTCTGTAGTTTTTATTAAACAATAATCATTTTATAATCTGAAATTATCAGGCATTTCATGAGGATAAAAGAGTTGACTAGCTGGGCAGATATATCAGAGGGCTGGGGTTTATGCTTGCAATGCATGGAGCCAGATTCATGGAACTGCATGGTCCTGGAGGACTATCCTGAGCAACACTAAGCAACCCCAGCACTGCCTTATGTGGCCTAAAAAATAAATCAAGTTGACTTCAATGAAGGTGAGAAAAATAGACTAAGGGAAATTCAGACATTGGGGTTTTTCAGACATGTTTTATTCAGAAGAACCTCTCAAACATTACTTATAATTTTGGGGTGCCCAGGGGGTTCAGTAGTCCATTAGTACCACATCTAATGATGCTGGGGTAGGAGAGGAGTATGGTGTTGAAGATCAAATTGGGTCACAACCTTTGTATGTGCTCTACCCACTGTACTATCTTCCTAGCCTTTATCTTGCATATATAAAAATAATTATGATTCATTTATTTAAGAATATAGGGAACAGAGGAGAGATTGAGTTATCTATCTGAAAGCTTTGTATTTGTACTTTTCCTTCTACTTGGTTTGAGGCTTCTTGGAAATCCTGTTTTTATGTAGTTGTTGGATTAAATGGAAGGCAATTCTATTCAATGGAAAGCAAAATTAGTCTTCTGGGGTATTCCAGGAAAATTTTTTTTTTCAAAAAAGACACAAGCAAAATTCTCATCGGTTTCTAAAATGATTGTTTCTATCACAATGTTTGCAGTACCTGCATTCATCTTGGGACCACAAAGACTTAGATGAGCAAGTTAAAACTTTGGGTTTGACAGAACAAAAGGGCAGAGAGAACCTGGGCTTGTGTGTGTGTGTGTGTGTGTGTGTGTGTGTGTGTGTGTGTGAGAGAGAGAGAGAGAGAGAGAGAGAGACAGAGAGAGAGACAGAGAGAGAGAGAGACAGAGAGACAGAGAGAGAGAGAGATCCGTCGAACTCAAGGTCTACTCTTGGCTTTGTGCTCAAAGATTCCTCCTGGCAGGTTCAGGAGGGCATATGAGGTGCTGAGGATCAAATCCAGGTTTCCTGTGTATAAGGCAAGTACCCTACTCACTGTACTATCTCTCTAGCTCTCTGAACATGGGTTCTTGATGACTGAACTGCTCCCTAAACTACCCTGCAGCTGCCATTTTATCATGGAGAATGATAGAAGGTTTTCCCATGCTACTTTGAGTTAGGCTATCTTTCACCCATAGGTGTCATAACTGCTCCCATGAGGTTGGAGGTTAAGAAGTGTACTTACAGGGCCAGTGAGGTGGCGCTAGAGGTAAGGTGTCTGCCTTGTAAGGACTGCGGTTCGATCCCCCGGTGCCCATATGGTCCCCCCAAGCCAGGGGCAATTTCTGAGCGCTTAGCCAGGAGTAACCCCTGAGCATCAAATGGGTGTGGCCCGAAAAACCAAAAAATAAATAAATAAATAAATAAATAAATAAAAAGAAGTGTATTTACTTATTTGCCACACATTTTGCCATCTCTAATGTTCTATGAATTCCCCATCAACAATATCCAATAAAGATGATACACAGATAGTTGAGTGTGCACATTAGCGCAAGTCTGATCTCTGAAAGCATTTGTTGACACAGGAGATAGGGCTCCCCTCTGAGGAGAGAAATGCTCCAGGGGCAAGGCTGGAAGGGAGCCCGTCTTTTCTTTTTTTTTTTTTCCCTCCAATTGAAAGGGAGAGTTAAAATATGTATTGGGAGCCTTAAAAAATTTAAGTGACACTGTAGAAAATAACATTAGTGATAGGAAAGGGGAATTTAGGAAACTCTTCAAGGATGTCTCGAAATGGGTCAGAAAGAGACAATTGATGAGAAAGAAGATGATAACTCTTGGAAAGAAAGCATCAAGCCCAGAATAAAAAAAAATGGAATGGAAGCAATGATTGATGGAGCAAAAGACTATTTTTCTGAGACATGCTATGAGAAAGATCAAAAGAACTAAGCAATATCTTATTTGGGGCAGTGTTTGGGCCATATCATGGCGGCTCTCCTAGTGCTGTGTTCCAGGGACCATGTGGAGATGCTAATCTAATTGGGACCAAGAGTGCGCAAAGCAATTACCTGAATACTATATATCCAGCCTTAAGTTATGTTTTATACAAAAAGTAATCGTCTGAGTCATGAACCTGAAATAATGGTGGTTTTTTTCAATGCATCCCAGTGATGATTTCATCTAGTTTTATGGAGAAGAGCAGTTCAGTTTGATTGTTTGTTTGTTGGCTTATTTGTGGTACAAGGTCAAGGCCTCAGGCATGCAAGGCAAATGTTCTGTCTCTGAGTTTCATTCCTGGCCTGGAGGAAAGGAATTCAGTCTGGATTCAGATTTCTTCCTGATAAAGTGTGCTAAACATTATAGAACCATGTTTTTTATGTAGATGCTCTGACCATTATTCTCTGAGAGAGAGAGAGAGAGAGAGAGAGAGAGAGAGAGAGAGAGAGAGAGAGAGAGAGAGAGAGTGATGGCTGTCCTCTGTAAGGAAGAGGCACTGCCTCAGCTATGCTTCCTTTTGAAACTTACAAAGGATAATTTGTTTGCCTCTATTGTTGAGTAATAAATATTACACTATTAATAATATTCATAGAAAAGAGGTTACAAAACTCCATTTTAGGGGGGTTTATGGGCCACAACAAAACAGTAAGTGGTAAGATACCCTGGTGCTCAGGGGCTTACTTCTGGGCAAGGGATCATTCCTAGTGGTGCTCAGGGAAACATATAAGGTGCCAGGGATCAAACTTGGGTGGGCTACATGCAAGACAAATGTCCCAATTGCTATTAATCTAGCACCAAACCTCTTTGGGGGTATTAATTTTGAAGTAGAGTTCTAGGATTGTGTCTGAAGAGTTCTTGACCCCATTAAATTCTTCTTCTAAGGAAGCACAAGAATGTATTGTTTTTTCCCCACTGATGTAGAATCTTAGAAAATGTATTATTCCTTGATATTAGAGATATAGGACAGGGGCTAGACACTTGATTTGCACATCACCAACCCCTATTCCATTCCCAACACCACTTGCTAGGAAAGATCCTTGAGCAGAGTCATGGGTAAGTCCTGAATACCATTGGGTATAGTTTCCTTCTACCCCTCTCCTCCCTGAAAGAACATGTATTGTTCCATATACCTTAACTATAATAACTACCAATATAAACTGTAAGACTGCATTATTGAACTTACTTAAATCAGGGACAGTGGGGCACATTGGAGAGACCACAAATGTTAAATCCCCAAGTGTGTAAATCACTCATCATGTGATCTTCAGCTGCTTTTTCTAATTCTTAGGATCTTAGTTTCATCATCTGAAAAGTAAGAATAATTCCTGTTTCTTTAGACTGCTAGAGAATTAAATAGTTTAAGAATGATGGGGCTAGAGCAGTGGCGCAAGTGGTAAGGCATTTGCCTTGCACACACTAACCTAGGATGGACTATGGTTCAATTCCCCAGCATCCTAAGTGGTCCCCCAAGCCAGGAGCAATTTCTGAGCGCATAGCCAGGAATAACCCCGGAGTGTCACCAGGTGTGACGCAAAAACAAACAAAAACTAAAAAAGGAATGACATAAAATATGAAAGGACTATTTGAAAAAAACAAAACAAAACAAAATAGTATCCATAATTTCAATGTGTTCCTCATGGAGGAAACACTTAGATAGGGATTCGAGGACAAATACATTTAATGTGTTATAGAAACAAACATAGATTAGGAGTGAGAAAGGAAGACAAAGAAGGGAAGGAAATCATTAAAGGAGAGTTATTCAGCTGTTACCTGTGGGCTACCTGGCCAGGTCTTCTGGGAGCTTGGGATGACTGTGAAGAACAAGAAATTTAGAATTACCCTACAGTGAGGTAAGGGTGGTGGAGCATCATGGTTTCCTTGGTGTAACTCAGTGGTGGGCAACCTTTTTTTTCAACTGAGCCAAATCTCACCAAAACCACGATTGAAATTTATTTCGAAAGCCACACAGGGCGTGCACTGACAGAAGCTAGGAGCAGAGTCCTGACTCCTGGAGCGGCCGCCCGGCACACAGAAGAGCCACACTAAAAGTGTGAAGAGCCACATGTGGCTCATGAGCCGCAGGTTGCCGACCACTGGTAGCGATGGGTTGGGTGGTATCAATATCCTGCCATTTTCAGGTTGACCCTCTTTGGGTTAGGGGTGCCCCAACATTCTAAGTGAGCCTATCATGAGAAAGATGTTGCAGATATCAATAAGTGGACTTCATGAAAATAGTTGTTCTAAGGGAATACAGCATCTGAAAATTAATAGTATCTACCTTCCCTGCCCATGTTCTAGTTTCTGACAGCAGCACTCTTTATCAAAAAGATACTTGGAGACAGTTACTTTGTTACCTCAAATCTCTTCTCCAAATATTCTCTTAAAATCTTAGTAAGGGTCCTGAAAAAAAATGCCCCAAACGGCTGGAGTGCATGCTCTGTATGTGGAAGTCTTGGATTAGATCTCAGGCACTGTATGGTCTCCTAGTACTGCCAAGAGAAATTTCTCAGGACCGTTGGGTGTGAGCTCCCCTGCTATGAAAAATCCTAGTGGGAATGTTGGAGCCCACTCTTAACTCAGTAATCTATGGCACTGCCTTGACTTGGTTCTTCTCAAACTCCCTAGTGCCTGACTCTCCCTCCTCTTCCACCACCCTCTCCCGTCCACCTCCAAAAAGGGACTGAGAATGCACAGATGCCAGAGAGAATTACATTCAGCTCCCAATTTTCTTTGCCCCTCCTATGCATTCCTATTTCTAGTCAGAAACTTCATCTTGGAGGCAGATACCTCCCGGGGAGAATGGTGTGTGCTGGGGAGTCCTGGATAAATAAAACTTGTGGAGGAGAGCCAAGCCTCTTTGTAAAAGTTAGATTCTGGGCCAGAGAAGCAGATCAGTGGAAGAGGACATTGAGGTTCTTGGGTTCCACCCCCAAGCGTTGCAATCAAATAAACAAACAAATAAATTCTATCTTCCTCAACTTCACTGAACAATTGGAAAGTCTTGCTTGCCCATGGGGAGCAAAAGGAACTGACTTGAGCTGATTTTCATGCCAAAGCAACTGTCTTGGGAATTTATGTTGTAAAACATCTGATCTCAGAATCTTCTCTCTCCTCAGCCTATGCCAACTTTGCCTTGCTCTGGCTCCATGTCCTGGGTGTTAGTTTACTATGCTGACTATTCTGATCTCTCCTTCTTCCTTAACACATGCAAAGAACTTCCAAAGAGACTGCTCAAGAACCAGAACGATAATGCAGGAGTAAAGGCATTTTGCCTTCCATGGGCTAATCCAGGTTTGATCCCTGGCACTGCACATGGTCCCATGAGCACTGTATGGGGTGATCCCTGAGCACAGGGCCAGGAATAAACCCTGAGTATCTTTGGATAAAGTTTTCTGATGGAAAAAGAGACCTTATAACACACAACAACTCCTTTCCTATAACAAACTATCATGGAATGGGGGACTAAGAATGCTGTAGAGAGTCTCCATCTCTCTTCCCTCCTCCCTTCAGACTGGCATCTTGAAGTCCTTACTCATTCCTGGTTTTGACTTTTTCCTTCCTCATTCTTTTTTTTATTGTTGAGTATAGATAAGTTCATAGGCAGGGTAAAGTTTTAGAAAAACTTAAAACTTGTGTGTAGAACAACCCATACCCATTCTTACCACCCCAAAGCCCCCCCAGATCTGCTGGAGTTCTCTTCTTGAGCACCATTCGTTGGGATTGATGTTGATGGATTTGACTGGCTGTTTTTGGTATTGTGTGGGCACAAACTGGAGCTGGGGCTCCACAGAGGCGGCGACATCAGACATGAATAATAATCATAATAAACCGTCCCCACAAGGAACGCTTCCAGAAAGCTTGCCTAACAGCCTTCTTGTTCTATCCTCTAGCACCCACAACAGAGGCCGAGCTGGGAACATTGATTCCACTTTCCTCAGGGAGGAGTTGAAGGTCTGGAGGCGGTTTCTAGACTCACTGAGACATTTTCTGGTGATCCTTTTCCACACTTGGGGGGAGCAAGAGGAGAGACACGGAGAGGGAGGGCAGGCAAGGAGCTATCTGGTGGGGCCAATGTGGTAAGAGTCTGGCAGAAACTCCAGAACATTTACTTAGGGAAGAAGGTCCTGAGGGAATTGGGTTCTGAGGGGCTGATCTGAGATAACTAGAGAACTGAAGGGAAACAAGTCTCCAGAGATACATAAATAAGCCTGCAGGTCCCGTATTGTCTTCTATGGGGTGTCTAAAGATCTGGGAATAGATACAGCCGCCATCTTAAGACCCTTCCTCACCCCTCCCTCTGGCCTCCTTCTTACTGGTTCAGTTGCCCTCCTGCCTCCTGCTGAAGAACCCCTACCACTGGCCCCCTTTTCAGTTCTCTGGCCCCAGGGAAACCTTGCCCTACCTCTTGCCCCTCTGGGCAGCAGACTCTCTTTGCTCATATGCAAAAACCACCCTGGCTTCTTCTTAGGTGACTTGAGTCAGTTGTCAGAAATCCTCTCAGGTTGGTGTTCTGTCTTGTGGATGTTCACTTTCTATAGCCCTAATATGGGGAATTCACCAAATCATTTTCTCTCCCACAAGTCTTCTTTTCACTGGGGGCTGCCATTTTCTGTGAGACTCACCCAACCAGTTAAGAGGGTCAAGGCTAGACTATGTGAAGCTACTGGGTTGCTACCCACTTGTAGTACTTGGGTTCAAGAAGATTCCAGGCCTAGGACTTGAGGGCCTCATTCATGCAAAGAATGAGTTCTGGCTCTCTGGGCCACCAGAAAGTGTTTTAGACTGCTTGGCCCACTGTGGGCTAGGCTGAGACACAGAGGAAGTGGGACTGATTAAGTGGTTCCCAATGTTTCCTTTCTTCTTTGAAACCATCCTTCCTCTCTCTTCTCTTCATCCCCACACCACACCTTCACCTCACCTGTTCTCTTCCTCCTGTTCCCGTCAGTGGGCTTTCAGGATTCTTGGGACCCTTCCCTATATTCCCACTCAAAGTCCTCAGAGACTGGAGTTCAAGTGGAGGTGACAAATTTCTCTGGGAGCTCTTCAAGTTTACCAGAGGACATGAAGCCCTAGTGTTGTGATAGTTTGACTACCTTTGTTTTTTCTGTGCACAAATCTTGTCTTCTAAAGTTTAATTACCCAGAAAGAGGAGGAAAGGTCCCCTCACACCTGTATCTTGAAGGGGTTCAAGCAAGGACCTAATGGGAGCTGGGAGAGACAATGAGAGTCTGAGGAAAAAGGGGGCAGAAGAGTGTTTGGCTGCCCCATCCCTGCAGCCACAGCAGCCTTTCAGGGAGCTTCCTTGGTTCCTAGTCCCTAGAGCCCCCCACACTTGCCTAGGGTACTGAGCCTGGCAGGACTTAGCCAGTGCTGGGCACCCAGCCTGATAGTGAGGGCCATGTCTTAACTAGTAGTTGCTTGATACTGGCTCCAGATTCCAGAGTGCCCCTGGGGAGGCATCCAGGTCTCCCGAGAGACTGTGGGCCCTCCCTACCCTGCCAAGGACCTGACATATTCAAGGCTCCTTCTCCCTCCAACCCCCATGGTGCCAAATGTGAATCATTTTTCATTAATAGCAATTTCTTTCTGTGAAAAACACATAGTTTGACCAATTAAAGCCTCTTGGATAAGCTCCTGATAGACTTGGAGGCAGCTGAAAAGGCCTTCCCCTGCCTGTGTTTCCCTGCTCACTCCTGTAGGGATTCTTGTCTGTCCTGGTTATGGCTCAAAGTTAGAGGAAAGCAGCAGGGAAGGGGATAAACTCTGTACAGGCCTCCTAGTGGCTGGGAGATGGCAGCTCCCAGCTCTGTGGCTTGGGTCCGGGGAGCTGGGAAGTGACAGAAAGGCAGCAGTTGAGTGGAGGGAGCTTCTGGGAACTCACAGAGCTGTGGTGGTGGTGGTGGTGGAACACCTGAGGCTGTAAGAGTTCCTCAGAACAGCAGGCCATAAATGTGGGTGCCAGGAATGGGGAGTCTAAGGAGTGGGGAGGTCAAGAGGAAGAGGACAGTGTGATGAAGGGCTTCAAGTAGAACTGGGGAGCAGTGGGCAGCCTCTGGGGTCTGCCTATGTGGTCTTGTGTACACACCCTGGAGACAGGGCCTGAAAGTGGGGCTGGGGCACAAGAGGAGACGTGGCTGACAGGATCTGGTAATGATGTGCTTTGGCAACCAGATACCTCCTGGATAAGATTTGCTGGGGATTTTCAAGTCACTGCACAAGCAAGGAAGAGCATCTCAGCTGTGCATAGGTCAATGCCCCTATAGAGACATTTACAAGCATTTGTTCCTTGTCAAGGGGCTCCAGCTGGGGCAGTGGCAGGGAAACTGAGGAAACAGAGTCACAGGAGAGTAAAAGAATGGAGCAGAAATCAGTCTGTTAGATAGCTAAGCTCCAGGCCTGATGTCAAGTCATTCACATATGCCTCCTTTTCATTGGGAGGTAGAGGGAGTTCTGAGCTCAGGTGCTCAGATGCTCCACTGGGGTCCTCAGCCAAGTGGGATAGAACAGGTATGAGGATGCGGTATTGCTTGTGTACAATGCCAGAAAGTACCTGGGCCACCACAACAGTGCTGCTCAGAGGTCTCTAAGGTTATGCCAGTGATGAGTAGGCCCTTTATGGTTGCACCTGGTGATACTTGGGAGACCATGTGGTAAGTGGGAATAAAATGGGGGTCAGTTGCATGCAAGGCAAGCATCTTAACCTCTGTACCTCTCTTTTACTTTCATGTTTCCTTTTATTCTAACAAAAGCTCATTTATTTGATAATTAGTTCATTCATTCATTAGTTAGTTCATCCATTAATTCACTCAGATTGTGCCAAGAGCCTTTTATGAATCAGGCACTTTTGGAGACAGCAGTGCTAAAAATCAAATGAGACATATGGGTCTATAAGCTCCCTCCACAGGGAGAATTATCTATGAAGAGAGTTGTTCTCTTTCTGACATGCTAGGTAGTCACGAATGTTTTCCTTGAAAAGGTGAGCTTTGGACTAAGATTGAAGGATTTAACCAAAAGTATAATTAAAGGGGAAAGTGAGAGATGGTGCTTTGTTTCATGTAGAGGAAGAAATGAGTGTGCAGGCAGAGATAAGAAGCACTGATGTTTGGGGGGAGGACGTGTGTGTGTGTGTGTGTGTGTGTGTGTGTGTGTGTGTGTGTATGTATGTATGTATGTGTGTGACATGACATCTGATGGTATTCAGGGGCTCCTTTTGGCTCCAAGCTCAGCAGAGACCAACCCTTGGTGATGCTTGGGGGAACCAGAAGTGATCCCAGAGATCAAATCTGGGGTCAATAGGATGCAAGATAAGCGCTTTAATCCCTGTTCTATCTCTCTGGCTAGCAATGACATTTTAAAGTATGAATGGTTCTATTTTTCTGAGTCAAGGCTTAGAGATGCAAGGTAGGGTTATGTCAGAGTGATCCTTTATACAAATTAATTTTAAATTATTTTTCTTTACCTGGAGGGGAACATGACAAGAAAATGATTTAATGTGTTCCATTCTGATATCTGTGCCAGAGTTGACCAAGTTGGACTTTGGAAGTCTTGTTGGGAACTGTGACTGTGATTTAGGGCAGATATGACAAGGCCTGACGGGAAGGAAGGTGGAGAGAAGCAGACCACTTGGGAAGTGAAACAAAGCAAGAAATAGATATAGAGCATGAAAAGGTCTCACTTTTCAGTTGTGCTAGGAGTGTGTGACCTCTACCCTCAGGATACACTGTTATCTGAGGAATTTAGTAGAAAAAGACACGGCTGGGGTCCTCGTTTCCATGAAATAACAGCCTAGAAGGAAAAATAGCATGACACAAAATAAGTATGCAACAGAAAGCCATAAGTGGGGCCATTTGTGTGGGGTTTGGGCTCCTGACTATGTTCTTAGAAGGTTTTCACGACTACAGGGAGTCTAGGAAGATCAAGGAAACTAACCTGGGGTGAGAGGGGACTGAGAAAGAGAGTTCAAAGTAGGACCTAGAGCAATTGCTTCTACATGGCAGGGAAGTTGATGGGCATTGTTGGTAAAGGGCAGAGGCGCTTTCCCAAGTGGGAAAGGGCAGCAGTGCAGCTTTGGACTTGCTAGCTTTGGGTTGCTGTAGGTCCTCTAAAGGAGACATACAGAGGGTAGTCAGATAACTGTGGCTTTCATGTAAGAGTACATGACTGAATATTCAGATTTGAGTCCATTAACAATGTCTGATAGTTGAGGTGACTGTATAGAAATAGGAAAAGAATAAAGGAATAAAGGAAAAGAATAAAGTGAAAAGAATGAATCGAGGACCAGAGATATAGTCCAGCTGATAAGGCACTTACCTGACAAGTGGCTGAGTCCACTTTGAATCTCACACACTATATATGGTTTCCTGAGCACAGAATCAAGTATAAACCTGAGTACTACCTGAGGTGGCCCAAAAATAAAAATAAAAAGAAAGAATAAGCCCCAAATCACCACTTTTCCCACATCTCTCTCTTCTCTATTTGCCTGATGGTGGGGATTGTACTGCACAAGCAATACAATTTTAATCAATAAACTCTGGGTGGGGCAGAGAGGGAAAGTTGAAATATATCCAAGCAATTCAAGAGGGAATGTGGTGGATGAATGATGAGTTCCTCTCTTGCTTCTAAGTTCTAGTCTGTCCCTAGATCCCACCTTAAAAGGCATGTTGCTTTCTTATATATTCTGCAATTGGTTCTAAATCTGTAAATGTGAATGCACCATTTTTACTTTTTCACATCTTTTTAACTTTATCCATCTTGGTGTCCAACTCTTACTAGTTCTAGAAATCAATTTTGTTTTTTCATATAGATGGTTAACATTCCATTGAAGCCATAAATTGGAATTTTTTTTGGGGTCACACCCGGTGATGCTCAGGGGTTACTCCTGGCTATGTGCTCAGAAATCGCTCCTGGCTTGGTGGACCATATGGGATGCCAGGGGATTGAACTGCTGTCCGTCCTGTGTCAGCTGCGTGCATGGAAAACACCCTACCACTGTGCCACTGCTCTGGCCCTATAACTCATAATTTTTAATGAGTTCCTGACAAATGAAAATTCAATGTGTTTCTAGGTTTTTGCTATATAAATAATATTGCAAAATGTTCTAAAATACCATTTAGGGGTTAATTTTGACATGGAAAAAACACAAACAATAATATTTTAAAGAATATAGAGGGTTTTTTTTTGGGGGGGGGCCACACCCGAAGGTGCTCAGGGGTTACTTCTGGCTGTCTGCTCAGAAGTAGCTCCTGGCAGGCACGGGGGACCATATGGGACACCGGGATTCGAACCAACCACCTTTGGTCCTGGATCGGCTGCTTGCAAGGCAAACGCCGCTGTGCTATCTTTCCAGGCCTAAGAGGTTTATTTTTTTCTCATGCTATAAAGCTTCTGAGGTAGGGATTCTTTAGCATCATGGAAAGGTCTCCATGTAATTCTCATTAAGGTTATGTGATGGTTGCTTCATATTCAGTCACCACATCTATATCTCAGACAGAAGTCAGAAGAGAAGACAGAAAGGGGAGAAGACTAAATCTGCCATTGAGACTGTTGTTATTCTTTTTTTTTTTTTTTTTTTTTTTTTGTGGTTTTTGGGTCACACCCGGCAGTGCTCAGGGGTTATTCCTGGCTCCAGGCTCAGAAATTGCTCCTGGCAGGCACGGGAGGACCATATATGGGACGCCGGGATTCGAACCGATGACCTCCTGCATGAGAGGCAAACGCCTTACCTCCATGCTATCTCTCCGGCCCCTGTTGTTATTCTTTTAAGAATATTTCTTGTAAACCTTCCAAAAATTTTTTTGCTCACATTTAGTAAGACCCCTGTGGAACAGCCATATTTGGCTCAAGAGACACTGGGAGTTGTATTTCAGTTTGGCTGATTGTTCTCTGTTCACAAAATCTGGTTCTGTGATAAAGGGGATAATGGGCCTTGGGCAGATATAGTAGATGTTTAAAAACTCTCTAGTACAAATTATTATTTTTTTGGCAATACTTAGAGGTATGTGGGGTCACTCCCTTGATAACTTGGTCTGCTAGGATGGACTGTTCAATGTGAGTGCCTGAAGATGCAGTGTTGCTTGGGTTTATGGTGCTGAGGACTCCTGTGATCTTGGTGCTCAAAAGCCTTCAAGGAAATACTGGGCATAGAGAAGGGGCCATGCAATATGAGGGATTGAGCTGGGGCCCTGCTTACACAAAGCATGTACCATTGATTTCTGTGCTATCTCCCTAGCATCTAGTATAAATTCTTACAAAGCAATAGTTATCAAAACAGCATGGTATTGGAATAAAGACAGACCCTCAGATCAATGGAATAGACTTGAGTATTCAGAGAAAGACTCCAGGATATACAATCAATTAATTTTGATAAAGGGGCAAAAAACACAAAATGGAGCAAGGAAAGCCTCTTTAAGAAGTAGTGTTGAGACAACCTGTCAGCCATATGCAAAAAAAGTGAACTCAGGCTTCCATCTAACACCATGCACTAAGGTAAAATCAAAATGGATAACAGACCTTGATATCACACCTAACATTATAAGGTACATAGAGGAAAACACAAGCAAATCACTCCATAACCTTGAGACTAAAGTATCTTCAAGGAGGAAACACCACTATCCAAAATAAATGGAATCAAAGATAAACAAATGAGGCTATATTAAACTGAGAAGCTTTTGCACCTCAAAGGAAAGAGTGACTAGGATTCAAACTCACTGGCAGTGGTCCTCAAACTATGGCCCGCGGGCCACATATTGTATTTGTATCTGTTTTGTTTCTTCATTGCAAAATAAGATCTATGCAGTGTGCATAAGAATTCGTTCATAAATTTTGTTTTTACTATAGTCAGACCCTCCAATGGTCTGAGGGACAGTGAACTGGCCCCCTGTTTAAAAAGTTTGAGGACCCCTGATTCAAAGGCTACCCACAGAATGGGAGAATCTATTCATTCATCTGACATGGAGTTAATATCTATGATATACAAGGTACTAACAGAACTCAAGAAGAGTTAATTAATTAATTCATTATTCTAATGAATTAATTAATTAATCTAACCCCATTCAAAAATGGGGAGAAGAAATAAAGACATTTCCTCAAAGAAAAAAATACAGAATGGTCTTTAAAAAGGTACATAAAAAATGTTTCACATCAGTAATCATCATGGAGATGCAAATCAAAACAACAATGCAAATCAAAACAATAACAACAAATCAAAACAACCATTTCATGTCACAGAAACTGGCACACATCACAAAGAACAAGAATAACCAGTACTGGTGTGGATGCAGGGAGAAAGTAAGTCATTCACTGCTGGTGGGAATGTTGTCTAGTCCAGCTTTTATGGAAAACATATGGATATCACTCAAAAAAAAAAAAAAAAGGAAATTGAGCTCCCATATGATTTAGCAATACCACTACTATAAATATACCCAAGGAACACAAAAACATAATACAAAAATGCCCTCTGGTTCATTGCAGTACTATTTACAGTAGCCAGAATCTGGAAACAATCCAGCGACTGACAACAGATGAATGGCTAAAGAAACTGGTAAATCTACATAGTGGAATTCTATACAGCCATTAGGAAGAAAAATCATGAAGTTTGCTTATAAATGGATGGACCTGGAGAATATAATGTGAGTGAAATGAGTCAGAGGGAGAGGGATAGACATAGAATAATTGCAACCATTTTTAAGATATAATAAAAATGAAAGGAAGACAGTGTGGCAAAAATTTTCAGAGATGATAGAGATGAGGGCCAGGAGGACCTTTCCCTGGTAGGAAGCTTCCCACAGAGTGGAGAGTGCTGTTAGAGTAGAGAAAGGTACTATGACAATGGTAGTTGGCACTGATTTCCCTGGACAAGAACTGGGCACTGAAATGCATTAAAATGTGGTACCTCTTCATTAACAATAGTGCAAACCACAATGTCAAAACAGAGAGGAGAGGAATATATAATATATAACCCTCTCCTATTTTTATACACACACACACACACACACACACACACACACACACACACAGAAATAAAATGCCTGCCCTAGAGGCAGGTGGGAGAGGTTGGGTGGGAGGAAAACTGGGGACATTTGTGGGTGGGGGAGAAATGTGCACTGTACTGTGAACCAAAGTGTCTAAAAGGGAAAAAAAGCTAGAGAGAGGGAGAAAGAGAGAGAGATAGAAGATATGTATGCCCCAGAGATAGGAAGGGACGAGGGCAGCAGGGAGGGTGAGAAGGAAACAGGGGACATTGGTAGCAGGAAATGTGCACTGGTGAATGTTGTTGCACGTTGTATAACTGTAACTCTATCATGAACAACTTTATCTGTGGAAAAAAATAGCAATTGTAATGAACAATGAACAATCTTGTAACCAGTGTTTCAATAAAAATAAAATTTAAATAAAAAATGTTTTTGTTTTCCCATCTCAGCTCAATGACTATTGCCAAATTCTCCATTTTCTCATTGTTTTTTTTTTTTTCTCATTGTTTTAATTCGCATTCCTCTTATTGAATGTGTGTAGAGCATCTTTTTATATACTTAAAAGTGTTGTCATTTAAAGGGTAATAGAAGATCCCATCAGGCAAAATGAGCAGGGGGGGAGGAGAAAA
Organism: Suncus etruscus; assembly: GCF_024139225.1. Taxonomy (NCBI): domain Eukaryota; kingdom Metazoa; phylum Chordata; class Mammalia; order Eulipotyphla; family Soricidae; genus Suncus; species Suncus etruscus. The sequence goes on along the minus strand of NC_064856.1, from coordinate 7,190,506 downwards.
CAAGGAGACTGGGAACAAAAAGGGAGAGAGAGCACCTTCAAGGAGGAAAGAAGGGTTTAGGGACACTCAGGTTTGACAACAGATAAGACAAGGACAAAGGGGTGCCTACTGAGCTTGCCAACATGGCAGGGTCACATGGGACCTCAAAAGGAGTAGGTTAACCAAGTGGAAACTAGGTGAACTTCTGTTTCTGAGAAGTATTACTTTATTACTTTCTCCTTCTGCTGTTTATTTGAGTAAAAGAATACAGAGGGGTTGAATATATTGATAAATGTCAAGGAACAAGGGGAAAGCTGAGATTTGTATCTTGGTTTATTACATCTAAAGTCACGAAGAATCTCTGTAAGTGATTCTCAAAGAGGCAGTGATCAAAGGCGGCCATGTGTTCCATGTTATTCATGAAGAAAATGACTATCTTTAAAGAGAAGAGACTCTTCTTAGAGAGTCTAGAACAATGTTTAGGACATTGCCAGGACAGAGATCCTGCCTGAAATCAAGGTGTTCTGAGGCATCATTTTCTTCTTAACAGGGCATTCAGGGATGAGTCTGCATCCATTTACTTGGTGCCCATAAATATTTTCCAGCAAGAGAGCAGGCCCAATTTATGTCCTTGAAAAAGAAGTTTTAATCCACCACTTCAATTCAAGGTCTGTGTGCAGATCTGTGCCTTTTGGAGAAATGTTATTTGTTCTTTTCTCCTTTAAAGGGGACTCTTTAAATTGTCCCCCCAAGGGTCACTAACAAATATGTTAGTATGCTTCCTTGATTCTCAATAAAGTCAACAAGCTGATCATATCTCTAGCCCATTTGATGGTTTTATTTATCTATTCATTTAAAATATTTTTATGGTTTGGTATAAGATACTTTGGTTGCTATTATAATAAAATACTAATTCTCACTCAGGTAATCCTGGAATTTGTTTAGGGTGGCAGTGTACCTATTCTCTGAAGGGAAATCACAGTAAGCCAGTCTTAGCAATAGGTTCCTTTTTGACAAGATAGCAGTTTTTACCAAAGTCCTGACAACTTGATGGTGGTTGTGGCCAGGGCAGTATGATTAGGATGGGGTTGGATGGATGCAGTCATTATTCTGGCCAATGTGTAAAAACAAGACAAGTCTGAAAATAATGTTAACTGACATTCAATTTTCCTTTTCCTTTAGTCTTGAATGTAGACATGGTATCTAGAACTGAGGCATCCTTCTTGTGCCAAGAAGTGATAATAACATAGCAAAAAGTCTGGAGCTAGAGGAGCAGAAGATAGGCGATGTCTTTGATGCCTTTATTATCTCCTTTGAATGCTCATCCTTCAGATTTATTTTTGTTTTTGGGCCACACTCAGCAATCAGAGGTTACCTTCTGACTGCACTAGGGAAATACTTCTGGTGGTGCTTGCTGAGATGCTGGGTAGCAAACCTAGATTGGTTGCATGTAAGACAAGTGTACTATCTCTCTACAACCTTCCTTTAGTTGTTTCTTTTTTTTTTTTGTCTTCTAAATTACTGCTTTATTTCTAAACATATAGCAGCCACTAAGACTGTATTTATTTAATACAAGTGTATTTTCTTTTCCTTTTTATTTTATTTTAATCAAAGTGGATTACAAATCTTTCACAGTGATATTTTAGGTACATAGCAATATTGAATCAGTTATTTCTTGTGAGGCAGTTAAGTACCTTCATTTTTAAAGTCACCTTTACTTAGTTTTTTGAGAACTTGTTGCTAGAATCATTATTATTATATTTTAGGCTATTTATTTATGTTTTTGTTTTGTGGTTGGGTCACACTCAGAGGTGCTCAGGACTTACTCCTGGTTCTGTGCTCAAAGGTTATTCTAGGAAGTGATCAGGGCACCATATGCAGTGCCAGTGGTTTGTGTGCAAGGGAAGTGCACACTTCTCCTCTACTATCTCTCTTCAGATTTTTAATTTATACAAATGCTCACTCATTACTCATTTTCAAAAAGTCATAGATTATAGTTTTCACTTTGATATAGCCTGACGATTTATTTCTATGATATACACAGACTTGCTTAATTATTTTCCTTTTGCTATAAGCATTAAGAATCAGATCACAATAAACCTACTACAGTTTATTGCACATTTCCCAACTGGTTCAAATGAATGTAGAGTTAGTTGTCTTTCCTTACTTGAGCATATGTATTGGTAACTTTTATCCAGGTTTTTATCTGCAAGTTAAATAGACAACAGTGGAATTGTTGAATGAAATGTTTTTGTCAATTGTAAAATATGGTGGGACTGGTGGGACTACATGGGATGCCAGGAATGTAACCCAGGTCCGTCCCAGGTCGGCCACATGCAAGGCTAATGCCCTACTGCTGTGTTATCGCTTCAGCCCACAGATATTATTTTTGACTTACTGTTTTCATTTCTTTCAGATAAATAGCCAGAAGAAGGAAATGCTTTTAAAAAACTTTTTTTTTTCATTGAATTTAATTTTGGTGTAAGGCATATGAACAAGATTTACTTTATGTTTTTCTAAACAAGTTCCTGAGCGGAAGTTCCAGAGAATCAGCACTTGCATTTGTGGACCTGGTAAGTTAGGGTCAGCCCCTGTGCCCTTCCTATCCAGTTAGTCTTTTTTTGGTTTTATTTTGGGTCACACCTGGGGATGCTCAGAGGCTACTTCTAGTGGTGCTCAGGGATGGTATATGGGATGCTGGGTGGCAAACCTGCCAGGCCTTTCAGTTAGTCTTTAGAAATTTGGAGAAGTGTGGGAAAGGCAACATTGTGACTGTAAGGGGTGCTGTTCTGTGGAAATTTCCAGACAGAGGTAGGTGAGATAGGAGATGGTCACTCACTAGGAAGTGAAGGTCCGGCCTCGTCCTAGACCCTCAGGATATCCTCTGAATACTTCTTTGTGGGGCTGAGATGTGAGGAATTTTTCTCTCCAAATCTTAGTCATGGACTGGAGAGATACACAGTGGGTAGAGCAATTGCCTTGCATGCGGCCAACCTAGGTTTGATCCCAAGCACCCCATGTGGCCCCCCAAATCTTCAAGAAGTGATCCCTGTGAGTGAGCAGAGAGTCAGGAGTAAGCCCTGCACACTTTGTGGCCCAAAACAAAACAAGATAACCAGGAAATATCAGCCAGTCTCATTGGACTCATCTTGGATCCCTGACAGGTACAAACAGACTTTATTCCCCACAAGCAACTTTTTCAATTATATTTTGGTCTTTGCTTCCTCTCTTCCTTCTCTCTTCTTTCACTCTCTTCCTCAGTCCTTCCTGCCTGAAGCTTCTCCCAATTCCTCTTGCTGTGTCAGCTCTTACAGGGGAGCTTTCCCATGAACATTTCAACACAGGGGTTTTCCTGAGCAGGGATGGGGTGAGGACAGATGATGAGAACTCTTGGCACAAAGGATGTGGAAATTATCCATGGTTTTCAGATCTCTGCCGAGTTCCCAGGAGCATGCTTTTCCCAGATGGTTTTATTTGAAACCATCTTTAAGATTCTCTGAGAGATAAAAGAGAGCAAGGGCCCAAGGAGCGAGCTCAAAGCCCGGTATGCACACATTGTATATAGGAGACTCCCTGCTCAACACCTCACGGTCCCTGAGCACCTCTGGCAGTTATCCCTGAGCAACAGACTGGAAGTAGACCCTGAGCATAACTAGACCTGGGGAGCTTTCAAAAGCTCCTTAAATGATTTTTTTAGGCAACAAAAGGGAATGAGAATGTCAAGGTTGACAAAGATATGGAGCAACCAGGTGTCTCCTATACTTCTAGTGACTGTGTACTTGACTCTGAACATGTATGTGTTAGAAATGAGGACATCTGTGTACATAATGTCACATTCTAGAGAAGTGTCTACAAGAACGTGGGTGATAGTCCCAAAGAAGAAATGATCGTGTGCCTATTCTAAGAGAATAAATATAAATTGTGGTGGAGTCACAGAGTGGAATACATACAATTCAGCAATTAGAAGAACACAACCCATCAACTCAGAAAAGAGATTAGATGTGTTCTTTTTTGTTTGTTTGTTTTTGGGTCACACCCAGCAGTACTCAGGGGTTACTCCTGGCTCTATGCTCAAATATCACTCCTGGCAGGCTCTGGTGGGGACCATATGGGATGCTAGGATTCGAACCACCATCCTTCTGCATGCAAGGCAAATACCCTACCTCCATGCTATCTGTCCTGTCCTCAGATGTGTTCTTATCAGAGGTGGCAGGGACTGGAGGAAGGTGGTTAAAGCATACATTCTGCCAGTTATAAGATAAAGTATATCTTAAGCATGTCAGGAGGCTCAGGATGTGGCTCAGTGGTAGGAAATTTGCTTTGTATGTGTGATGTCCTGGGTTCTACCCTTAACACCATTTCTCCCTGCCTCCTTTTCCCCAAACGCTCACATGGAATTATGTGATAGTCAGTGAATTAAGTTAACTCAGGCCCAGTCTTCATGAGCATCTGACAATTTGTTTTACTTAAAAAAAAATTTTTTTTAGGAGAGGTTAGTTTTGGACCGCACCCAGCAGAGTAGGCTTACTGCTGATTCTGCACTCAGGATTACTCCTCACAGTGCTCAGGGGATCATATGTGGTACCAAAGATGGAATAAGGGTTGGGTGCATACAAGAGAAGTGCCTTACCTATTGTACTTTTGGTAAAATTGTACTTTGGTACTTTTTGTACTTTTTGGTCCCTGATTTTTCTTTCTTTCTTTTTTTTTTATTATACCTAGTGGCACTCTGGAGTTACTCCTGGCTCTGAGCTCAGAATTTATTCTTGGCAGGCTCTGGGGACCATATGTTATGCCGGGGATCAAACCCGTGTCAGCCACTTGCAAGAGAAATATGTTACCCATTGTGCTTTCACTTTGGCCCCTACTTTGCCTATTATTAAATTCTACTTCAAGGGAATCATCCAGCATGATGCCTGACATTTTGTATTATTCCCTCAATAGAATGTAAGATTTCTGAACATGGTCATACTATGTATTACTTCACACAGCCTGCCATAACAAAGTCCCTGGTTGGGGGTGGATCAAATGAAAAGTATTTTTTGAAGTTCTGCAAATTGGATTTCTGAGATTAAGCTGTTAGTCAGGCTTGGTTTCCTCTGAGGTCTCTCCCTGATTTGTAGAAGGCTGGCTTATGGCTATATTCACTTGGCCTCTGTGCCTGTGTATATTTCCTTTTCTAAAAACACTAGTTATATTGGACTAGGGCCCACTCAAATATCTTGTTCTTTTATTTTTATTTTTTAACTGAGGTTCTCTGATTTACAGTAGTTATTGGTAGTTACCCATGCACATAATTCTAGTATTACAACCATCACCAGAAAGGTGTACCCACCTTTCTCCCCAAGGACCCCAACACCTCTCCTTTTCAACCTCTCCCTAACCTATCAACTTAATTGTGTGGATCAGTTGTCTCCTTGTGTTCCCTTTGGCGCTTTTGCTAACTTACACATGCAAGGCAAGTGTTTCTACCACTGCGTCATGTTCTGAGCCTTGTCACACTCTTACGACGTGCATACTTCATCATTTTCAGACTCTGTCTAGTACATCTGTGAACAACAACAAAAAAATGATTCTTGAGAAGAGATGAGTGTTTGGGGTTTGGTGTCATCTCCGTATAGATGGCTCCATCCGTTTTGACAACAACGTAATGGGATTCCAGGTCAAGTTAGCGCTGTCCAAGTCAGCTCCTTCTGAATCTAAGACAAAAATAACTTCATCACAAGTATGTTCTTGCCTTTTTTTTTTTCAAATGGGAAAGGCTCAGACTTTTTATTTTATTTTATTTTTATTTTTTAAACATTCCCAGCCAGAGGGAATCTTTCTCAAACTTTCCATAGAGATTCTCCTTTTGGGTAGAAACCAAACATGGACATTTTCTACCAGAGAAAAACATGCTCTGGAGCAACAGATTCCTGAAGAAAGAGACCTGAAGAGGAAGTAATGGTGGTGGGTGCATTTCTCCACCTGATGCTCCCCAGTACCTGGTGGTGCTTTGATTGTCATTGAGAGGGTGGTGAGCAAAGTATAACTATGATGTGCTTCCTAGTTCATACTATATCGAACTATACTATGACACATAAGAGGGGTCAGAGACCTGGCTCTAAGTCCCCACTCTGCTCCCTCCCTTCTCTTCCATGTGGGAGTTAAGGTTCTGAGTTCCCCTATGCTAGACGGGAAGTCACTGATTGCTAAAAATTCAAGTGTGCTGCTCTGTAGGAAATGTAGCTTGAGGGTGGAGTGTCCCAGTTCTGACAGACTCTTTCCATCTGTCAGAGGTGGTGAAGGAAAAGTCTGATTTCTGGGTTCCCCCCACGTTTTCCCTCAGGAGACACACCTAACTCCAGCTTCTTCCTCATCCTCTATGTGCTTAGTGGTAGAAGCCAGATTTGAACTATTATTATAATTTAGGTGATAGTGTTACAATATGCTCAAGTTTATGGTATTAATGCACAAAGTCACTACTCCCCCACCACCAAAAATTGAAATTGACCATCCACCCCTCCCCTTAAGTTACCTTTGAGTCACCTTCCTCTTCCATTAACAAATTATTTATTGATTAGCAGTTATGGGTTTGGTGCATGCTGTGATCCCCCTTAGCCACAACCATGTTTTCTTGACACTTCACCTATGCTACTTATATGACTTCTAGTAAACCACTGTTCTCCACACATTCTCCTTCCAACCTGGTACTCTCAAATCTATATTCTTGTATTCAAGGTTTATTATCCACTAATATTTTTCATGCCTTTACTTTGTTTCCCTATATACCATAGATGAGTGAGAGCATCCTTAATTTTTTATAGCTTATTTTACTCAACATGATATCTTCCAATGACATCCAAGTTGTTCTGGACTGTGCGATATTATTTTTTTCTTGTGGTTCCATAAGATTCTGTTGTCAAAATGTACATCACAACTTTTTTGTCCATACACCTGCTGTTGGGCATTTGGGCTGCCACATGTCCTGGTTATTGTACTTAGAGCTGTAATGAACAGAGGGGTGCATATTTTTTGGATTAATGACTTTTTTGTTTAGAGGGAGAAGTAGAATATATATAGTTGGGTCAAATAGGAGGTCTTTTCTTTTGTGAGAAATCTCCATATTGTTTTCTACAGAGACTAGACCAATAACATTCTTTGGGTCAGATCCTTAGTATCCCTGTTGCTAATCAGACACAATGACAATGTTACCAGGAAGGGATGATTTTTATCAGGTAGAGACACCAAGTTTCAGGAGTGAAGAAAAAGTAAATCTGAGATCATGCTTTCATGGACATTAGATGCTTCCAAAATTGGAATCTAGGATGGTTATAAAATCACTTGGGCTCTGTTCAAGGGTCCAATTGCCTCAGATCATCTCTTTGAAGAAGGTCTTTGCTGGGCCTGTATGTTCTATCTCATTTCTCAAGATAAATAACAATTTAATGAAATAATGGAAAAATTATACAAAAATATCTTAAACAAAGATAGTATTAGAATTGCTGATTTTCACCTTTGACTTCCATAAGACACTGTTGTAATTTCAGCCCAGGCCTTTAACACTTTCAAGCTCCATACTGTTTTCTCCACCTCCCATTTCTAATAGTGGTCTCAAGGTCTGGTCGTAGGTCAATGGTTTTTCTTTTCCCATAACCTTGTTCTTTAAACTTTCATAGCCAATATTCTTTCAGTTTTCATCTCAATGTGATGACTACAGACTCTAAAATTCCCAGGGCATCACATCACTCTTGAGTTTATGGCTTGCATTTTCAGGAACCTTGAGGAAGTTTCCCATTGATCACTGAGGACTTTCCAAAGTCCATTTGTTCTCCATGGAATTTACCTCATCTTGGTTTCTGGTTTTCTTTGGACAATCCTTATTGTAAGCTTATCTTGTCTGTTTTTATTATCCATTCTGCTGTGGAGCATGGTGGTATTTATTTCTTTATATCTCTTCCAGCTGCTCTTTCTTCTCTAATAACTAGTTCTATCTTTTCTGGGACTGCCCACTGGCTGCTCACAACACTACAGGGTGAGGACTAGGAAAGCCCAAAGGGTAGACAGTATGAGGATAGCAGCTGTGGAGAGACTGAGGGAGGAATGTCTACTTCCCAAAGTTGGGAAGACTATGCATAGATTATCTCTGCAGAGTTCTCATCCATGTCTCCTCAATCTTGCATTCTAGAGGGGATTGTTGAAGTCTGGCCATAGTCTAGGCACTTACTGAAGGGAGGAGAGACAGGACACATTTGTGAGTATGCTTGGAAAGTTCCCAGCTAGCTGGCAGAAACAGACCCACAAATAAACCCCATAGGAACATGCCATTTGGGGCACTGAGGAGGGAACAATCAACTGCTTAAAAAATGGCTGGGAAAGTTGCCCAGAGGAGGTGACATGGAGCTGAACTGTGGTGGGGAGTGGAATAAGGGGGTGGCTGTTAGCTCTGGTAGTGATGTTGATCTGAATGAAGGAGAAGAGAATGGGGGAAATTAATGGAGCAAATAAGGCTGCCCCAGGAGATGACATCAGATGAAGAAGAGGTGGTGGGGCTAAGGATTTTTATGTCTGTTCACTGGCATGGCTATATTCAAGGCTCAGCTTACTGGTGCTTTTTCTTCCTGAACAAGAAATATTCATCACCCAGACATTCACTTGGCCTGCAAAGCTGAATATGAACATAGTAAAACTTTTTGGCTATTCATTTAGAGGGACTTGTCTGCTCTGAGACCATAAAAGTCTTTTTTTGCAACTGACCTTGACTTAACTTAAAAAATATTTGTTTTTTTAATTTGTTTTTTAACAGCTAAGGTGCTGTTCCTGGCTCTCTGCTCAGGAATGACACCTCATAGTTCTCAAGGGGACCCAACTTGATGCCAGGTATTGGGCTGAGCTTAGTTACACGCCAGGCAAGTTCTAGCTCTCTTGTGCTATTTCTCTGTCTCAACTATTTTGTTTGTTTTTAGAAGAGAAAGGTTTTATTTTATTCTCTTTTCTTCTCATTGTTATTATTATAATGACTGTGGATTATTTACCCTTGGTTGTGGTACTCACACATAGCTGTGATACTCTCACACATTTAATTGTGATGTGTTAGAAATTGCACACTGGGTTGTGGTGCTGGGAATCACAAACATCAGTAATAAACAATATCAGTAATGCTATAGTTATTATTCTACACATGTGGGATAATGCAGGGCATCAAACTCATGGTCTCAGGTTTACAAAGCAGGCACTGAGGTATCTCCAGAGTCTGGAACTTGATTTTAATTTGAAACCGATGTCAGTAAAAAGTGGGGAAAGGGAATTTTCACAGTGATTACTACACAGGGAGCTGGCAGAGATGTTGAACATCTGGCTCCCATCCTGTTCTTCCCTGAATGCAAAATCTTCTGAGGTAGCATTCACACAATCTTATATGTCTAAGTCCAGGTGTTGAGGCATTTGCATTGTGTCCAAAGACTTTGTAGAAAATTAAAAGGTAGCAGGCAACTGCATTATTCCAATTTTAGCCAGTTGCCCTGGTGAGTGCAGAGAGGCTTTCTTACCCCAGACACCTCTCCCATTCACCAGTCACATGTTGAAATTTTGCCGTTAATGCTTAACTTCCTTGGTTTAGGTCTTGTTTCTCAGCAAAAGATGGACAAGAGAACATTTTAGCACACCTCCCCAACTAGACCATACATCTTGACTCCTGATTACTTTACTCTAACTTACTTTGGATTACTTTCAATAAGCAGGATTGGATGAGGATGTGTGATAGAATGTTGGCTGTTTTTGTTTGTTTGTTTGTTTGTTTGCTCGTTTATTTTTGGTTTTGGGCCACACCTGGTGACTTGCAGGGGTTACTCCTGGCTCTGAGCTCAAAAATTGCTCCTGACTCTGGGGACCTATGGGACTGACTGACTCCAGGGATCGAACCCAGGTCTGTCCTGGGTCAGCCAAGTGCAAGGCAAATGCCCCACCACTGTGCTATTGCTCTGGTACCAGGATGTTGGCTATTTTGGGGCTTCTGAGAGAGGAGAAAAGGGTCAGCTGGTGATGGGAAATAGGAAATAGGTGGTCCAGAATCTTGGAATAGATCAGATTTGGATATGATCAAAAGGACACTCTATTTACTTGAGAGAAGCACTTGGAGGCTCTTCAGGAGAAAGGTTAGAAACCTCAGTGGCAGTACTTTGAGTCCTCTCCTTATACCTGTGCCATCAGTTTGGTGGGGCCTGATCTTATGGCATGTTTCATGGCAGATCTAGTCATACGGAAAGAGCTGGCAGAGCAGGTGAGCACGACTTCCATTCTGCTTACAAGGGACTTTATAATCAGTCTGGAGTTTGCATGTCTCTCTATTTCCACTTCCCACCCCAGCGCTTCATCTCCCAGAACTCTGTCAGTAGAATGATTTTCTAAAATACTCAAAGGTAAACCAAACCAACATTCTTTCTTTCCTCTCTTTTTCTCTTTCCTTTTCATTCTCTCTTCCTCTCGATTTTTCTCTCTGGTGCCAGGAATTGAATCCAATTTCTCCTCCTTGCAAGACAAGATGTATGCTGAGTTACATCCCAGTCATATTCTTTCTCTTTAATAATATTTAGAAAAGCATTTTTCAAGGACTACATTTTTGTTCCCATAAAGGTAGCCTTAGTTGATTTGTCTTCAGTAATTAACTATGTTCCAAAGCTGTTATCTCTTCATGAAACACCTTGTCCCAGTCCCCTTTTCAGTGGCACAAAGCCAGGCCTGGGAGACTTCAGACGATGGAAAATTCCAGGGCTGGAAGTCCTTGGGCGCACACCATCTGGCTGAGCCAGCTGTCGTACTGCAGACGGTGGCATCTGCGTTGGAAGCTCATAATCATACACAATCATGTTCTAAATTCAGGAAACTCTGGGTGCTCACTGAGTATTTCTGAGTTACCTTTAAAAACGTAAAATATAATCTGGGGTTTGCAACCCAAGCATTATTACTCAAAGACTGACTTTGTAGAGTCACCAGACATGACTGACTGTCATCTATTTGTTTGCAGCCTCTTTCTTTCATGTTCTTATACTCTGCTCTGGGTGGTCAGTAACTATAGGCTTGTTATGCTTTGTGTAGTGAGTAACCTGGGGATTGCTAGGAGCATCACTATCTTCTGACCAAAGCTTCCCCTCAACCAGAATGACTTTGGGATGTGACTTTCTATGGTATGAACCCAAAGTTATCCTGGAATGTTGTTAATATCAAAATCCTGAGACCAAATGAGTTAATGGAAGCCCCCCAAAATAAAGGTCATGTTGATTGAGTATATAAATTTTGTCTTCCTGACTGTCATGTTCTGGGACACATAGATCCTTATAATAATCATTGTTGATATGATGACAATGATGATTACCCTTGCTGAGGGATATCCTTAGCATATGTGGCTGGAATCTTCAGGAAGCTTTTTCTCTGGAAGATGTTTCTATGTTCTAGAGTTTAGAAAAGCACTTGTGTAGAATTTTAGATTTAGATAAGAAGGTGAGGGAATAATTATGAAGAAAAGGGCCCTGACACAAGATTTGGAACACATCAGTGGAGTCTAGTAGGGAGCTCGAGCATTTTAGCCCAACTTCATCTGGAGAGATGAACAGAAAATGCATCCATGATAAAACTGAACCCTGAGCTGAAGTTGTAGACAAGTAGGACTTTCCAAGAAAGACAAGTAGGTAGAGATAGTTCCCTCCCAATCCAGCATAAACCAGCATCTGATATGAAGATGATTCATTTTTTGTTATGAAGTTTTGCAGAAGGGTATGAGAATTTGATGTTGGGGCCAAAGGGATTATATTCAAATTCATCACTTTCTTTGTGTCCTTGGGCAAATTCCATAAACTCTCATCTTATTGTCTCCATGGGATAATAAATCCCACTTCATTGAATAGTCACCCAGCTCAGATAAGAGAAAAAAAAATCACTGACTGATTTAGAGCAATGAAACCCCCACATTCAACTTTAATCTTTCCTTCTCATCACATGAATACTAATCTTAGTATCACTGGATTCAAGTGCTGAGCTTCATCTCATGTACCCTGCACACATGGATCTAGGGTGTGTTCTCTGAGAAACAGAACTTTAGGCAAAGATGTGAGTGTAATTTCTGTACCTGGGAGATGAGCCCCGAGGCAGATGACTGTGAGGCAGAAAGGGATGCTAGGAAGGGAAGTCTGTCCAATCAGAGAATGTTCTCAGTCCAATCAATTACCACTGTGGGAAATGAGCTCAGAATTTCTGGGAGGCAGTAAAGCTCAGTGTTCAGGGTTATCTTCATGGAAGCATGAGAGAACTATTTATGTGTCTTCCAGAAACTCAATACCCTGACCAACAATGGGCTTCAGCTGCCTTGGCCATGTGGGGAGTGTTGCAAGCAGCAAAGTCAATTCTGGTGGCCAGGCAGAGGGTGCTGGCCTCTGGGTGTGCAATATGGATCCCACAGACTATATCTCTTCCATCTCTCACAGGTAGACCCAGATCCTCTAGTACCTGATCAATTCAAATCCACTGGGCATGGACTCTTGGAGAACAGGTGGTGAGAAGAACTAGGCTACAGATGGAACAGAGCAGACAGTTGGGGTGGTAGGCTTGAAGTCCATGTGAAAACAGTCATGAGGTAGGTGCTGCCTTGCTGTCAGGTAGTTGATGTTCTGCCTCGGTTTAACATTCTGGTCGGGTTCCCAGGACAAATTCTACTTAAGATGTTCTTCCTTAAACTCAGTGATCTAGGGGTAGATTTGAATAGTTTTGTCCTGGTTATTGTCTAAAAATAAAAGTTAAAACCAGAAAACAAACAATCAAAAACAAAACAAAACGAAAGTATCCTTCCAAAACAAAACCAGACTTGATGAAATTTCTTTCTGTTCTAAGCCAGTGTTTCTCAAGTAGGGGTGATACAGCCCTTGGTGCTTCCCCTCTCACTGAATATTACAAGAGGGCTTCTGGGGAAAGCCATGTAAACAGGAGGATCACAGTAGAGGCTGAGGGGTCCAATCCAGAGGACAGGAGATCACAGGAAAGAAGAACAATTGGGAAGTGCCACAGTGGTAAAAGGGTAAGAAACACCAGATAGGACATCAGCCTCCTGCAGGGAGCTCCCCCAGTTTCTGGCCCCAGATCCAGATGAGAGATGGATCAGTTAATTCTTGTATGTGAGTTTCCTGGACAAGTATAACCACTGATTTCCAAAGGATTTATTTTGGGAGTAGCCCCAGGTCTTTCCAAGAAGGTTACGGACTAAGTCACTTACCACTATGGAAAAGAGGAACAGTAGAGGAAGCATGTATTTGTGACTAAGTGGACAGCTGGGACTCTATACCCTGTGGAATGGGGGTTTTCAAGGAAATGTGTGGGCCTCAGGCTGTTCCCCTGCAGGGAAGAGGAAGTTGGGGTATTTCTAGCAGGTTCTGCCCTCCCTGTTTGAGCACAGCTACTGAGGAAGTGGCTTCCAAGCTCTCTGGACACCTTAATGCCAGGGAACCCCTCCTGCAGGCAGAGTGGGGGCAGCAGGCTATGAGCTTTGCTGCAAGAAGCTAAGAGATGCTCTTCTAATAGCCAGAAAGCAGAGGCAAACAGGGGATCTGATCTTTGTTTGCCCTAGTACAATTGCACAATTGCAGTTATCAATCACTTCCATCAATAACCTTTGGGCTCAGAAAGCTTTGATAGGTCCCATTCACATCTTCAGTCTAATCTAACTTCCCAGATACCGGCTATTCCAGCATTGCCTGGTCATTTTTTACCCTCAAACCCAAAAGTAATTAGAAGGCACTATCAGAGAATGCATAATTCATCAAACAGACTCCTTGTTTTTCCAGGCAACATAAAGGCACATTGGACTAATGGAGCAAATTGCAACCTGCCTACCCCCTCAGCTGCACCCTCACCCCAAGCTTGTCATAAAAATGATCCAGGACAGGCTGAAGAGCTGGATGTACACTTAGGTGAGGATGAGAGGGGTGATAGGGCTCCAATCTCTGACCAGCTACAAAGCAGAAGCAATTTGTTTTGATTGGAACTGGTTCAAGAGCATTATGAAGATGATCTGAAGAATTTATTGGAAAACTTGTGGCTTGGGAGAAGTTCTTGGCTATATTGAATCCAGTTTTTTCATTAAAAAAATAGATATTTTGTCTTTAATTAAATATACCAATTAAATGCCATTTACATTTCTTATGCAAAAATTAAATTCACAAAGATTGAACATATTTAAAAAAGTGTGGTAAAGTGCATTCTTACAAACAGAATTTTTACAACTAGAACTCATCCTTGCATGGGAAAATAGTATTAGCACTTCCAGAGTCACCTATCCTGGGAAAAAGAGATGAGCTCAAAGGTCTGCATATTCAGTGGGGGGTTGATTCACTACACTACATGCTACTCTGAGCACAGCTGGGAATGAATTTTGAGTTCTGTGGAACTCAAGTTCCCAAAATGTCACTTATTTTCTGATCATTTTCCAGCTCCTTTCTTCACTTGGGTAATTGCTATCCTGATTTTTATTAGCATAGATTAATTTTGTCTGTTCTTGAACAGAATACCCAAATTAGTAAATAGAATAATTTATTTTTATATCTTTTGTCTGAGTAACTTTTACTTGGGCCACACTTAGTGCCACTCAGGGCTTACTCCCAGCTCTGTGCTCAGAAATCTCTCCTGGCAGACTTGGGGGACCATATGGGATGCCAGAGATCAAACCCAGCTCTGTCCAGGATGGCCATGTGCAAGGCAAATGCCCTACTGCTGTGCTATCATTCTGGTCCTTTCCTTCAATATTTTTCATGTGTGAAATCTACCCATGTTGCATTCAGCAATAGGCCATTTCTTTCCATATATTGTCTCATAGTATTCCATTTGATTGTATCATAACTTATTTATTTATTTTGCTTTTGTGAGCAAAATAGTTTTTATTTTGTTATTATACTGAAGCATATAGAGCTTTCTTGTGCATATTTTGATAAATATGCTTGAATTTCCATTGTTTTTTATATCTTGGAAGGATTTCTGGATGACAATATAAAGAATCTATTCAGAATTTGTAGATATTCCAAAGTAGTTTTCAAAGTGTTTTTAGCAATCTCATTCTAACAAGCAATGTTTTTGATTTCTAACTACTCTTATATTATTGTCACTGCTTTGTATTTTTTTAATCATAGCCATCCTGGTGGTTGGATAGTGATAATAATACTGTGCTTTTGAGGTGCATTTCCTTTATAAAGATAGCAGTTGGACACCTTTCACGGATTCCTGAGCAAGTTGATGTCCTCTTTAGTAAAGTTACTTGTCCAAAACGTTTGCTTAAGTATTTGGGAAATGACTCACAGGTCAGGTCACCTGCTTTGCATTCTGGAACCCTGAGTTCAATCCTAGTACTGCATGACAACCCAAACACCCTAGGAAGCAATTCCCCAGACACCACATTTGGAGTTGTCCCCAGTATCACCTATACAACAATATATAACCAAAACCAACTTTTGCCAATTTTTCTCTATGATTGTCAGTTTTCTTACTTATTGCACACGAGGATGTGCAGTTTATTTATTTATTTATTGGTTTTGGGTCATACCTGACAGTGTTCAGGGGTTACTCCTGGCTTTGCTCTCAGATATCACTCCTCGAAGTGCTCAAGGGACTGTATGGGGTGCCAGAGATGGCAGATCAAGGGAAGGTAAAAGCCCTACCCCTGTACTATCACTTCACTCCAAGGCTGTGCAATTTAGAGCAAATCTCTAATCATTTATAGGCCTTGGATTTTGTTGCTTGTTATTGTTTTTGTGGAATTAAGTCTAGTCTCTGAGATGGGCATGCTCCTTGACTTAGAAAGAGAGAGATAGAGAGAGAGAGAGAGAGAGAGAGAGAGAGAGAAAGAGAGAGAGAAATAAGGAGGATAGAGGGAGAGAGTATTATGCAAGTTCCCTTTGCTCTGTGAGCCAGTATTATCTTTATCTCTTAAAAACAAAAAGAAGAAAGTTGGATTAGCAGTTGAAATTGCCCATTTAGTCTGCTATATGATCCCCTTGACACTCACTATTCTCTTTTCCAAGTAAAATTTTCTGCAACAAGTCCTTGAGTCTTGAAGTGTTTAAGGCAGGGGTCTCAAACTCAATTTACCTGGGGGCCGCAGGAGGCAAAGTCGGGGTGATCCTTGAGTGCAAAGTCAGTAGTAAGCCTTGAACATTGGGGGGTGTGACCCAAACAACTAAAACAAAACAAAACAAAAAAAGATTTCTCTAGGGCAGGCCCACAAAATATTGTACGGAGGGCCGCAAATGGCCTGCGGGCCACGAGTTTGAGACCCCTGGTTTAAGGACACTTTCTTATCTTTGTTATTTGCTTGGTCATTTGTAGGGCATGTTGGGATGCTGAGGACTTAAGAGTCCTAGGAGTAGGCTTGAGCTAAGAACAGCTGGAATAGGCAGTTACATGGTCTTAGTTTCTTTACAAGACAACTCTTTTTTTGGGGGGGAGGGGTGTTTGGGCCACACTTGGTGATCAGAGCTTACTCCTGGCTCTGAGCTTAGGGATCACTACTGATCTGATGGGGGCTCAAGAGGCCATATGGGATGCAGGGGGTTAAGTCTGGGTAAGGAAAGTGAATTACTAGCTGTACTATCTCACCAGCCCACAAGGGAACTCTGAAATGTCTTCAATAGGTCTCAGAGTTCTCTAATGAACCAAGCTCCCCATTAGTGACTATAATGAGAAGCTCATAAAGGTCTCCTAAAGGCTAACTTCCCTACTTTGTCTCACCTTCCCATACTTTCTAAGATGACTTCTCCAATAAAGTACTAGACTGTCGACGATTGTTTCTCCGCCAGGAGACTTCAAATTGGCACAGTGTAGGAACCGGAATATCAACTAACATTTCCATGAACAAGGTGGAATCTAAGGCAATATCACTTAGTCAAGTTCAATGTGAGGGTTCATATATACATACCTGACAGTCTATAAACAGTGTATATTTCTCTCTGTCTTCAAGAGAATTAACTTTGGTATGGAATTGACAGGTGAGACATTTCCTACCAGTCTCTAAGTTCCCCGCAACGTTCAGGGCACAAAGCTCATATCCTGAGAAGTCAGACAACACATAATATTCTTATGAGTTTTTTAATTTTTTGCTTCATTTCGTTTCTACTGCTGAGTCCTGTTTCTTTCAATAGAACATCTTCACTGTATCCTGGCCTCAAAATATTGGCTCAAATTTGGTTCATATGGTTTCTTTCCTGGGAGAAAGTTAGCAAGACTAGCCAACCTTCTCCAGAGCTCTTTGGAAATGAGAGTAAGTGAAAAATCTTCTTTCATAAATGTAGAAGTTGAGCTTGACCTTGAAGTTACTACTGCCTCAACATTTATAAGTTGTCCTAGGATCCCTCACTTCATTTTATATTTTTAATGTATAAAATATTTATTTAAGCACCATCATTACAAGGATGATTGTAGTTGGGTTTCAGTCATAAAGAGAATAACCACCTTCACCAGTGCAACATTCCCACCACCAAAGCCCCCCTCCTCCCCTCCTCTTGCCTGTATTCAAGACAGGCATTCTACTTCTCTCATTCTTTAACATTGTCATGCTAGTTGTTAATGTAATTATTTCCCTAACAGCATTCACCACTCTTTGTGGTGAGCTTCAAATTGTGAACTGGTCCTTCTGGCCCTTAAATATATTGTCTCTGAGAGTTATTACAATAATGTCCTTATTTTTTTTAAACCCATATATGAGTGAGACTATTCTGTATCTATTTCTCTCTCTCTGACTTATTTCACTCAGCATAATAGATTCCATGTACATCCACGTATAGGAAAATTTCATGACTTCATCTCTCCTGATGGCTGCATACTATTTCATTGTATATATGTACCATAGTTTCTTTAGCTATTCATCTGTTGAAGGGCATCTTGGTTGTTTTCAGAGTCTGGCTATTGTAGATAGCGCTGCAATGAATATAGGTGTGGGGAAGGATTTTTGAATTGTATTTTTGTGTTCTTAGAGTATATCCTTAGGAGTGGTTATAGCTGGATCATATGGGAGCTTAATTTCCAGTTTTTGGAGGAATCTCCATATTGTTTTCCATAAAGGCTGGACTAGATGGCATTCCACCAACAGTGAATGAATTCTTTTCTCTCCACATCCCCGCCAGCACTGATTGTTCTTGTTCTTTGTGATGTGTGCTAGTCTCTGTGGTGTGGGATGGTACCTCATTGTTATTTTGATTTGCATCTCCCTGATGTGGAGCATTTTTTTCATGTGTCTTTTGGCCATTTCTATTTCTTCTTTGAGAAAGTGTCTGTTCATTTCTTCTTCCCATTTTTTGATGGGCCTATATATTTTTTTCTTATTAAGGTCTGTCAGTACCTTGTATATTTTTGATATTAGTCCATCGTCTGATGGGTATTGGGTGAATAGTTTCTCCCATTCTGTGAGTGGCTTTTGCATCCTAGCCACTCTTTTTTTTTTGAGGTGCAGGGTCAGCTTAATATAGTCCCATCTGTTTATCTCTGCTTCTATTATTTGGAGAGTGCTATTTCCTCCTTGAAGATACCTTGAGTCTCAATGTCAATAGTCATGGACTATTTTTACATATGTGTTGTTCTATATACCTTATGCTTTCATGCTTAATATCAAGGTCTTTAATCCATTTTGATTTTACCTTTGTGCATGGTGTTAGCTGGGGGTCTGAATTCAATTTTTTTCCAAGTGGCTAACTAGTTGTGCCAACACCACTTGTTGTAGAGGCTTTCTTTGCTCCATTTTGGATTTCTTGCCATTTATCAAAGATTAGTTGATTGTATGTCTGGGGAACATTCTCTGAATCTCAAATCTATCCCACTGATCTCAGGATCTGTCTTTTTTCCAACACCATGCTGTTTTTATAACTATTGCTTTGTAATACAATTTAAAATTGGGGAAAGTAATGCCTCCCACATTCCTTTTCCCAAGAAGTGCTTTAGCGTGTGAGGCAAATGCCCTGCCACTGTGCTATTGCTCAGGTTCCCTTGTGTCTTAATTGAATAGCACCTGTCAAGTTTCACTACTGCCAATTTTGTTATACACACGGAGGCAGGCTTATCTTTCAAAATTATTGGCTAGGGCAAGAGTAAATGTTTTTTTTTGTCTTTTGTTCACTCTCATTTATTAAGTTGGTGATTTTTTTTAAAATTTAGACATCATGGTCACAAGTTTGTTCATACTACAGGTTTTTCCCCCCACAATAAAGTTGTTCATGATTGAGTTACATTAATATAATGTATAACAACCAATCTTCATGAGTGCACATTTCCTACTAATAATGTCAAGTTTCCCTCTCACTCTTCTCTTCCCTCCCACCCACCTTCCCCAGCCTCCACTTGGACGGGCATTCTCTCTCTCTCTCTCTCTCTCTCTCTCTCTCTCTCTCTCTCTCTCTCTCTCCCCTTTTGGACATTGTGGTTCATACTACTGTTGATAAAGAAGTGCTATGAATGTCCCTTTCATATTAGACCCTTCTCTACTCAACTGCTAACTCTACCCTACTACTACTAACTACTCTAACTGCACTCTCTGTTCTTTGTGGCAAGCTTCCTCCCATGGAATGGTTCTCCTAATCCTCCTCTCTATTGTCTTTGGATATCATCCTCACACTGTCTTTTATTTTCCTTGTATCTCACAGATAAATGAGATTATTCTATGTTGGGCAAGAGAGATGTGAAAGGCTAAGGAACTTGCCTTGCATATGATTGGTCCAGGTTCAAATTCTGGACTATACAAGGTCTCCTGAACACCTCCAAGAATGATCTTTGAGAAGAGAGTAGGCTCTGAGTATGACACCACTGCATATGGCCTAAAAATCAGAGGCAACTCATATCAAAGTAAAATGTAGACTATTCCCATGACATGCAAGGCTTGGTTTTTTCACTACTTTGACTTTAGCATCAACAGTTCTTCTTCCTACTTCCTCTGATCTAGGCACAGTTGTCTTTATTTTCTGAACCTTTCAAGGACGCTCACAACTCAGTGCCTTGGCACCTACTATTCCCTTTGCCTGGACTCTATTCACAGATTTCAGCATGACTCATCCCTCACTTATGGGGATTCCTATTCCAAGAAACCTTCTTTGACTATTCACCTCACTTGCTCCCTGCAGTCTTATTTTGCTTTATTTATCTACCTGATGAATTATATATGTATATATACATCCACACAAACACAAAATTGTTTTGTTTGTTTTTTCTCTCCCTACCAACCAATAAGCATTTGAAAGCATAGTCTTTTTGTTGTTGTTGACCAATATTGGAAGTTTGGTGCCATACACATAGAATATCTTATATCAATATTTGTTGAACGAATGAGTGGATGCATATAACTTTGGGAAGTTGGGAAAAACACAGTAATATTATAATGGTGATGATGGCAAAGAGCCACAATTGTCATGGACCTTGTGTAACTTTTGCTCTGTATACTCTACTGTATCACCCTAATACTTTTCAGAGAATAATTGTTCCTGTTTTTCAGGGTCTAAAGTTGTAGACTTATTCCAGAGTGACTTGTCTAGTGTCACAAACATAAGTGGCAAAGTAAATGGAACTCTCTTGATATTTGCTTTTTCATCAAGACTTATAACATAAGCTTCAGAGAATTGCTTTTCCTTCTCATAACAAACATGGAGCTCCAAATCCTTACTATGGGGGCCTAGAGGCGGGAGGTGTTGGGTACAATGTAGAGGGAGGAAGTAAAGGGTCATGGGATGGATCTTGTTTCATATCTTCTTAATCAGGCATAGGGTTGAGGGAAATAGCAAATCAATTTAGATAAGTGACTGTTGAACTTATTTGTGAATATCTGGAGGAGCAGAAATTTACTTGCAGGGATGACACCTTTCCACGCTCATCTGTTGGCTGCTGGTTACTTTTTTGAACTTCCAGGTTCATCTTCTGGAAGGATATTAGTTATGTAGCTGAAACAGGATATTTTTCTTCTCCCAGGTCAGTGCCCACTGCTAAATGAGGATCAGTTGCTCTGTCCACTAGCTGTGCTCCTCACTTCTCCTGCTTCTGTCAGGTTGGCCAAGGCAGCCAGCAGGCTGAAATATATGTATGTTCCATTCTGCTGCTCCTTTGGAGACTCAGTTCTTTAATTCCACTTCTATTAGGTTTGTCTTCAGTATTTGTGTGTGTGTGTACTGGGGGGGGATTACCTTGAAGAAATGTTTTGGGGGTGGAAAGAGCTCCCAAATGGTGTTCAGGGACCCCAGGGCAACAATCAAGGGCACTTGACCTACTGGGTGGGTAGATCAACGTGATGGTCTGAATATATATGCACTTTTCAACCCCCTTGTGGTATATGGGATTACTTGGGTCTTCAGGGTTCTCAGGAAGCCTCTAAGTCTGCTCCAGAAATGCTAAAAAAGTCACATGATATTGACATTAATATTGGGTTTATCATGCATCTACCTGACCATACTTGAAAAGGATTTTTTTTTATTGAGACCAATGTGAATTACAAGTCTTTCATAATTGTATTTCAGTTACATAATGACAGTGAATTAGGTCCATTCCCACCCTAGTGTTGACCTCCCTCCACCATAGTTCCTAGCATGCATCCCGTACTTCCACCCTTAGCCCCCTAGACTGCTATGTAACAGAACCATTTTGGGTATAGCTTGTTATAGTTTGGGTCTCTTGATTTTACTGTTGTTGACATTGGTTTAGGGTATTTAGGGCTAACCATTTTTTTATTTCTACTCTATGCTCCTGAGACTGCTTGGCCCCTGGGTCTCATCCACATTTTTTTTCCTTTTCTCAGTTTGTAGGAAGACATATAAATGTGAGGCAGAACAAGATGATTCATGTTATATGGTTCCGTAAAAAAAAGGCAGGGGCTCTTATCTAGAAGCTATAAATATAAATAAAATTAATAAAAGGGGGGCAGATGTGGCAAGTTTTTTTTTTCACAGTTGGTGAACAGTTGGCAGTGTCATGACCCCCACTTTTCTGCCTCTGGTTTCCTCCTAGTGAGATGCACAGCCCTCTGGGAGATTGGAGGGGTCCAGAACTGATAGGTATTGTGACTCATGTATCTCCTGAGCCCTAGTCTTTTGTCCAAGTCCTTCCCCCATACTTTCTAGAGTTGTGTCTGGTATGCCGTAGCCTCAGGATGAGGTTGGTGGGTACCCTTTTAATTTGGACGAACTATTACTGACTGGGCACTCCTGGAATTGGGCTCCACCTAAATGTTATATTCTTTTTTTTTTTTACACCACCCATCACCAGTGCAACATTCCCATCACCAATGTCCCAAGTCTCCCTCCTCCCCACTCGACCCCCGCCTGTACTCTAAACAGGTTCTCAATTTCCCTCATACATTCTCATTATTAGGACAGTTCAAAATGTAGTTATTTATCCAACTAAACTCATCACTCTTTGTGATGAGCTTCCTGAGGTGAGCTGGAACTTCCAGCTCTTTTCTCTTTTGTGTCTGAAAGTTATTATTGCAAGAATGTCTTTCATTTTTCTTAAAACCCATAAATGTGTGAGACCATTCTGCATTTTTCTCTCTCTCTCTCTGACTTATTTCACTCAGCATAATAGATTCAGTGTACATCCATGTATAGGAAAATTTCATGACTTCATCTCTCCTGACAGCTGCATAATATTCCATTGTGTATATGTACCACAGTTTCTTTAGCCATTCGTCTGTTGAAGGGCATCTTGGTTGTATCCAGAGTCTTGCTATGGTAAATAGAGCTGCAATGAATATAGGTGTAAGGAAGGGGTTTTTGTATTGTATTTTTGTGTTCCTAGGGTATATTCCTAGGAGTGGTATAGCTGGATCGTATGGGAGCTCGATTTCCAGTTTTTGGAGGAATCTCCATATCACTTTCCATAAAGGTTGAACTAGACGGCATTCCCACCAGCAGTGGATAAGAGTTCCTTTCTCCCCACATCCCCGCCAACACTGTTTATTCTCATTCTTTGTGATGTGTGCCATTCTCTGTGGTATGAGGTGGTATCTCATCGTTGTTTTGATTTGCATCTCCCTGATGATTAGTGATGTGGAGCACTTTTTCATGTGTCTTTTGGCCATCTGTATTTCTTCTTTGTCAAAGTGTCTGTTCATTTCTTCTCCCCATTTTTTGATGAGATTAGATGTTTTTTTCTTGTAAAGTTCTGTCAGTGCCTTGTATATTTTGGAGATTAGCCCCTTATCTGATGGGTATTGGGTGAATAGTTTCTCCCACTCAGTGGGTGGCTCTTGTATCTTGGGCACTATTTCCTTTGAGGTGCAGAAGCTTCTCAGCTTAATATATTCCCATCTGTTAATTTCTGCTTTCACTTGCTTGGAGAGTGCAGTTTCTTCCTTGAAGATGCCTTTAGCCTCAATGTCCTGGAGTGTTTTACCTACGTATTGTTCTATATATCTTATGGTTTTGGGGCTGATATCGAGGTCTTTAATCCATTTGGATTTTACCTTCGTACATGATGCTAGCTGGGGGTCTAAGTTCAATTTTTTTGCAAGTGGCTACCCAGTTGTGCCAACACCACTTGTTGAAGAGGCTTTCTTTGTTCCATTTAGGATTTTTTGCTCCTTTATCAAAAATTAGGTGATTGTATGTCTGGGGAACATTCTCTGAGTATTCAAGCTTATTCCACTGATCTGAGGGCCTGTCCTTATTCCAATACCATGCTGTTTTGATAACTATTGCTTTGTAGTAAAGTTTAAAGTTGGGGAAAGTAATTCCTCCCATATTCTTTTTCCCAATGATTGCTTTAGTTATTCGAGGGTGTTTATTGTTCCAAATAAATTTCAAAAGTGCCTGGTCCACTTCTTTGAAGAATGTCATGGGTATCTTTAGGGGGATCGCATTAAATCTGTACAGTGCTTTGGGGAGTATTGCCATTTTAATGATGTTAATCCTGCCAATCCATGAGCAGGGTATGTGCTTCCATTTCCGCGTGTCCTCTCTTATTTCTTGGAGCAGAGTTTTATAGTTTTCCTTGTATAGGTCCTTCACATATTTAGTCAAGTTGATTCCAAGATATTTGAGTTTGTGTGACACTATAGTGAATGGAGTTGTTTTCTTAATGTCCATTTCTTCCTTATTAGTATTGGTGTATAGAAAGGCCATTGATTTTTGTGTGTTAATTTTGTAGCCTGCCACCTTGCTATATGAGTCTATTGTTTCTAGAAGCTTTTTGGTAGAGTCTTTGGGGTTTTCTAAGTAGAGTATCATGTCATCTGCAAACAGTGAGAGCTTGACTTCTTCCTTTCCTATCTGGATTCCCTTGATATCCTTTTCTTGCCTAATCGCTATAGTGAGTACTTCCAGTGCTATGTTGAATAGGAGTGGTGAGAGAGGACAGCCTTGTCTTGTGCCAGAATTTAGAGGAAAGGCTTTCAGTTTTTCTCCATTGAGGACAATATTTGCCTCTGGCTTGTGGTAGATGGCCTTAACTATATTGAGAAAGGTTCCTTCCATTCCCATCTTGCTGAGAGTTTTGATCAAGAATGGGTGTTGGACCTTGTCAAATGCTTTCTCTGCGTCGATTGATATGATCATGTGATTTTTATTTTTCTTGCTGTTGATGTTGTGTATTATGTTGATAGATTTACAGATGTTAAACCAGCCTTGCATTCCTGGAATGAAACCTACTTGATCGTAGTGGATGATCTTCTTAATGAGGCATTGAATCCTATTTGCCAGGATTTTGTTGAAGATCTTTGCATCTGCATTCATCAGCGATATTGGTCTGTAATTTTCTTTTTTCGTAGCATCTCTGTCTGGTTTAGGTATCAAGGTAATGTTGGCTTCATAAAAGCTATTTGGAAGTTTTCCTGTTTTTTCAATTTCATGAAAGAGTCTTGCCAGGATTGGTAGTAGTTCCTCTTGAAAGGTTTGAAAGAATTAATTAGTAAATCCATCTGGGCCTGGGCTTTTGTTTTTGGGCAGACATTTGATTACTTTCTTAATTTCCTCAATAGTAATGGGTGTGTTTAGATATGCTACATCCTCTTCATTCAATCGTGGAAGATTATAAGATTCCAAAAATTTATCCATTTCTTCCAGGTTTTCATTTTTAGTGGCATAGAGTTTCTCAAAGTAGTTTCTGATTACCCTTTGAATCTCTACCATATCAGTAGTGATCTCTCCTTTTTCATTCCTAATACGAGTTATCAAGTTTCTCTCTCTTTCTTTCTTTGTTAGTTTTGCCAGTGGTCTATCAATCTTGTTTATTTTTTCAAAGAACCAACTTCTGCTTTCGTTGATCTTTTGGATGGTTTTTCTGGTTTCCACTTCATTGATTTCTGCTCTCAGCTTTGTTATTTCCTTCTGCCTCCCTATTTTTGGATCCTTTTGTTGAGCACTTTCTAATTCTATGAGCTGCGTCATTAAGCTATTCAGGTATGCCCCTTCTTCTTTCCTGATGTGTGCTTGCAAAGCTATAAATTTTCCTCTCAGTACTGCTTTTGCTGTGTCCCATAGGTTCTGATAATTTGTGTCTCCATTGTCATTTGTTTTCAGGAAGGTTTTGATTTCCTCTTTGATTTCATCTCGGACCCACTGATTATTCAGTATGAGGCTATTTAACTTCCAGGTGTTAAAATTTTTCTTCTGTGTCCCTTTGTAGTTTATATATAATTTCAGGGCTTTGTGGTCAGCAAAGGCAGCCTGCAAAATTTCTATCCTCTTGATATTATGGAGGTATGTTTTGTGTGCTAACATGTAGTCTATCCTAGAGAATGTCCCATGTACATTAGAGAAAAATGTGTATCCAGGCTTCTGGGGGTGGAGTGTCCTGTATATATCTACTAGGCCTCTTTCTTCCATTTCTCTTTTCAGGTCTAGTATATTCTTGTTGGGTTTCAGTCTGGTTGACCTGTCTAGTGTTGACAATGCCGTGTTGAGGTCTCCCACAATTATTGTGTTGTTATTGATATTATTTTTCAGATTTGTCAACAGTTGTATTAAATATTTTGCTGGCCCCTCATTCGGTGCATATATGTTTAGGAGGGTGATTTCTTCCTGCTGTACATATCCCTTGATTAATACAAAATGTCCATCTTTGTCCCTTACAACTTTCCTAAGTATAAAGTTTGCATCATCTGATATTAATATGGCCACTCCTGCTTTTTTTTGGGTGTTGTTTGCTTGGATGATTTTCCTCCAGCCTTTTATTTTGAGTCTATGTTTGTTCTGACTATTCAGGTGCGTTTCTTGTAGGCAGCAGAAGGTTGGATTGAGTTTTTTGATCCATTTAGCCACTCTGTGTCTCTTAACTGGTGCATTTAGTCCATTGACATTGAGAGAAAGAATTGTCCTGGGAGTTAGTGCCATCTTTATATTAAAGTTTGGTGTGTCTGTTGGTAAGCCTTGTCTTAAAGTATGCCGTTCAGTTTTTCTTTTAAGAATGGTTTTGAGTCTGTGAAGTTTTTGAGCTGTTGTTTGTCTGTGAAACTATGTATTGTTCCTTCAAACCTGAAAGTGAGTTTTGCTGGGTGCAGTATTCTAGGCAAAGCATTTATTTCATTGAGTTTTTTCACTATGTCCCACCACTGCCTTCTGGCCTTGAGTGTTTCGGGTGACAGGTCTGCAGTAAATCTCAAGGATGTTCCCTTGAATGTAATTTCTCTTTTCGATCTTGCTGCTTTCAGAATTCTGTCTCTATCTATGGGATTCGTCATTGTGACTAGGATGTGTCTTGGGGTGTTTTTTCTGGGGTCTCTTTTAGTTGGCACTCTTCGGGCATGCAGGATTTGATCACATGTATTCATTATCTCTGGTAGTTTCTCTTTAATGATGTTCTTGACTGTTGATTCTTCCTGGAGATTTTCTTCCTGAGTCTCTGGGACTCCAATGATTCTTAAGTTGTTTCTGTTGAGCTTATCATAGACTTCTATTTTCATCTGTTCCCATTCTTTGAGTAATTTTTCCATTGTTTGATCATTTGCTTTGAGGCTTTTTTCCAATTTCTTCTGCTGTATGTAATTGTTATGTATCTCATCTTCCAGTGTACTGATTCTATCCTCAGCTGCTGTTAACCTGTGGGAAATCTCAAACATGTTTTTCTTCAATTCATCTACTGAGTTTCTCAGACCTGTTATTTGATCTGAAATTTCTGTTTGGAGTTTTCTCATTTCTATCTTCATATTCTCCTGATTCTTTTTAGTTTTCTCTTCTATACTTTGTTTGAGTTCTTTGAACATGTTCCATATTGCAACTCTAAACTCCTTATCTGAGAGACTGACTAGGTGGTTGGTCATGTTCAAGTCATCAGAGTTGCCATCTTCATTCTCTATGTCTGGCACTGGCCCGTGTTGTTTCCCCATTGTCACACTAGTACTGCGTTTTTTTTACGTGTTGTGATTGTATTCATCGGCTAAATGCTGTGCACCGTCACGAAGGGGAGCGGAGCAACCGTGCTCCTCTGGCTTCTCCCTTTCTGGGCGTGTCGACTCACCTCCACGGAAGGCTCACAGGAAGGCAGGCTGGCAGATGGGCCGCACCCAGGATGAAATCAGGCCAAAAATGCAGGACAGCAGAGTAGAGAGGCAGAAGTGTGCTGGCATCTGAGATCCAGCAAAGTTCAGTGGCTCCTCCCTTTCTGGGCGTGTCGACTCACCTCCACGGAAGGCTCACGGGAAGGCAGACTCCCCGGAAAGCTCACAGGAAGGCAGGCTGGCTGATGAGCCGCACCAAGGGTGAAATCAGGCCGAAAATGCAGGACAGCAGAGTAGAGAGGCAGAAGGGTGCTGGCATCTGAGATCCAGCGAAGTTCAGTCTTTTTTTTTTTTTTTGAATAGGCTCAGTAAATGTTGGGGAAATTAGAAAGAAAATTTTCTTGACGTAAGAGATACAAAGTGTCTCTACCCTTGAAGCATTCTGTCATGAGACTGACTATAGGTTCTGGGCATGTTAGTTGTCAAACCCCAAGGTCTTTCTTTATGGTGCCAGTAAAAGTTCTGCTCAGTTGTGGTTGTCAAAGTCAGTCCTCTGTAATTAGAGATCTTGCTTTCTGCACAGATTCTAGGGCTGAGCCTAGGATAAAATCTTTCTTTATGGTCCCAGGAAAAGTTCTGCTCAGTCAAGGTTATCATAGTCAGTCTTCTTTAATTAGTAATCTTAGTTTAGCACAGAACTTAGGACAGAGAGTCTTCTGATTTCATCTCACCATTAGGTGGTGAGGTAGGGAAGTTGTTGCTTCCTCTTCATCAGGGTATCATATGACTACCGTGCTGCAAGTTTGGTGCCAGAGCAGTAATAAGGCCTTCCCAGGGGGAGATTGATTCCTAGTACTGGTGTAGGGAATGGTGCCAGCTCTAAGGTTGGAATCTGGAGATTTAGGTTGGACAGCTCAGGTAGCCTCTACCAGGGGTCTCAAACTCACGGCCCGTGGGCCGTTTGTGGCTCTTCGTACAACATTTTGTGGCCCTGCCCTAGAGGAATCTTT
This sequence comes from Suncus etruscus, assembly GCF_024139225.1. NCBI lineage: Eukaryota > Metazoa > Chordata > Mammalia > Eulipotyphla > Soricidae > Suncus > Suncus etruscus. Next base: position 7,162,114 of record NC_064856.1, on the reverse strand, counting down.
TTTTGTTTTGTTTCAGTTGTTTGGGTCACACCCCCCAATGTTCAAGGTTTACTACTGACTTTGCACTCAAGGGTCACCCCGACTTTACCACCTGCGGCCCCCAGGTAAATTGAATTTGAGACCCCTGCAAGTCTAAGCCCACTCAAGAAATGCTGAAAAAGTCACATGATATTGATATAGATATCGGGCTTAGCCTGCCTAACTGACTATTCTTGAAAATGATTTTTAAGAGATTTTTTTTTTTAATATTGGAGTCAAGAAGATGGCACAAAGGGCTAGAGTATGTGTTTGCATGTTTGAGTCAAGGCTTCAGTCCTGGCAGTCCTTTAGTACTGATTTAGTAATGTAGTACTTTAGTACTGCTGGGAGTGATTCACAATTCCCCCATTAACAAAATAAAAAATAAAATTTCCCTTCTCTAATGTCCAATATAGTTCAACACCTTAAAAAAAGAGTTAAAGTGCTGCATGTGATTTTACTCTGCATTTAGTATGAGTAGAGTGACTCCTGTATGTGTGTGTGTGTGTGTGTGTGTGTGTGTGAGAGAGAGAGAGAGAGAGAGAGAGAGAGAGAGAGAGAGACAGAGAGAGACAGAGACAGAGACAGAGACATAGAGAAGAGAGACTGTAAGAGAGGGACAGTATGCACTTGTATATGTGGCACAGGTTTGCAAAATACTTCTACGGCATCTTGCTTATCAGGAAAAGTGTGGCTCATCTGCAATCATTCTGCTCCTACCTTTTCTGCTCATTTCTGTCTTTTCTTAAACAAATTCCATCTACTTAGTAGTAGTTGAAGGGAGCAGATCTTTTTCTATTTTAAAAGTTATCAGCAAATAATATCTTTAACCAGTCCCCTCTAAGGAGTGCCATATATTGTTTTTGGATAAAGTAACCAACCTCTTCAGCTAGCCTCCCACTTTTTCCTTATATGATCTGGGTCAGGGACCAAAAGTAGTGCCTTTATAATGCAAAGAAATCTGTAATTCTGGGTCCACAAGGGTTCTTGCCAGGACTGCTGGCTCCTAAACTTTTGATGATGAAGTTATCATGTGTCTTGGGGTACTTGGGCAGAGCCTGCTACTTAGCTCAGAGTCTGCCATGTCTACCATATCCATGTTACTAGTTTGGGTGCTGGAACACAGCATGATCATGAAGCATACTCCCACACTCACCCCCATTAATATTCATCTCTACATGTTAGGGCTCCCTGGCCCTTTTGCTCACATTTCCACTCCAAGAAGGTCTGAAAGAGCAGAATGCCTCTTCCCTTTGGTAATTAGGATAAGTAACCCTGTTGTCCATTATCTCCCAGATTCTCATACAAGAGGCTATAAGGTCTCTCATTTAACTCTTAATTATTTTATTTTATAATTAAATTTTTTTGGGAGGCCACACTCAGTGGCACTCAGGAGCTACTCCTTAGCTCTGTGCTCAGGGGTTGCTCCAAGTACCAAGTGGTGCATGGGGATCATGTAATACTGGGGATTGAATCCAAGCTTTCTTCATGCAAAACATGTACTCAGCTCACTGACTCTACTTCTCTGGCCCTAAGAATTACTGCTATCCAGAGTAAATATTTCATTTTTCCTTCAACAAAGCTTCTTATCCAGCATCCATTTAGGGGTACCTCCTTTCCTGCTCTTTGGGATCTTAGAGGTGGGTTAGACACCCAATAGCTGATATAGTATGGTTGGGGATCAGATGGCCACCCTGAGTCTTAATCTTAGTTCTTACATTTGTGACACCTAGGACAAGTCATGTGGTCTCTCTGGGCATCTGTTTCCTCTCATAATAATAATAATAACCTCTCTGAGGACTAAATGATACTGAGTGTCCAATACATGTTTGGTGATTGATGGGTTGATTGAATGAGTAAATGAACAAAACAAATGAATCAATTGATGAATTAGACATAACCATTTTACTGTATTCCATGTAATATTAGGTGATTACTCTGGGCAGACTGCCTAGTCTACACAATTATCCTCCAGTCAAACCTCCTGTTTTCAAAATATCTTTTCTCTGGACTGTAACTTGGCTTTCTCTTCTTATAGAAGCTAAGGTCTTCAAGAATGGGGACTAGGTCTTTTCCTGTTTCCTTTCAGCTTGGTAGTTGCTGAGTAAGTGAGCATAAGCCATTATGTCTTATTTAGTCACAATGACTCCTGAATACCATGTGAGTAAAGAGGAGAGGTCAGGCCTAAGTTGAAATCATGGGAGTAGAACTATGGGGTTGGCTCGACCTTCCTCACTACATAGAAAGCTTGTTCTGTTTTTGTTTTGTTTTGTTTGGGGCTACACCTGGTGGCACTCAGGACTTACTCTTGGCTCTGCACTCAGAAATCACTGCTGGCTTGGGAGACCATATGGAATACTGGGGGATCAAAACCTCATCCACCCTGGGTCAGCGCATGCAAGCCAAATGCTCTACCACTGTGCTACCACTCCAGCCCCTTGTTCTATTTTCTTGATGTGGAAGCAGATCAGAGTAGTTGAGTTTGTAACCTGCTATGGAATGAAGACAGGAGAGTCTAGCGACTGAATTTAAGAATTAAACTCTGAGAAATATATCCCAGTTTGATCTTTGGCACTGGATATGGTGCCTTGGAGTCACTAGGGGGTAACTCCTGAGAACAAAGGCAGGAATAGTCCCTGAGCACCACTGGGTGTGGCTCAAATTCATTCCACTGCATAGTCCTTTTCAAACACAGAATTAAGAGAGAAATATCATGACAAAGGAGGAGGGGGAAGTCTCTGTAAATTGGTTTTAGTGTGCAAATGATGGATGGTTGTGAGCAAGATTATGACTGTAATTTATTGGTGGGATATACATTCTCTCTGTTTTGTAAGTGCTCAGAGACCCTTTTCTTATTGGTAAAATTAAGTGAACATTGTGCAGCTCTAGGTGTAGCCCAAAAGTCTTTCCCAGAATGCATACTTCTGATACTGCTGATACCCTTTGAGGATTAAGGGTTTAAGCTAGCAACACCACGTGCATACATGTAAATGCATAAGCACACATACTTGTATATACATCATCTACTATGACTTCTAATCTTTCTCAGTCAAGTTACTTGAGATTCCACCACTATAGAATTGATTGAATTTGTTCCATTTTTCTTGAAGTAGAAAAATTTTATTAAAAGGAGAGGGGGGCACAGAGAGATAATATAGTGTTTACCTTGCACACTGTAGATCTGGGTTTGATGCTGGCACCACATATCCTCAAGTCCCCTCAGGAGTGTTCCCTGAGCACAGAACCAGGAGTAAGTCCTGAGTGTTGCTAAGTAAGATTTCCCCTCTAATATATATATATATAGAAATAAAAGGGCACAGCAGTAGGGCATTTGCCTTGCATGTGTCTGACCCAGAATGGACCTGGGTTCAATCCCTGGCATCCCATATGGTCCCCCAAGTCAGGAGCAATTTCTGAGCAAAGAGCCAGGAGTAAACCCTGAGCATCACCGGGTGTGGCCCAACCCCCCAAAATATAAAAAGAAGAGAAAAAATGCATGCATAAGAGATAAAGTGGAAAGAGGAGAGAAAGAAAAGAGCCATCAATACCCCAGAATGGGATGTGGGTGAACCTCAACCGTCACTTTTCTCTTAGCTCTATTACAAAGCTCAAAATCAAATGATGGCTTAGATAAGCAAAATGATCTCAATTTACTTTTGACATAGGAATTTAGGTTATGTTAAAATTTATCAATAAGTATCATTCTTTAACTTTGCAAATATTTTCTTAGTATTTCAGAACAATAAAACTCAGCCTTTTTTTTTTTAAAGTAAGTTTATTTAGCCTTCTAAAATTGTTCTTTTAAATGTCTCCCTAGTGAGAAAACACAAAACAGTAGGGGTGAAATGGATTATTCAATAAGTGGTGATGGGACAATAATTTAGCTACTTGGAGAAAAAAAATCAATTTAGAGTCTCATCTTACTGTATTTGAAAATGAATTTCTATGGATTAAAGAACCAAATATAATATTAAAAAGGCTATAAAAACATGAATAATCTCCCAGTGGGAAATGATTAATAAGGTTAAAAGAGTTGAAGGAAATCACAAGTTACAAATTTTATAAAATTACATTTAAAGTTTTGATCTGTAGTCTGTTTTGCCTCTATCTCACCAAGATTAGATACAAATTAAATAGTTGTAAAAATTAAAAGTAAACATTACAATCTAGGGACGCAAAAGTTTTATTAAATCTATTGCATTTGTCAAAACTCAGAACTATACCCCCAAAGAGAAAATTTTATTCTGTGTATTAAAATAATAAATTGAGAAAGAAAGAAGAAAAGCTGTTTAAAATACACAAACATCAATCCCCTGAAAGAACAATATTTGTAATATAAAACTATTGACAGTTTTAATATATATAAGTATTTTAATTTGATAAGCATAAAATTAATATCTCAATAGATATGTGTATGAGCAGACAAGTTATAAAAGAAGAATTTTTATAGTAAAATTAATGAAATAAAAATAATTAGTATTTTAATGTCTTGCTCATAAATTATCCAAAAATAAAAGAAAATGGGCATATTTTATGTTGGCAAGACTGTAGTGTGAAAGACTAATGACCTCCAAAGTCATTTATGCCCTCACCCCCACTTTAGACTATCTACAAACATTTTGTCTAATCATTAAACTATAAATTATTCATAAAGACTTTATTTTAAAAAATGAGAAATGCTATCTTGTAAAATAGTATATTAAGAGTAAAAGTCAACTGTATGGGTACTACAGACAATGACAGGGATTGGACAAACTAGTTTACCTGGAGCCTAGAAATGGTCTTATGTCAGGAAACTTCAGGGGTAGGGTCTCCTTGTACTTAGGTCAAAGTTTTTTCCTTTTCATAACCCCCATACTTTGGTGGACCCATGCGAACGATAATTGCCACACTAACATTGTTTTTACAGTGCTCTTTTGACTCCAAACCTTCAAGAAACCACTAGCAAAAATATCTGGAACTGCAAAAAAAAAAAAAAAAAAAAAAAAAAGGCTTACATTAGTGTTAACATATATGCTTTTAGATGCACTAGTATTCTGGGGGATAAAGAAGGGAGATAAGGGATATGTGCTTGGGATGAAGGGAGGACAGCACTGCTGGTGGAAAGGCTCTCATTTATTGTCACCGTGTACCTTAAATATCACTGTGTAAGACTTGCCGTTATATATTTTAATAAATGTCTGCCATTTAAAAAAACACATAGCAATATTATAGTGATATGCATGATACCCCTTCAGAAACAATATTTCAAACCATATTGTCGGAAAAGAGAGAGAAGAAAAATGTCTGTCGCATAGGCAAGCAGGGGAGTGGGCATGGGAGGATAAGAGGAATACTGAGACATTGGTAGCAGGAAATGTGCACTGGTGAAGGAATGAGTGGTGGACATTATATGACTGAAAATAGCAAAAAAGAAAAAAAATTATTTAAAAAAAAAGAAAAAAACAGAGTAAAAGTCAAGACCTAAAATTGTATATCCACCTGTGACCTCAACAGAAATGTCTAAAAAGATATAGGCCAAAAGTATTAACTGGGCAGTTTGTTGCTTTTATTTATTCAATTGTTCTATCTTTTCAATTTTGTCTGTAATGAATGAGCATCTATTTTTCAATGAAATAGTTTATTATGGGAAGTGGTGGCCTCTTTGGCAAAGAAAGGCAAGAGACAGTGGAGCTTGAGGTTCATGTGGGGAAACCTTGAAAAAATAGATGTGAAAAGATCAACAAAAGATAAGAGAAGATGAGGAAGGGTGCAGGGGTCTCAAAGGTTTAGTTATTGGAGGCAGAAGTAAAAGAGCAGTGAATGGATGGTCATTTGCTTATTAAAAGGGGGGTTTAGGCCGGAGTGATAGCACAGTGGTAGGGTGTTTGCCTTGCACATGGACGACCTGGACGAATCAGATTCCAACCCCAGCATCCCATATGGTCTCCGAAGCCAGCCAGAAGCAATTTCTGAGTGCAGAGCCAGGAGTAATCCCTGAGCACTGCTGGGTACGGCCCAAGAATAAAAAAAGGGGGGGGTCAGCATAGGTCTAAATGAGAGTACATTCAATTGATTTTCAAATTTGAGAAATTGCATCTTTATGTATTTCACAAAATAAAGCTCTTTAGAAAGAGTAGACTAGGCACTATTAAGTATTCTCCCAATATCTGCTCTCTTCCACTTCCTGGCAGAACCCTGCTAACATGCAACTTTCTTCTACTCAGTCAATGCAAGTCAAGAAAACACATCCCAGTCTCCTCTGGGGATGGAAACACATGTTGGTTTCGACTAGTCCAAGCAACTTATAGAAAAACACTGTTAACATGTGTTTCCAAGAGCTGGATTTAAATTCCTGAGACCACTGGAGCATAGAATAATGCCTCACATAGATCAATGAAGTCATCAGCTGCTGGCATCACCTTGGCAATTGTTACTGGTCCAGGAGTGGAGAGAGGATTTAGATGAGTACAATGAAAGAGAATATAAAAGGATAGAAGACAAATAAAATGGAGTGAGAAGGAGTGGAGAAGAGAGATGAAGGGAAAAGAGAGGAGAGGAGAGGAGAGTAGAGGAAGGGAGGAGAAGGGGAGAGGAGTGCATAAGAGAGGAAGGGGGAGAAGCAAGGAGGAGAAGGAAATGGCTGAGTGGGGAGGAGAAAGGAGTGGAGAGGGGGACAAAGGATTATTATGGGCAATGTATACTTTGGACTTTGAACAATGAAGTAGGATGCCCCCATTGACCCTTTTGCCAGCTTGTGACCATCCCTTACATGTATCCCTTATAAAGGAGGGTAGAGCTAGAGAACTCTCTGAGAAGTGGAGCCAGAGCATGCAGTATGTTTACACTTTCAGCTATGTGAGTTAGTACACTTCCTTTCTCTTTAGGACCCCTTCCATTGGGATTTCTAATGACAGGGCAAGAAGCATGCAAGGATTTTTAATGGAAAACTACAAAATATTTAGAATTCCAGTCACTGAGGGCTTACCCTAGGTCAAACATCGCTGAGCACCAGAGTTATGCAAGTCATTCCTAACTAGATAAAATTTTTCATTCAGAGAAAGCACTAACTGTTCATTAGATGGACGGGATAGGATAGTTAAATTTGGGGAATCCTAGAAAGGGTAAGTAAGTGTTTGTGTTATTGGGGCTAGAGTGTGATAAGGGAAAACCTGTTGTTGGGTTTGTATGTACCACAATCAAAATGAAGTGTTGCAGTTGTAATTCATCCCAGCAACAAAGACTTACTTATTGCTCTGTTACATGTTTGTCTTGAGGGGTAGAGAAAGGTTTCTGGGTGTTTTTGCTCTTGGGAAACTAGTGATGATATAACCGAAATAGCAAATGTCGCTGATGTTTCTGTTGAAGGAAAATAAAGCTTATTGGACTGTGTCATAAATGTAATTAAATGCTTCCACTCAAAGTGTTAGCAGAGGGGCCGGGCGGTGGCGCTAGAGGTAAGGTGCTGCCTTGCCTGCGCTAGCCTAGGACAGACCGCGGTTCGATCCCCCAGCGTCCCATATGGTCCCCCAAGCCAGGAGCGACTTCTGAGCGCATAGCCAGGAGTAACCCCTGAGCGTCACCGGGTGTGGCCCAAAAACCAAAAAAAAAAAAAAAAAAAAAGTGTTAGCAGAGCCAGCTCCATGGTAGAAACAGTTGCCTAAGGCCCACACTAAGGAACATTCCATACTTGCTTGTTTTAATGCCCTGCTGTTGCCGTTGTGAAATTAATAATTTTTAAATAAGCCTCACCCACATTTTCATGCCCCATAAACTAGGCAGCCATTCCTGATGTCAGTGGTACCTCATTGGCCAGCCCAAATCTCAGGTCCCACCCTGACCACAAGGGGGCAGAGAAGTGCGATTCTAATTTGTGCCAGAAAGAAGAAGCAGAGTATGGAAGAGTGTCTGTATTCTTTGGTTTTGTGAGCTATGGAAAAGCTTCTTCTGGATATGCAGAACTAAGGGTGGGTGGAAACATTTACAGTTTCAGAATCTTTTGTAAAAAAAAAAAAAGGACAGATATTTAAACTTCTGTTCCTGAAGCTTCAAAGTGAAAGAAATCTGTTGAAGGGGATTAAGTCCAAAAATAGAGAAGAACAATGAGTTTCCAGAATTAGACTGCGCTCAGCAAGAAGACTAAGGGGTTTGGGGGGAAGACTTTGTTCCACTCCATGGTACATGGGCCTGGGAATCCCTAACACATCTGTGAAGTCTGGAATAGCACGAGTGAGCAGGAGATGCAAGCAAGAAAACTTCAGTTTCAAATCCCAGATATGGGCCATCCCTGAATCTGGATCAGGGAAGATATCAGTGATGGCCATAGATAATTGAGAAGGCCTGTGACATTTATAATGAGAAATTATAGCTTCAGAAATGGGTGGAGTTATAATTCTCTCCCCTGTTGACTTGTAGAGATAGGAATGGCTCCTCTTCAGGTGAATTCAAAGCTCGAATGTTTCTAGAAAAATTTTGAGGCTGAGTTCTGGGGATGTTGCTCAGGAGTAGGACACTTGCCTTGCTATTTGAAATTCTGAATTTTATCCCTAGAACAACAAACAAAATAAGCAAAACAAACAACAACAAACAAAATAAGCAAAAAAAAAGAGAAAGATACTGGACTCCTAATAAGACATGGACAATCACTGGAGATGATTATGAAATGAGGGACTCCATATAATGAGCTAAATGGATAAACATCTGAGAGGATAACTTTGCAGCTTTTCTGGAAGAATCAAACTCATACAGAGCCATATGAAAGAGTCTACTCAATTAGGAGAAACATTGCTCCTAGTCCTTGGGACAATCTAATCAATACATGTGGGGTCACAAAGCAAGTTCATGGAACATATCATTGGAGGGCAATTATTGTAGAGGGGGTGGGTTTAGGGCAATGGGCTTAGCCATAGAGTGGACCTTGGGAAGAGTATGATCTCAAAAGGCTCATATTTATGGTATACCCACATCTACATGGGTGCAGGGGGACTATTCCTATTCATCACACAGTCACTTTCTACTAATCACTCAGCCCAGATGTCCCTGTATTGTGTAGAGAAGTCCAGAACTTGATAATTAAGTCCAGAACTTAAGATTGTAGGGGCCATGAATAGCTCTCAAAGATGCCATTATGGACTGGTGGCCTTCTGAGCTAGGACCAATATAAGAAAGTAAGCTTGGTGTAGGAACACACTCAATGACAGATTTTTGCTTTTTCTTCCCGCTCTTTGCCTTCTGTTTTCTTTTCTCAACACCATGATTCTTTATTCTTATATCTTTACTCTTCTTTTTTTGGTGTGGCAGAAGGTCCATGAAGGTAGAAGTTGTTGGGTATATCCTTATTTTTAGGAGAACACCACTGAATCTTTAACTTTGATCTTTGACCTATCACCCAATCCACCTTTCTGAGCTATTCAAGATGAGAAGGTTTGGAGAACTTCTACTCATTTGCTGCAAATGTCCTTCATGGTACTAGTTCCTTGGGGTTCTGTCCTTTTCTCTGTTCTCTTCTTAGTCTCTTTTTTTCTCCTTCAGCCCTCATTTGGTCCAGTCTGGAATGTTTCTAAACTCTGCTCTCTTTTACAGATCTCTAGTCTGACTGTCTATTTTTCTTTGCTGCTTAAAATATTTCCCTGGTGATCCACAGACCTGGTAACATCTTCCACATGACCCTTCCTAATCTGCCCTTATCTCTGTGGCCAGTTCTCTTCCTCCAGTATCACTCTGTCTCCATCCTATGACCTCTGCTTATGACACAGCTATTTCCTAAATGACTTCTCATCTGTCAATACTCTTTTTCCTTACCCTTAGATATCTTCTCTCATTTTCAAGAGTGATTTAGATGACTTTGTCTCTTGGGGATTTTCCTGCTTATTGCTATTCCCCTACCTCTTTACCAATAGTCAGTAATAAATTTGAACTGTTAACAACATCCAGTGTACTACTATTGAGTTACATAATCTGCTTCATGAGCAAGCTTATGCCTGGAATCTCTTTGGTGCCCTAGGATCCTGCACAGTGCCAGTTGCAATGATGCGTTGTGTTGGACCCACTATCTATCCCAGCACCCTTCTTGTACTCTTCTTAGATGGAGAGGCTAGAAAAGAAGTTATATTTCCCCAGACTCCCCTGAATGGAATTGAGGAAGGAGTCAGCTTTCTGCTGCTTCCACCCTGGTTCTACTCTCCACAGAGATGCTGGGTATTCCGGCTGTTTCCCAGTGGCTGCCCACAAATTTCATGCCTTCTGAGGATCAGGGCTCAGAGATTCATGCTTTGTTGGCAAAAGTCTAGAGAATGTGGCCTTATTCTAGAACAAGCAGCTTCACAGAGGACTTATGACCCCTGGCACCAGACAGTCGAAATTATTCCTGGAAGCAGCTCCCCTGCTGAGCTAGTCCTGCTGTGTTGTTTTCAGTGTCGTCTCTTTCAACTCCTCTCAAAGTTTAATAAGTGCACAATTTCTTGCTTTACATTCATTTTTATGCTTAAAGCAATTTGCAGTTTCTGTTCTCTGCTACTGATCATATACTGATCAATATACTGATAATATACATTTGTAAAATATTAAAAGGTTTACTGGTTCCCAACCAGTGGGTTCATTACATAGAGACTTGGAAAAAGACTTAAAGAAACCAAAGGTAGAGTCAGGATTCCAGAATTCCTGTTTCTTCGTTCCTCTGTCTCTTACTTTAAAGTGGCAATTCTGTTTTCATTGTCCTCACCCTTTCCTGCTTCATTTTCTAGATCACTTCTCTCCTCAATAGGTGGATGGAGTGAGGTTGGAATATCGCTTTTAATATTTATGTTTTATCACTTTACTGCTGGATGCACAGAATCAACGGGTAGTTAGTTCTGCTCATATTAGTTTTAAGCTGCAATGGACTCATAACAGTACTGGGAAGAGGAAAGAATCCTTATGCAGCCTCTCTTGGGTGTTCTATGCTCTCCTCAACTTACCACTTCTCTTAAAATGATCTGCCAAGGAGGTGCTAAGAGATGTCTTGCCCACATGTCCCATGGCTGCTTCACTGTGGTGTATGCAGTACTAACAGCATCCACCTGGGAAAGGAACTCCCATCCCAAAGCTGATCTCTGCCAGTCACCAGGGGAAATCTGAGTCTAAGTACTCTGGATTCCTCTCTTTTCAGCTGGAATTGCTCTGGCAGTTCAGCACTCTCTTCTTCCTTGATTCTGGGTTCCAATTGCCTTGCTGTGATGAAGTCCGTATCCTTCCTTCATTTATCTTCTCCATCTGATTTACCCAATGCCCCTTCACTGCTTACCTGAATCAATTCTCTATGTACCACTTGGTCCATTGGTCTTCTAGCTTTCTTTGGGGGGAAAATCCAAACAAGACAGAAGAATTTTTCTTTGTTAAAAGTGAACAGAAGAGGCCCTGGAAAAGGTAGTATAAAAATCAGGATGACAATAAAGTTAGAAAGTGTTTTTGCCAGAGTCCACTAAACTCATTTCTGTGTGTGACTTCTAGAGAAACTGTTTAGGCTCTGTCTCTCCATGTTGTCTCCAGCTGAGATGCTTGTGTAGACCATAAAGTGGACTTTGTTTTAGTCAAGTATCCAATGTCAGATACCATGCTTTTGTTTTCAACCCATAAAAGAGAATGGATGTCTTTGTCAGACCATACATCCTTCAGAACATGGGCTCATGGCCTTGGTTCTATGTTTGAGTCCATTCAACTTGTCAAATACAAGGCTTGCAGCCAGACCCCAAAAATCTCCTGAAAACTAGCATGGAATATCTAATCTCTCAGTCCTCATAGAGCAGTGACACATGGCAAACAGGCCCTCAGGGGACACAAAAGGATGATAGTAGCCTACAACCTAGGCTTCTTTCAGAACTCAGCCCTACACAATGTTTTTTTTTAAAAAAAAATAATCTCCAGAGAAATGATAAGAAGTTTTAAAAATAAAAGTCTGTGGGCAGGGTGCAGCATCCCACTTGTTGGCACCCTGTCCTCTCACTGCTGGTTTTCAGCACATGCAAGACCCACAGCCCAGTCCCCAGGGCCCTGTTCTTTGGTCTTGTCAGTCACCGTGGGCCCAAGGGTTCTGCCCTAAGGTCCAGATTGTCCTAGAGTGGTCAACAGAGCAGAATAATCCGCATACCCAGAGATAAGGCCACAGTTTATTGATGCAAGGGCTGAGTTAGTCTCTAAATAAACTTTCCTGCTTCAAAAACTTTTCTTTCAACCAGAGCAGTGTTTCCCGGTCACTTTCCCAGGGGAGAAACATGTTTTGCTTTTCATAAATTTCTATAAACTGTTCCCACAGTCACACCCACCAGATAGCCAGGCTCCTCTGACGCTCCCTGGATTGGCCATGGAGGGTGGTTGCTGCCGCTGTGATGGAAGTCCCACATTCTCTCAGTGCCCCAGGGGGTTCAGCTGGGGTGAGAAAGAGGGGATTTCTATAACTAAGGCAGGAAACCTTGACAATTGAGAATGGATGAGACTCTGGGGCTATGGAAGTATAGGCAGCCCAGCTTGCAGAGGGTTGATCATCCTGCTTTCATTTAAAAAAATGAGGAAACAGACTCCAATTGGATGTGAGTCATCTATGTCTGAGCTGTGACTAGAAATGGAACGTCCAGGCCCAGAAATCAGACTCTAGGCTTCTCTGTCTCTCTGTTTGACTATACTCTTAATATTACATCAGTCGGCTAGTTCTACTTGGTGAACCATTTGGGGATAAAAAAGAACACCATTTACTTAGTGCATGTTTTCCAGTAGTTGATCATTTTGCCTGGGCTCAGCTGGTAAGTTCTTTTGCTGCTCTCACTGGGCTCACTTGTGAATTTGCAGTCAGCTGAGCCTTCAATTGCCTCTTTCACATTGCTGGTGGTTTGATGGCTCTTGACTAGTGAGATGGGGCCATGGGTATATTGGTGTCTCATCCTCTAATAATCCCAGACTTGTTTAAAGAATACTCTTGTAGGTCTTCCCAGAGATCAACAAAGAGAAAAACTCACTTTATAAGCCCTTTTCAAGATGCTGCTCAGAGCACATTCTCTCCAATAAGCAATGTAAGTCACATAGCCAAGCTCAGATACAAGGGGTGGAGAAAGATTTTATTTTTTGATAGAAGGACCAGTCAACTCACTTTGTATAGGAGCTAATAAAAGGAGCATGGGGAAACCTTGGTTAATGTTTGCAAATTGACACAGTTATAAGAGGTGCAAAGACCCAACAAGTTACTCCAGTGTAGGGAACAGAGCTATACAATGACCCTATATATCCTTCTATGTCCTGATTTGGCTTGCACTGCTGATTATGAACAGTTACTTGGTTTACCTTCAGTGGAGTGAAAAGAATCTTGATGTTTGGGATCTGGGACGTTGAAGAGGTGAGTTTTGATGTGGGGGAAGGACAGAGGGGAAGCAGGATAGAGGCATGCCTGGGAACCCAATAGCTAACACTGCTATGGTCTGATTTAGTTGATAGGAATGGAGTTGAGACTGTCCCATGTACTAAGTATACTATCCTCATGGAAACGCAAACAGAGGAGGTCAGGCTTTCTCTTTGGAATGATGGATAATTAGATAGCTTGGGTGATCTATGGAGGCTATGTAGTGGAGCAGATAGTGGAGTGGGAGATATCTCCCTGAGAACCCCTGTTTTATCTCAAAGTTATCATTGCATTTCTTGTCATGCACATTCTGGTAGTCCTGCACAGAGTCTGTAACTTAGACATGTAGAACCTTGACTTGTAAACTTGAGAGTTCGAAACTTGAAGAACAACAATGAGATGAGAAACCCCACCTTTCCTTTTATAATAGGGGCCAAACTTGATGGTGTGGGCTAGGGACAGATCATTCCCCAAGGAATTGCACAGACCTGGCAATTCAGGCTTGATAGTCAAATGCTTGGACTTTATAATGCTCAGGGCCTTCAGGACTACTCTGAAAGTGCTCAGGGTACCATGCCATACTGGGCCAAAATCAACAGGTCTCACATATACTGGGTATGTGCTTCAATCATTTCCTCACTGCCAAGAGACTAGGCCTCTCACAAGGAGATTTGGGCCACAAAGATGGGGTGGTCACGGTCTCGCTAAAGGTGCCAAAACATAATATCTAGTAGTCAGAATTGGAATACTGGCTCTATGACACTTCACAACCCACACAAACTGAATGTCAAATGTGTGTAATGGTGCTATGCTCCTGTGGTACCCATACATGTTCCTGCAGCATCCTTCAAGGTGCTCCTTGCAGTTACTAGCACTGAAAAAGCAGACATGGTTTTGGATCAGATATTCCACCTCCAGTCAAGCTTCTGGGAAGGGCTACTTTGGCCCTGAGTAGTTAGTGCTTCTGAGTAGAGCTTCCTCAAATTATTCATGCTTAAAACCTTGGTTGAAGTTGTTCCAATTATTTGTGACAGAGACTTAACTCCAGAGGCCTCAGAAAGGAACAGAAAATAATTGTGAACTGAGAGGTTCATGAGCCTGGTGAGAAGACCTGCACAATTGTCATTCAATAGGCAATGTCATACCTTCTGCCAGTACTTTTCACAGGACCAGGGAATCTGACACTATCTCTTGGGAAGTCAAACAAGATGTTGGGTGTTTATTCTGTGTGGATACCTTTTCTGAATTGATCTGCAGGAAATCAAGAACCTGCCTACTTTGTTCCAAGTGTTTTCCCTCAGAAAAGATGAGGAATGCAGGTATGGATATTACTGTAAGAATCAGACAGGGAAGAAACGTCACATTCCCAATCATTTGTACAGCCTGCAATTTTTGGCAGGAACCAAGTACTTAGCAAACCAGTAGTGACCATGCTCAGATAGGGGTGTTGATGCAGTATTTAATTATGGTTGTTATTCAAAGTGGCAATCAAACTCATGAGAAACTAGTATGATATAAACAATTTGTATATATCAACTTGGCTGAACCACAGTGTCCAAATATTTGGGGTTTTTTGTTTGTTTTTTTGGCCTCCCCCAGCAATGCTCAGGGTTTACTCCTGGTTCTGCACTCAGAAATTACTCTTGGCAGTTCTTGACGATCCATATGGGATGCCAGCAATTAAACCTGAGTTGGTCATATGCAAGGCAAACACTCTACCATCTGTACTATTGCTCTGGCCCTATGTTCAAATATTTGGTTCAGCAACATTTTTTGTATGTGTGATGGTGTCTTGTCCAAGTCTGGTTTGTTTATTTCTTTACAGTTATTTTACAAAAAGGGTCATTTACAAATATAGATTTATCAAAGAGTCCTTTGATAGATGACTGAATAAAGGAGATATAAAATGAAATATCATTTTAGTTTAAAAATTATGCAGTATTGCAATTTGTAACATAATAGAAGGTTCTAGAAGGAATCAGGTAAATAAAATAAGCCAGAAGAAAAAGCCATGTACTGAATGGTTTCATTTATGTGAGCAATACAATAATAACTTCAATGAATATACAAAAAAAATCTTGGGGTATATTGACAACGGAACTAAGTTAATAAGGGGAAGTCATCTGGGGTAGAGGACAAGGCAAAACATTGTAATAAAGGAAAATGGTAGGTTTTATTGGTAAAATATAAAAATAAAAATTAATTATTTTAGCACCATTTATAAATGCAATAAAAGTTGAAAGATGAGAAAAAAAATATATATATATATATTCAACACCCAACAATGAAGAATAGCCTGTTGGGGGTATTGAAAATAGGTGACTGAATGGCAACACTTCTGGGTGACTTTGACAAATATTCTTTATAGTTTTTTAAGACATAGACTTCTGGAACACATTTATAACCTGGAGGCAGTTTCAGGAAGAGAGGAATAAGCATCTGGACATTTTAAATAAACACTCTGTTGACCACGGAGTGCGGTGCTTGCTGCCGACATGTTTTAATCTGCACAGAGCCATCGAGAGAGAGAAAACCAGGCTGAGTGTGTGGGCTAGATTTGTCCTGAATCTCTGAGGAGTGGAGGATGAAAAAAGCTGTCTTGCACCTTGCCAAATCTGCAGCAAAGGAATGATGCATTTCAGTGAATGAGAGGACTTGGAGGACATACAGAAGTTGTAGAGATCGTCCAATTTTCTCCTACTGACAGGAAGCATATGAAGCCTCTGGTCCTCCTTAGTGGAGGGAAAATCAACCCTTCTCAGCTCGATGTCCTGTTGGGAGTCCTTCTCTTATTCCTTGGAGGGGCAAACATGGAACTTACATTTTAGGTCTCTGCAGTCAGAGGGAGTGGAGAATCTCATAGTTCTCAGGGTCTCTGTGTGAGGGAGAAGTGTGCTTGAAAATATCAGAGGAGGACAAGAGATTAGCAATCAGGAATTGCTTGACTTTCCAAAATAAATCTGAATCAAGTCTACAGTTTTTAGGCAAACTTGACTGGAATGGAAACCCACTTCTAGTCATCTGGAGGAAAGCTATACCCTGACCTATTCCTGAAATAGGACCTGACCCTGGAGATCAAAATAAACTGGACTCAGCACTGCCTCTTCAATGTCACTATTTTGGATGACCCCAAGGCATCTCTGGGTGATTTTTGTGGGTCCTTGATGACTTCATGCCTTGTGGTTGTTCCTTGAATCCTACTTTCTGCACTCAAACATCAAGTCTTTACTTTGTCTTCTTGATAAAATCTGGATGTATTCAGACTTTAATTGTTTTCCATTTGTTTCTGTAGTTTAGTGCTGTGGTTACTAAATCAGAAAAGTTAACAATTTTAGTTCTAATGTACAATGTGATTGTGTCACCACCAAAGTGCTCCTTGCTCTCCACCGTGGACAAATAGAAAATAAGTTTAGGTTATATGTTTACATTTGGTTTTGGAGTCTATAATAACTTGGCCTTTCTACCCTCAAATTGCCCAACACTCTCTAACAATGACTTTATGTTACTTTCAGTCCACTTTATTATTCCCTTCCCTATAATCCTGTCAGTTCTATGATCTAGTGCCCAGTGTTAAGGATGTTCATTTTTGTCACTATTATTCAATGTAGTCTTGTAAATCTTTGCTGTAGCAACTAGGCAAGAAATGAAACCAAAGTGATTTAAATTGGAGAAGAAAAGTCCAACTATCACTATTGCAGATGATCTGATAATAATATGGCAGATTCTAAAGGCTACATTGCAAAACTTTTAGAAGTAATAAACTCAGAAGAGAAAAAAAGGATAAAAGTAATAAACTAGTACAGCAAAGTAGCAGACAAATTCAATATACAAAATATCAGTTGCATTTCTATATGCAAATAAAAAGCTAAGTACAATCAAGTGATCCAAATTATAAAAAGAAAATTATGAAATATATAATTAAACTATAGTTTCACTTTGGGGATAAATATTATTTTTCTTTTCTCTCTCTTTTTTTCCTGTCACAACCCAGAAGTGGCAATTGTGGCTCGTGATTACTCCGAACATGGCTCTGTGTACCATATATATGCTGGGGATGGAACCAGGGTCAGCTAAATGGAAGTCAAGGGCCTTAATTACTACACTGTATCTCTGGTTCAATAAATATTTTCTTTATGTTATTTCAACCATGCTGATAAAATTTTTTAAGAGTGTTCAAAGGTAAAACCCATCAAAATGTGGCCTAATGTAATGCTTCTCAGGTTTCATTGTGCCCCAGATTCCCTGGGGGTCTTGCTAACTACAGATTAGAATACAGAAGATGTCTGTGTGTGTGTGTGTGTGTGTGTGTGTGTGTGTGTGTGTGTGTGTGTTTAGACCATAACCAGCAGTACTCAGGGCTTACTGCCTACATCTATAATCAGGGATCATTCCTGACCTCTGCTCAAGGCACCATACAAGGTGCCTAGGATTGAACCCGGTAACCCGGTTGACTATGCAAGGTAAAAGCTTTACCAATAGCTATGTCTTTAGTAAGATTATGTGTATTGCTAGTGCACTTGTCCTTAGACTTAGTCTGAGATAACAAAGTCCTAGATCTGTGAGAACTTAAAGAACATATTAATGTCTGGGTCAAAGAGATAGTCCAGGATTTAAGGTAGTTGGCTTGTATGTCACTGTCCCCACTTTGAGCACTGGCATAGTATGGTCCCCTGAATCACCACTAGGAATAACTCTGAGTACAGAGCCAGGATGGCTGTGACCTAACACCATGCCCCACCCAAGACACCAAAAAAACCCCTAAATCCTATAGATGCCAGGTCCTTGCTCTAAGATGTTGGGGGTAATTGAGAATGGCTGAGCATTGGCATTTTAAAACTTTCCAGCTAATATGTAGTTACTCTGTAGCTACAGATGAGAACTGCTTCTCTTGATTGGGTTCATCAATATATGGGTTAATATTTGATTCTTTCTGAATTGTAGTACTTGAGGCTACACTGAATAGACAGACAGTGGAGGTACAATTCTTTCTAAAGGAAAGACTTCCTTCCCAGTAATTTGAAAGGGTTTGGGGGTTTGTGTGGGAATGGGGCTTCTTGCTTACCACAGAGAAAATAAATGCCCTTTTTTTTAATTTAAAACTAGCTTACAAGAATATGTTAATAAATAACATGGCAACTTGACCTCAAACATAAAGTAATAATGGTTTGTATAAAATAATCTAAGTGGCATAAATCAATATACAGATTTTTCCTTAATATAGGATGGAAGATAAAGCTTGATAAATTTATAAAAAGTTAAAAATAGGGGGCCTGTGGACAGAGCTATTGTATAGCAAGTAAGTAGATGACCATACATGCAGCTGACCTGGAATTGATCCCTAGCACTCCCATATGGTCCTGAGTCCTGCTAGAAATGATCCCTGTACACAGCAGGAAGAAGACCCAGGTATGGGTCACACCCCCTTCCTAAAATAAAGGTCAAGAGAGGGGGTGTTCAGGCACTTGCTTTGCTTGCAACAGATCCTAGTTTGATCCTTGGCAAAACATGTCCCCTGAGTATCATTGGCTGCAGCTCTGGAAGCCATGAATATCTCCTAGGTAATCTAGGTCTTCCCCAGTACTGCTGGACCCTCACAATGAACCACTGTTCCAATTGACTGAGCATCCCTAGCAAGTGTCCCTGGGACTCCTGAGACTTCTTGGGACTCTTCACCTCAGGATCATAATAGCATAGCTTGATCTGCCTTAAATGTGCTCAGAGAATGTATACAAACTTACAATTGGACAAAGATAACCTGATGATATATAATGCTTGATTTAAAAAGTGCTGAGTACCTCACCCTCTCATTATGACATTCACAGGTAGCTGAACTTCTGACTGCTATTCAGCATTATAAGAGCATTATCAGAGTAGAAGATAGCCTTGTATGTGTGAAGCCCAAGGTTCAGACCTTAGGGAAAAAGAGAGTCCTGTTAAAATTTTGGCCAGGGAGATAGCCAAAGGGTTGGCGTGCATCCTTTGCTCGTAGGAACTTCCAGTTTCGATCCTTAGCTTCACATATTGGGTTTAGCCTGCACAATCCAAAATAAAACAAACAAACAAACAAACAAATCCAATTTCTCCCATTCTTTAGGTGGCTTTTGTATCCTAGGCATTATTTCCTTTTAGGTACAGACGTTTCTCATCTTAATATATTCGCATCTGTTTTTCTCTGCTTCCACTTGTATGGAGAGTGCTGTTTCCTCCTTGAAGATGCCTTTAGTCTCAATGTCATGGAGTGTACCTTATTGTTTAAGGGCTGATATCAAGGTCTTTAATACATTTGTATTTGACCTTTGTGTATGGTGTTAGATGGGGTCTGAGTTTGCTATTTTGCAAGTGGCTAACCAGTTGTGCCAACACCACTTGTTCAAAAGGCTATCCTTGCTCCATTTTGGATTTCTTGCTCCTTTATCAAAAATTAATTCATTGTATGTCTGGGGAACATCTTCTGAATACTCAAGTCTACTTCACTGATCAGAGGATATGTCTTTATTCCAGTACCATGATGTTTTAAAAACTATTACTTTGTAATGCAATTTAAAATAGGGGAAAGTAATGCCTCCCATATTTCTTTTCCCAAGGATTTCTTTAGCTATTCGTGAGTGTTTATTGTCCCAAATGAATTTCAGGAGTGTTTGATCTACTACTTTGAGAGGAAAATTAATAGCTTTGCAGTCTCACAACAGGAAGAAAGAAGGGGCCTACATGAATAGCTTAATGATGGAGCACTGTATTTTTTGTTAAAACTTAAGCACACTCGGGACCAGAGAGATGGCATGGAGATAGGCCATTTGCCTTGCATGCAGAAGGACAGTGGTTCAGATCCTGGCATCCCATATGGTCCCCTGAGCCTGCCAGGAGTGATTTCTGAGTGTAGAGCCAGGAGTGACCCTTGAGCACTGCCAGGTGTGACTCCCCCTTCCAAAAAAACCCCAAACAAACAAACAAACAAAAAAATAGGCACACTCCAAGGGGCTGGAGCAATAGCAAAGTGGTGAGGCCTTTGCTCTGCATGTGGCTAACCCAGATGGACCTGGTTCAATCTCCAGTATCCCATATGATTCCCTGAGCCTGCCAGGAGTGATTTTTTTTTAATAATTTTTTTATTTTGAATTATGAGAACAAAAGATGCAAAGAAAGAGGATAAGGTAAAGTTACAGTGGAAGGACAATCACCCATAACATAATTATCAGAAGAAGTCCCCTTGCTGATATCTTAACTTTGAACTTTCACCAAAGAAAGTTAAGATAAATAAAACAGAATCCATGTGCAATTACTTTGTCCCTCAAGTCTCCAGATTGTAGCACATTATAATATTTCTTAACAGCACACAAGGCAATCTAAAGCCATCAAACTTACGTAACTCCTTAAACATTAGAGGCATAGTATTTTTTACATTTCCATGTACATGCATATTAGCTTAAGTTAACCTCAAATTTTAAGTGGGTGCGTTTTAAGGATTAGAGTCAAAGGAGCACAGTAAAAACGGTGTTAGAGTGGCAATTGTTGTTTGCATAGGCCCACCAAAATATGAGAGGCATGGAAAGGAATAACCTTGGCCTAAATACAAAGAGATCCTACCCCTGAAGTTTCCTGGCATAAGACCAGCTCTAGGCCTCAGGAAAGTTATCGTTCGCTCCAAGACTTTGTCTGTAGTGCCAACACACTTTTCACACAGTCTCTGTTGTTGGTCTCATGTTTCTGTATTAAAGATTCTGGAATCTGCACGTCCTACATTGAAGTCATGATGTGGAGTGCCTTCTCGTTTCACCTCACCATGAAAGGGCAATGCAGGAAGCCCTTTCCTGTAAGCAGGTTGTTGTTGTTAAGTCTTCTCAGTGTTAAGGGAAGTCTCTTTTGGCAGGACGATGTCTGAGCAGTGGTAGGGTCTTCCGTGGTAGAGGATTGCTTCCAGGTGATGTTATAGACAAACCTCACAATTAAGGGGCAATACAGCAAGCCCTGTCCAGTAAGCAGGTCTTTGTTCTTGTTGTCTTCTCAGTGTTAAGGGGTGTTTCTTTTGAGTAGATGTCAGAGCAGCTGTAGGGTCTTTCCTGGTACAGGAATGCCACCAGGTGATGTTATATACAACCTTGGATGTTTTGTAAATGTCTTCTGTAGATCAAGGGGTGAATGGAGAATGCCCATTCTTCTGGGGCCTGTGCCAGGTCTTTATGTCAATGTTCAGGGTGTAAGGTCTCATTGCACTACAAGATTTTTATTAGATAAGAACTTATTGGTATGTATAGTATTTTTCCATGTTAGTGTGCCTACGCAAACAAGATATAAAGCCACGTGGTGCTATCAGATATATGGGGGCATAAGAACATTTCCAACAAGACCCATGACTTGGTTCAAACATAAGTATTAAACTGAGGGATTCTTTCACACCAAATTCCATATTGAGCAGTTCACAAAGAGAAGATAAAAAACATGGGGGGGGGGGGATCATCACTGTATAAGAAAGTATTTAGCAAAAGTTATAGCCGTCAAAGAAAACACCCATAAAATGTTGAAAAGATATGTGTCCTTTTTATGCCTTTTAAAATAGTTGGGTGGGTGTTAACTCTAGGGCACCACTTTGGTCTGTGACTTAGGACTCAACAGTACTTAAGTTAGAAAGGGTATAAAAGGAGTAATGACGATAGGAGTTAAAGAAGTTAAAGAGAAATATGAACTTATGAAGGGGTATGCAAAAGGGCAGAGTAAAAAATGGACATTCTGCATACATAAAAACATAATTCAATGATAGTGAGTACTATTAAAGTTTCTTGTGAGAGCACTATTAAAGTTTCTTGTGAGAGTACTATTACAGTTTCTTGTGAGAGTACTATTAATGTTTCTTGTGAGAGTACTATTAATGTTTCTTGTGAGAGTACTATTAATGTTTCTTGTGAGAGTACTCTTAATGTTTCTTGTGCGCGCGGCGGCAATAGCCCCCGCGCGATTTTGAAAATGTAGACTGGACAGAGATTAC
Organism: Suncus etruscus; assembly: GCF_024139225.1. Lineage (NCBI taxonomy): Eukaryota > Metazoa > Chordata > Mammalia > Eulipotyphla > Soricidae > Suncus > Suncus etruscus. The sequence goes on along the minus strand of NC_064856.1, from coordinate 7,139,774 downwards.
CAGTGCCAGCCAAACCTCCTCCTGCTAGACTCCCGGCTCCCAGGAAGGAGAGATCCTTCAAGAAGCTGGGAGACCAGAAGCTCAGAGCCCCACCCGGACCCTCCCTAAGGAGCCGCATGGATGGTGGGGGAAGGCCTAGGGTACCTTCAAGCTCCACCAAGGGACCCAACTCACCGGCTTGCCCAGGCGTGTGGCCCGGGGAAGCCCTGGAGATCTGGAGCAAGGCGGCAGAGGGGTGCTGGGGTTACCCAAGTCCCGCACCCCCCCTAGGCCTGGCCAAGCAGGCCTCCGGCATGGCGGGGGCCTGCCAAACCTCCTCCTGCTAGACTCCCGGCTCCCAGGAAGGGAGGAGTGATTTTTGAGCCCAGAGAGAGGAATAACCCCTAAGTGTGACCGGATATTGCCCCAAAATATGAAACAAAAATTAAGCACACTTTTGGGTTGGAGATACAATACAATTTGTAAGGTCTTTGCTTTGCATGTGACTGACCTGAGTTCAATCAGTGACATCCCAATATGGTCTGCTGAGCATTGCCAGGAGTGGCTCCTGAGTACTCAAGAATAACCCCTAAGCATTGCGAGGTGTGGCCCAGTACATAAACAAAAAATTAAAGCACTCAGTTGGAGTAAGTAAAATAGCCATCATTTGATTCTGTGTGGTTTATAAAAAAGCAACTTCATCATGGGCCCGGAGAGATAGCACAGCGGCGTTTGCCTTGCAAGCAGCCGATCCAGGACCAAAGGTGGTTGGTTCGAATCCCGGTGTCCCATATGGTCCCCCGTGCCTGCCAGGACCTATTTCTGAGCAGACAGCCAGGAGTAACCCCTGAGCACCGCCGGGTGTGGCCCAAATACCAAAAAAAAAAAAAAAAAAAAAAAAGCAACTTCATTTGGCTTAAAAATAATATGATTTATAAGTAGAAAATTTAATGTGAAAGCACCATAGGATTTCAGGTTAAGGTTGATTTCAGGTTGAAAACAGGAGAAATATACAGGTGGATGGCATTTATCTTGCACACAGCTGACCAGGGTACCATTCCTGGCATGGCACTTGTCAGGAATGATCTGAGTACAGAACTACAAGTAAACCTTGGGCATTGCTGGGTGTGGCCCCCAAGCCCAATCCCTCTTCCCCCCCAAAAGAATTAACTGTGGTATATACACAATGGAATATTATGCAGCTGTCAGGAGAGATGAAGTCATGAAATTTTCCTATACATGGATGTACATGGAATCTATTATGCTGAGTGAAATAAGTCAGAGAGAGAGAGAGAAAGATGCAGAATGGTCTCACTCATCTATGGGTTTTAAGAAAAATGAAAGACATTCTTGCAATAATAATTTTCAGACACAAAAGAGAGGAGGGCTGGAAGTTCCAGCTCACCTCATGAAGCTCACCATAAACAGGGATGTGTTTAGAGAAATAACTACATTGTGAACCATCCTAAAAATGAGAATGTATGAGGGAAATAGAAAGCCTGTCTAGAGTACAGGCGGGGGTTGGGTGGGGAGGAGGGAGATTTGGGACATTGGTGATGGGAATGTTGCACTGGTGATTGGTGGTGTTCTTTACATGACTGAAACCCAAACACAATCTTGTATGTAATCAAGGTGTTTAAATAAAAAATATATATAAAATAAAAATTATAAAAAAGAATTAACTACTGAGAAAAGACATCTGGGCATCCCTTGGGCATGAGTAAGAATAAGGCTTTGTGCAGGGATGTACTTGTCTGTTCTTATAAGCTAGGTCCTTGAGACCTGGGATTCAGAGGGAAGGACTTTAGTAAGAAGACTAAGCACTGACCTAATGAAGCTTGAAGTTCTCTCAGAGAGTATCTCTATGTGGCCATTTAAACAGCAAGTTGTTTTGCTTGGCCCGCTAACACACAGTTTCCAGATTGCCAAGATTCTTCTAGAGACTTGGAGGAGGGTACTGCTGCAGGCTAGCCAAATTTTCAGATTAAGTTCACTTTATTAAACATTTATTAAATTCCTCCTTGGTGCCAGCCCCTGGAGAGGACGCTGGAGCATTACGGTAAACAAGAAATCCAAGGAGAGTGTATTTAAGGTCTGGGAGACTTAGGTCCTGGTAGGAAGTGAGGAAGTGTTACATGTAGGTTTCCCTGAGAGGTTGGTTTAGAATTGAGGATGTAAAACGGAGGTCTATTGAAGACCTGAGACTCAAATTCTATGGGTGGGAAGGAAGCAGAATATAGTAATGGGAGATATAGTACTGGGAGAAGCTGGGCTGAAATACAGCCTCTGCTAGCCTAGAGGGAACTGAGCCATTACATCATACTTCCACATTCCTCCAGTGACCTGCCTCTGGGCCCATGGCCAATAACTACCTGCTCTTTGGACAAGGCAACTACTGACCTCGAATAGTTTTGAGGGACAGATGAGAGCTGTGGGTGAACAACCAGCAGCATTCTCAGTTAAAAGGGCCCATAAATTGTGATGGGTTCTGATATTGCATCAGATAGCCCACACAGGAAACACTAGTTCAGTTGAACTTCTCAAGCAAAGTGCAATGTACCAAAGAGTTTATAAACAACAGAAAATTATTTATTCCAGTCCTAGAGGGTGGGAGTCCAAGGTCTGGGCCCTGAGTTTGGCTGAAGGCTCTCTGATGGATAGCAGACCACTTCTGACGGCTATGTGTTCTTCATCATACCTTCCCAGGAACATCTCCTCAACCACACAGGAGCTCTCTGAAGCCTTATCATATTGTTTGGTTTGTTTGTTTGCTTATTACATGGGCTATTATAAAGGCACAAATAATGACCTCATTAGTCATTAGCAATTGAACTCAATCTCCAGTTTCTCTTCCCACCCAGTGTCCAGGCCCTGTAGGTCCCATCTAGGTTGCATTCTCTGGCAATTAGTTACCTTGATCAGGTATGCTCCAAAAATTACTTGTATGAACAGAATAAAAAATACCTTCAGAAAACCCACCACTTAGAAAATTCAAGACTTTGTGGTAAGTCAGGAGACAGAAACTCTGAAAACCAACTAGAAGAAATAAACTTTGGTGATCTGAGTCAACCTTTCTCAATAAGGAGCCATGTGACCACTGGTAAAACCTCAGGATATTCCAGGGGATCACAGGTGATATTTGTGTAAATAGGGACTGGCTACAGCATAAAAACTAAATATCCAACCGATAGGAAGAACAGAGGGGTCACAAGAAAGAAAATAGGTCACAAGGAAACTGTGGTTGTAAGTAGGTAGAAAAATATTGATCACTGTCTATTTGTATTCTCTGTGTATGCACAGCTTACGGACATAGAACAAAATACATGCATTTTCCACAAAGCATTCTCAAAGCAAAAATTAGGGAAGAATTTGACCAGTCAAATTTGAAACTAAAAAAAATATAGAATATAAAGATCCCAGTCAAAACAGGGAGAGGAAGTAGCTTTATGTTTCCAGGGATTGACCTTAGTGTCAAGAGGAGAAGAGAAATGGTTTCTAGACAGTTATGAATGTTGACCTGTCAGATGGCTCTCTCAGGAATATAGGAACCCCTCTTTGCTTATCACACATTTGTCCTAAAGGCTTCTACTTTCTCCAGGATCCTTTTTGCTAAGAGAGCTGTATGACTGATCAAAACAATCTATTCTGGAGAGTTTTTCTGCCAGTTCTGACCATCTTCGTCACTCATTCCTAAGAGAATGCAGAAAAAGTGAAAAGGCCACATAACTCATTAGAGATATATTGTTTGTGCGTGAAATATCTTCAATATGGTTGTTCCCCTTGCGTATTTGCCTTTGTGTGGAAAGGAAGTGTAAAGGAAAAGTTCAAGAAGGGAAAATTATATTACTACTGCTTCTGAAGGAAGAGATAAATGAGGGCCCTGACATAAATCAGTGGTAGAGCACCTGCCTCAGAACATGAGATGCTGAGTTCAATCAGTGGCACTATCCAGTGCCACAAATATGCACCTACCTCATGAACAACATAACCAAGTGTGCAAGCTAATAACATCACAATGATGACAACAACAACTACAAAGGGCAAAGAAATAAAAATATACCATTTCCATTTATGTTGCATTAATTGGATTTGAAACATTCTGCTTCTCTCAGTTCCTGGAAAGGTTGAGAAATAGAATTTTCATCTTGCTAAATATATGTGCAGGCAAAAATTAGGATTTAATTCAGTGAAAGAAAGTGTAGCATTAGATCTGTACTAATCTGCATCGATGAGATTATATTCTGGTACAAATACTACCCCCTGTATCTTGGTGGTTTAAAATAATGTAGAACATAGGTCGACTGATAATGAAACCTAGAGCCTCCCAGAGAGCTTGAAAATGGGGAAGAAAGGGAGAAGTAGAACTTTTGGTTTATGAATGCTGTAGCCTATAAGTAACAAACCTCTACTTCATATCAAGGCCAGAATTAGTTATATGGCCTTCACCTAACTAACTTGGAAGCATGGAGAACATTGTTCTGGTTATGTTTATGGACCATAGCCAGTGATGAGCAAGGCTCAGTTATGATGGTGCTCAAAGGATTATATGGTGATAGGGATTGAACCCAGAACTTCCACATGCAAAGCATGTCCTCCAGTTCTTTGAGACATTCCCCTAACACAATACAGTAAAAGGTGAGTATTAACAATGAGCAATACATTTTTTTTTTTGTGGTTTTTGGGTCACACCCGGCAGTGCTCAGGGGTTATTTCTGGCTCCACGCTCATAAATTGCTCCTGGCAGGCACAGAGGACCATATGGGGCGCCGGGATTCGAACTGATGACCTCCTGCATGAAAGGCAAACGCCTTACCTCCATGCTATCTCTCCGGCCCAGCAATACATTTTCTTATCATATGTGTTATGGCTCTTGATTTGAGCCCAAAAGAAAGTACACATTAAGCATAGGTTAAGATACTTGCCTTGTTCATGGCTGTCCTGGATTTGCTCCCCAGCACCCCATGTGGTCCCCTGAGCCCCACCAAGAGTGATCCCTGAGCATAATAAGGAGTATGTCTTAAGAACCACTGTGGCCCCAAAACCAAACTAGCAAAAATTTGCTGCATATTTGTGTGTATATAAGATTAATGACTCCTGATAAATTTATTGTTTTGTTGTTGTTATTGTTGTTTTGCTGCATCAGGCAACGCTTAGAACTTATTTCTGACTGCACTCAGAGATCACTATTGGTGGTGTTTGAAGGGCCATTTGGGAGACTGGGGATGGAACCCAGGTTTGTTGCATGCAAATCAAGTGTACTGTCCCAGGTTTTTTATTATTATTTTATCGTTTTGATGAGCCACACCCAGTGGTGCTCAGAGCTTACTCCTGACTATATGATCAGGGATCATTCCTGGCAGTGTTCAAGGTACTATATATGGTTCCGGGGATCCAACCTGGGTTGGTTGTCTAGAAGGCAAGTGCCGAACCCTGTGTACTATTTTTTTTTTAACCTGTAAGTTTAACTTTTGATTAAGTACTTTCTCAGTGTTTAACATTTCTTTCTTCCTCCAAGTGCTTTCTATGTGGTGCAGAGCCTCAGTTTCCTTTTAGGTTTCCCAGACAATTCACATTCTCTGTGTATCCATAACTTAAAAAAAAATTGGTAGCATCTGCTCAATTTTTCTATTTCACACGGAGAAGGCCTCCTTCTAAGCCACAATAAAAATAGCCTCCATTTATATTTCTCTTTCCCCCCACTTTGCTCTTTTATTATGCAAAGCATTTAAACCAAGAATGTGCTTCTGGTGCCTGTTTTGTGTCATTTTAAGTTTAATCAACTCTATGAGCCTGCAGTATAACTGCCTCATAATGTCAAGCTAATATATAGAGATCAGCTCAAACCCACCATTCCCCAGGGTAGTTTTGTTGAAAGGTGAGTTGTAATTGAATTTCTAAACAACTGCCAAGTTTCAAGGTTTCAAAATAAACATAACCCAAGAAGAAATGAGTCCTAGAAGTTGGGTCAACTCACATGTCCTTAAAAAAATTGAGGATTAAAAATTATTTATCATTTAAACTTTTTTTTTGTTTTCGTTTTTGGGCCACACCCAGCGATGCTCAGGGGTGACTCCTGGCTGTCTGCTCAGAAATAGCTCCTGGCAGGCACGGGGGACCATATGGGACACAGGGATTCGAACCAACCATCTTTGGTCCTGGATCGGCTGCTTGCAAGGCAAATGCCGCTGTGCTATCTCTCCGGGCCCTCATTTAAACATTTTATATATTTTATTATTGGGTCTTCCAAACACTGCTCAGAAGGTATCTGAGGGCCAGCCACTCTTAGTGATTCTCCATCAGATGCATGGGATGGATGTTTTAATGATTGGATCTAGTCAACTGATGCTTCTAGGATGGAAGAAAGATTCACTAGGACCACACCTGGAGGTTGAGGCAGGGCTTATGATGCTGGAGATGCAATTTGGGGCCTTGTAATGTGACTCAGGCACTCTAGTTCTTTAAAATACCTCCTTTATCTTTTATGCTTCTTTTTAAAGTAGTGAATCCTTAAAAATTAGCCCCCTTTCATGCCCACTTAAAGTATTCATTGCTGAATACTGAGTTTTCCAAATCAGGTAAAGTTTTAGTTGATTACTCATTAAAACACAGTTTTTAAAAAAATTATCTTTATTTTAGCACCATGATTACAACTATGATTGTAGTTGTATGATTTCAGTCATGTAAAGAGCATCCCCCTTCACCAGTGCAACATTCCCACCACCAATGTCCCAAATCTCCCTCCTCCCCACCCCACCCACACCTGTACTCGAGACAGGCTTTCTACTTCCTTCATTCATTCACATTGTTAGGATAGTCCTCAATGTAGTTATTTCTCTAACTGCACTCATAACTCTTTGTGGTGAGCTTCATGTCATGAACTGCACCTTCTATCCCTCATCTCTTTTGTCTCTGAGAATTATTGCGAAAATGTCTTTCATTTTTCTTAAAACCCATAGATGAGTGAGACTATTCTGTGTCTAAAACACAGTTTTGTTGCTTCATAGGAAGTTTTTTTTCCCTTGGGATCATATAAACTTGGGATCTTTCCTTGCTTAATGAAATACCTTCAGAATTTTTAACCTCCTGCAGAATAAAGTCCAAATTCTCTAACTTGGAAATCATTTTTTCTGTGATCTGTATTTTCAAGGCTTATCTCTAACTTGCAGAACTTGCCTGCATCCCACCCATCAATCATATCCCACAATTTGCTTCTTATAAATGTATTTCACAATTTTTTACTTGGGCATCTTCTGCTATTTTTCTCTACCTGGAAGACTGTTCACCTCAAACTCATCTATTAAAACATCACACCAATCACTCGTCTTTTTTAGTTATGAGTTTCATTAAATGCCACCTCTCCACTCCATAGAACTTGGGCAAAGGTTACTTGCTGCTCTGTCCTATACTTTTGAGTTAAAACAATTTCTGTCAATCGTACTCATGGACTTTGAAATTTCTGAAAGCTGGGAGGCATGCCTTCTCTTTTGCCTCCTTCCTTTGTTTGAAAACATTTGTTGAGTTATGAAGTAACTGTGATAGAAACTCTGGGAATTACAAGACAAGACTGAATAGGCTTTTAAAAGAATCTCATATTAAAAGTTGAATACAGTATGGATTAAGGAAAAGAGACAATAGAAGAACTAGATTAGAGAGTGTAAACAATAAAATTCATAATGTTCACAAAGAGGTAAAGTACCCGTGGGACAGATACACAGCATGATTGGTGTAGGAAGGAGGCTGAAGAGCATTTAAAAAAGAGAAGTTACTTTAAGGGATACCACTTTCAATGTGGGTGAAACTATGGAAGGTCAACCAGGATTTCACCCATTCATGGATCATTCATGAATAATAATGTGTAAAGATAAGGTAGTGGAGAGATTTGATGACTCAATGGGAGTAGTAGATGATTTTTAAATATATAGTATTCATGAAGAGAGTCATCAGAGGGAGATGAAGATTATTGGAGGTAGAAATTAGAAAGGTCTGAATTTACAGAAAAAGGAATTTGGCTTTCAGTTAAGGAGCAATAGGAAGCAAGGCTGAGCCTCGATGAGACAGGGCCAGGTTCTTCCTGGCTATATGAACTTGGAATTGGTGTGAATGGGTGAGAGCGGCTAGAAGTCATTACTAATTCAGGATTAAAACCCAGATAATTTTTTTATTTGTTTTGGGGCCACACCTGGTGATGCTCAGGGGTTACTCCTGGCTATGCGCTCAGAAATCACTCCTGGCTTGGGGACCATATGGGAAATTGGGGAATGGAACCACGGGCTGTCCTAGGTTCGCATGTGCAAGGCAAATGCCCTACTACTTGTGCCATCGCTCCAGGAAAAATCCAAAATTTAAACTCAGCAGCAACTGTCTATCAGTATAGACTTTTCAGTTCTGGACATTTTATAAAAATAAAATCATATAGCATAAGATATTTGTGGCTAACTTATTTCATTTAGCAATTTTTAAAGTTTTATTTTGCAGCATCACACTTTGTAAGGTATCACACTTAATTTTTTATTGAAAAATAATGTTTTATTCTTTGGATAGACCATATTTTGTTTATCCTGCATAAACAAGTGAGTATTTAGGTGGTTTCCACTTTGGTACTAGTATGCATAACACAACTATGAATATTTATGTACAAATTCCAGTGAGGCTGTATATTATTATTTTTTATTTTTTTGGTGGGGAAAGTCACATCCAGTTGTTCTCAGGTTTTACTATTGGTTTTTCACTCAGTTATCACTCCTAAGAGGTCTAAGGAACTCACAGATGGTTCCAGGAAATGAATTCAGGTTGACTGCATGAAAGGCAATCATTCTACCTGCTGTACTCTCTTTCTCTCTCTCCAGTAAGGAGGCATTACATTTTTATCTCTCTTGTACCTGGAATGGAACTGCTGGGGTAATTTACTCACTTGGTTTAACATTTCAAAGAGTCATCAGTTTCCATTAAAGGACCCTGTAGATAGCTCACAGGGCTGTAATGCATCCCTTGCATGTGGGAATCCTGAGTTACATCTCCAGTACTGCATGGTCTCTGGATTAGCCCATGAGCCCTGATGTGAGAGTAATTCTGAGCATTACCCTCAGCTTTTGGATATAATCCCAATTAACAAAAATAAATAAATGCATAGATAATTATATTCGCATCAGCAATGCCCAACAATTATAAACTCTTCACAGTTGCCATCAATTGTTGTGTCAGTTGGGAAAACAAGAGCTGCTGAACCAGCACAAGAGCTTTGTTCCCTGGACATGCACTCCTTTTAGTCAAAGAGTGCCTGCATAAGACATGGAAAACATCATACTCCAACTGCAACTATGGGGAAACAATGCAGGATCCCACTATGCTTAGAGAATGAAAATGGTAGCTCTGGTGACCTGAAAAATACCAACTACCTATTTACTCTCTCAGATAAGGACTCGAGATAAGAAATATGGATGCTGTTCACATAATTCATGGAAAGAAAGCATGGAACAAATGAAAGGTGCCACATATAAGAAACATGAGAACCTGAGAATAGGAATAAAAATAAATAAAATAACCTGAAATAACAGGGCTGAAAAACTTGGCAGGTGAAATGAAAATATCAGTAGAAAGCCTCTCCAACAGAGTAACAGTGGCAGAAGACAGAATCAGTGAACTAGAAGATGAGATGCATAACAGCTTCATACAACAGAAGAGACTGGAAAAGAGCCTCAAAACAAATGATCAGACAATGGGAAAAAGTTCTCAAAGAATGAGAACAAACAAAAAAAGAAGTCTTTGATAAACTCAACAGAAATGACATGAGAATCATTGGAGCTCCAGAGACACAGGAAGAAACCCTCCAAGAAGTTTCAATAATCAAGGACATCATTGCAGAGAAACTCCCAGAGCTAAAGAGTGCATGCAACTAAATCCCACATGCCTGAAGAATACCAGCCAAAAGAGATCCAAAGAAAAACATGCCAAGATACATCCTAGTCACAGTGACGAACCCCATAGAGAGATGCAATACTGAAAGCAGAAAGATCAAAAAGAGAAATTACATTCAACAGAGCATCCTTAAGATTTACCACAGACTTGTCACAAGAAACTCTCAAGGCCCAAAGGCAGTGGTGGGTAATAGTGAAAAAACTCAATAAAATGAATGCATCGCCAAGAGTATTTCACTCAGCTAGACTTACATTCAGGTTTGAAGAAAGATACACAGCTTCACAGATACTCAAAACCAGCCTTAATATCTATTTTTTTAAATAATTTTTATTGTGACCAAAAGTGAATAACAAATCTTTCACAGTAACATTTAAGGTACATAACGACAATGAATCAGGGCCATTTCCACTACCAGGTTGTCCTTCTTTTACCCCTTTTTCTAGTATGTGTCCCATATCTCCCTCCTTTGTCCCCTGGAGTGCTAGTGTAACTGTTCTGTGTATAGCTTTTTGTAGATATGATATCGATTCTGTTGTCTTTGACTTTGGGTTTGGTATTTAAGCCTGATCATTTTTATTTCCACTCAATATTCATATGGCTGTTTGGTCCTGGTACCATTCATTTTTATTTTTCCCCTCAATTCATGAGGCAGAACAAGATGATTCAAGTTGTGTGGTTCTGCTGGAAGAAGACAAAAAAAGAAGAAAAACATAACAAAAAACCCAACAAACAGTAAAACACAAAACAAAACAAAACAGTAACTACCAAAGAAAGTAAAAGCACCCAATAATAGAAAAAACCCCACAAAATAATAACCATGGAGTGAAAAAGAAAGAAAATAAAAAAGAAGAACGAGAAAAAGAAAAATAAATAAAAAAAAGAAAGGAGTGTTGGTGTGGTAGGGTTTTGTGATCCCCCCCCCTTTTTTTTTTTGCATAGGCACAGTAAGTATTGGTGAATTTTCTTGTCCTAAGAGAGTCAGGGTTTCCAATACCCATCAGATAAGGGGCCAGTCTTCAAAATATACAAGGCACTGACAACTTTACAAGAAAAAAACATCTAATCCCATCAAAAAATGGGGTGAAGAAATGAACAGACACTTTGACAAAGAAGAAATACAAATGGCCAAAAGACACATTAAAAAATGTTCCACATCACTAATCATCAGGGAGATGCAAATCAAAACAACTATGAGGTACCACCTCATACCCCAGAGATTGGCACACATCACAAAGAATGAGAACAAACAGTGTTGGCGGGGATGTGAAGTGCTGCTGGTGGGAATGCCGTCTAGTTTAACCTTTATGGAAAGCGATATGGAGATTCCTCCAAAAACTGGAAATCGAGCTCCCATACGATCCAGCTATACCACTCCTAGGAATATACCCTAGGAACACAAAAATACAATACAAAAATCCCTTCCTTACACCTATATTCATTGCAGCACCATTTACCATTGCAAGACTCTGGAAACAACCAAGATGCCCTTCAACAGACGAATGTCTAAAGGAACAGTGGTACATATAAACAATGGAATATTATGCAGCTGTTAGGAGAGATGAAATCATGAAATTTTCCTATACATGGATGTACATGGAATTTATTATGCTGAGTGAAATAAGTCAGGAGAGAGAGAGAGGGAGAGAGAGAGAGAGAGAGAGAGAGAGAGAGAGAGAGAGAGAGAGAGACGCAGAATGGTCTCACTCATCTATGGGGTTTAAGAAAAATGAAAGACATTCTTGCAATAATAATTTTCAGACACAAAAAAGAAAAGAGCTGGAAACTACAGCTCACCTCAATAAGCTCACCACAAAGAGTGATGAGTTTAGTTATAGAAATAACTACATTTTGAACTATCCTAATAATGAGAATGTATGAGGGAAACAGAAAGCCTGTCTAGAGTACAGGCAGGGGTTGGGTGGGGAGGAGGGAGATTTGGGACACTGGTGATGGGTGGTGTTCTTTACATGACTGAAACCCAAACACAATAATACATGTAATCAAGGTGTTTAAATAAAATATATAAAAAAATAAAAAGAGATTCAGGGTTTCTCTGCTCTTGAAGCATACCGCCATGGGACAACTACTGGCTCATACATGCTCACTACCAAGCCCCAAGGTCTTTTTATGGTGCCAGGAAACTTTCCACTCAGTTTGGATGATAAAATCAGACCTCTGTAGCTAGAGATCTTGGTATTTTCACAGGTCATAGGACAAAGTCTAGGATAGAGTCTTTCTTTATGGTTCAAGAAGTTCTGTTCCAGACCCCTGAGCATCACCAGATGTGGTTCTCCCCCCCAAAAAAATACCAATTAAAATAAAGACTATAGAAATTGTACAAGCTACTTTATCAGACCCTGACCCATTTAATTTAGAAGTGAATAACAAGCAGACACAGAAGAAAAATTTTAACACCTCGAAATTAAACAGCTCACTACTGAACAACCAGTGGGTCAGAGAGAAAATCAAAGGTGAAATAAAAAGATTCCTAGAAACAAACGAGAATGAAGACACAAATTAACAGAATCTGTGTGACACAGTAAGAGCTGTACTAAGTGGAACATTTATAGCTTTGCAAGCATCCATCAGGAAGGAAGAAGGGGCCAACACAAATAACTTAATATTGCAGCTTACAAAACTAGAAAATGAACAAGATGAACCAAAAATAGGGAAATGGAAGGAAATAATAAAAGCTTCGAGCATAAATCAGTGAAGTAGAAATAAAAAAAATTATCTGAAAGATCAATGAAAGAAAGAGTCGGTTCTTTGAAGAAGTAAACAAAAATCGATAAACCACTAGCTAAATTCACAAAGAAAGAGAGAGAAACTTAATAAATCAAATCAGAAATGAAAATGGGCAGATTACTACAGGTACTGCAGAAAGTCAAAGGTTAATCAGACTACTTTGAGAAATTCTATGTCATAAAACATCAGAACATGAAAGAAAAATATAAATTCATGTACTCTTATAACCTGCCAAGGTTGAAGCATGATGATCTAACATGTCTCAACAGACCTGTCACTATTGAGGATATTAAAATGGTAATCAAAAGTCTTCCCAAAAGCTAAAGCCCAGGCCATGATAGATTCACTAATGAATTCTTTCAAACCATTCCAAGACGATCTACTGCCTATACTTTTCAGACTTTTCAGGAAATTAAAGAAACAAAAACACTCCCAAATAGTTTTTATGAAGCTAACATCATCCTGATACCAAAATCAGACAAAGTTGCCATCTAAAAAGTGAATTACGGACCAATATAATATCCATTATGAACACAGAAGCAAAGATCCTTAATAAAAATCCTGGCAAATAAGATTCAATGCCTCAAGAAAGTCACACATGATGACCAAGTAGGATTCATTCTGGAGATGCAAGGATAGTTCAACATACACAAGTCAATTCATGTAATACACCACATCAACAAAAGGAAAATGAAAACCATAGGATAATATCAATTAATGCAGAGAATGTACTTAATAAGGTCTAACATCTATCTATGATAAAAGCTCTGAACAAGATGGGAATGGAGGAAACTTTACCTAATATAGTCAAGACCATTTATTACACACCCATGGCAGATATTATACTCAATAGGGAAAAAATGAAAGCCTTTTCCCTAAGAACTGGCACAAGGCAAGTCTGCCCCTAACTCCCACTCCTATTCAATATAGTATTGGAAGTACTTGCAATAGCAAATAGGCAAGAAGAAGATATCAAGAGCACCCAGATAGGAAAAGAAGTCAAGCTCTCACTGTTTGCAGAAGACAAAATACTATACTTAGAAAATCCAAAAGGCACTACCAAAAAGCTCCTAGTAACATAGATTCATATAGCAAACTGGCAGGCTACAAAATTAACATGCAAAAATCAATGGCCTTCTTATATAGCAATAATGATAGAGAAGGACTAGACATTAAAAAAACAATCCCATTCACAATAATACCACAGAAATTCAAACACCTTAGAGTCAACTTAACTGGAGAATTTACCTATACAAAGAAAACCATAAACATTGCCTCAAAAAATAAAAGAGAACACTTTTATCCTGCTTCTGGATTGGTAGTATTAACATTAAAGAAATGGCAATACTCCCAAAACATTATGTAGATTTATATGCAATATCCCTAAGGATACCCATGACATTCTTCAAAGAGGTGTATCAAACACTCCTGAAATTCATCTGGAATAATAAACACCTACAAATAGCTAAAGCAACCCCTAGGAAAAAGAAGAAGGTAGGTATCACTTTCCTCAACTTTAAATTGTATTATAAAGCAATAATCATTAAAACAGTGTGGTACTGGAATAAAGTCATATCCTCAGACTAATGGAACAGACTTGAATAGTCTGAAAATGGCCTTCAGACATACAATCAATTTATTTTTTATAAAGGGGCAAGAAATGTAAAATGGAGCAAGGAAAGCCTATTCAACAAGTGGTTTTGAGAAAACTGGTCAGCCACATACAAAAAAGTAAATTCGAACCTTTATCTAACACCATGCGCAAAGGTCAAATCAAAATGATTAAGGACCTTGATATCAGACCCGAAACTATAAGATCTATAGAATAAAACATAGGTAAAACACTCCATGACATTGAAACTAATGGCATCTTCAAGAATGAAACTTCCCTATCCAAACATTTGGAAGCAGAAATAAACAAATGTTATTACATTAAACTGAGAAGCATCTACAATTTGAAGGAAACAGTTGCTGGGGTAAATAGGTCACCCACAGAATGGGATAAACTGTTCATGCAACATTCATCAGAAAAGGGGCTAATATCTAAGATATACAAGATACTGAACAGAACTTAACAAGAAGATAAACCGAACCCCATCAAAAAAAATGGGAGAAGAAATGAACATTTCCTCAAAGAAAAAATACAGATGGCCAAAAGGCACATGTGAAAATGCTCCACATCACTAATCATCTGGAGATGCAAATCAAAATAACAATGAGATATCATCTCATGCCACAGAGACTGGCACACATTACAAAGAATAACCACTGCTGGCGTGGATGTGGGGAGAAAGAAAATCTCATTCACTGCTGGTGGGAATACTGTCTAGTCTGGCCTTTTTTTTAAAAATAATATGGATATTTCTTTAAAAAACTGGACATTAAGCTCTTATATATCCAGCAATACCACTTCTAAGGATATACCTTAGGAGTATACAATACAATACAATAAATACAATACAATACAATACAATAATGTCCTCTGTACTCCTATGTTCATAGCAGCACTATTTCAATTAGCCAGAATCTGGAAACAACCCAGATGCCCAACAACACATGAGTGGCTAAAGAATCTGTGGTACATCTTTACAATAAAATACTATGCAGCGGTTAGAAGAAATAAAGTCATGAATTTGCTTATACATAGATGGATTTAGAAACTATTATGTTGAGTGAAATAAGTCAGAAGGAGATAAACACAGAATAGTCTCACTCATATATGGGGTTTAAGAAAAATAAAAGACAGTATGTTAATAACCAGATACAATGGAGATGAGGGCTGGAAGGATCAGCCCATAACAAGCTTATCACAAAGAGTGGTAATTGCAGATAGAAAATAACTACATGGGGCTGGAGAGATAGCATGGAGGTAAGGCGTTGCCAGGGGTGACCCAAAAACAAGAACAAAAAAAAGAAAATAACTACGCTAACTGCTCCATGACAATGATAGAGAATACAATGCTTATTTTGAAGACAGGAAGGGGCGGGTAGGAAATCGAGGGACAATGGTGGTGGCACTGGTGAAAGGTGTGTGTGTATTTTATGGCTGAAATTCAATTACAAATATGTTTGTAACTATTGTGCTTAAATAAAGAAATTATAGGCCGGCGAGATAGCATGAAGGTAAGGCGTTTGCCTTTCATGCAGAAGGTCATCGGTTCAAATCCCAGCGTCACATATGGTCCCCCAAGCTTGCCAGGAGCTATTTCTGAGCATAGAGCCAGGAGTAACCCCTGAGTGATGCCGGATGTGACCCAAAAAAACAAACAAACAAAAAAAAATAAAATAAAATAAAGAAATTACTAAATAAATACTGTGCTGTGGTTTTACATCTGCTGAGATGGCATCAATCTATCACTGAATGAATGATTGAAGAAAAGAGGAATGAAAAAAATCTTGTTAGTTATGTGGACAACATAGCTGTATATAATTTGGGAAATAATTAGGCAAGGGGCTTAATTTTGGCCTTGTGTTTAAGATAACTCTGGGGATTAATTAATATATTCCCTGAATATATTAATCTGAAAGAAAGGTGAAATTGTCAACTGGTATTCCCAAGACAATGTCACCGATAAAGAATGGAATTGTTGGAGTCTTAACGAAGATGGGACTGAGAGTCCTCTTCTCTTGACTACAGGTTTTTTTTTTTGTTTTTGGGCAACACCCATTTAACACTCAGGGTTACTCCTCAGGCACCTTACCTCTAGCGCCATTGCTCTGGCCCCTTGACGACAAGTTTGATGATGAAACCTAATATGTCATGAAATAAAAACACAAAGATCACTAAGGAGGGGTGATATCTATCACTGATGTGTCTGTCCCACTTAAAGTGGTTCCCTAACTTTGATACACATCCGGTTTTTCTCTGTCCCTCTATTATCTCATTTTTTAGAGCAGAATGATGTGAGTTGCTAAATTTGGGAAATACCAAATGGACATACTCACTTCAATAATTCTGATTTTCCTTATGGGAAAAAGTCTGTCCTGCTCACCAGTTCACCTCTTCTCACTGACTATCCAGATGGGCAGGCCTGTTCTTGTCAACCTTGAATGGTTGAGCCTTCTGCTATTATGCTATCCAGACTCATTTACAAAATATTGTGATGTGTAACAAGGTGGCCTTTATAAGTGAGAAGAGTGATTTCTGGGGCTGTAATAAACCACTTTTGAATTCTCTAATTGTCTTACTTTTCTAATAGTCTTAATTTTCAAATTGTTGATGTCTCAGGAAGGAGAAAGAGATAATTATGATAATCTTGACTTTCCTTCCTCTCCCTCTATACAATGTTTTGTTGGCATTTTAATGGTCAAAATAGTCCTTATGGTCACTAAAATTGGCTTTTCCAAACTCTCTGCTGAAACCAACAAAGGAGAAGAATCTTATAAAATTTTTTGGTTCTGTTTTATAAAGGCCACACCTGATCAAAATCAAGGTTTACTTCTGTCAAAGCTTGTGGGACTATATGTGATACTGGGGATTGAACTCAAGTTGGCTATGTGCAAGGCAAACACCTTCCCTACTGTACAATCTGTCTGGCTCTGGGAAAAATGTTTTTAATAGCAGTGAGTCTGCTGGGCTTGACCTAGGGTTTTCTCAATGGTCTTGCTCCAAGACTGGCCAGCATCTGCTTTCCAGATGGGCAGGCCTGTTCTTGTCAACCTTGAATGGTTGAGCCTTCTGCTATTATGTTATCCAGACTCATTTACAAAATATTGTGATGTGTAACTAGTTACATTCCTAACTAGTTAGAAATGTAGAGTCACTGGTTCTACCCTAGACATCCTGTGTCAGTGACTACATTTTGATAAGATTATCAGACAATTTATATAGTGCTCATATTTATGAATCCTAGTCCAGAAGAGGGGGCTGCAACTGAGAGTATGTATGCCAATACAATTCAACCAGTGTTTGCAAAGTGGGTCAGGCTAGAAGACAGACAAGTCTATGCTTAAGTTTTCTGTCTCAGTAGCCTTCTGACTACCCCAAAGTAGAACAACTACAAAAGAAACCTTTAGGGTTTCAGACTGCTACCTATTTCCAAGATGTCAAGAGATGAACACATGGTTTGGTTGGCAACACTGGAGAAAAAGTCAAAGGAAAGTTCCAACGGGACATTTCCCCAGATGAAGAAAACTGGAAGTTAAGAGGCAAAAGTCATCCGTGGAGAGAAGATGACGGAGATAAGAGAGAATGATACCTTTGGGGATGGTGCCAAAGGGCCAGGTTGGAGAAAGCAAGTTGGAAGGTAAGAGGCCAGGTGAAGAAGAGTCAACACATGACATGGTTGAGTGCCTTGGGCCTCTTGCATGTCCCACAATGACTAACATACAGGAAACATCCTCATTTTTCCAACAGAAAAAAACCTAGTCTATCAACTGAGGAACCCCCAGATCACTCTGTCTTGATCGTTCAGTGTCCTGGGCTTCCACACAGCCCTGAGGGAGAGGCCTTTAGCATCTCATTCCCACTCTCCATCTGGGAAACTGTGTTTAGCAAAGGGTCAGGGAGTATGGTGAGGTCACCAAGCTGGGAGGTCATCCCCAGATGGGCCTGGATTTGGGTCTCTCTGTCCAAGACTTTGCTTGCATGGATACTGCCTCCTGAGAACACCAGAGAATGGGGGGGAGGGGACTGGCCTTTCCACGTTGAGGAGACCCTGTTCATTTATTTTGGCCACCAAGAAATTCCCATTAGTTTTGTCAACAATTCAAAACATATTGGGGGGGGGGGGAATAAGGCTTTGCCTTACTGAGCTTTGGCTGGGACACAAAGTGGGATTGATGCTGGTGAGAGTGAGGGTAGGGATTTCATCCCAGTGTCTGGGATGACAGATGGGCCATGCCCCTGCACTCTTTATGTTCCTCCCTTTATGAGGTTTATCCTGCCTGGCTCTTTTTCCCAAACATCCTCTGACTTCCAACTGTTTCTGCAGCTGCCTGATGTCTGTTCCCCAGGGCTTGATCCGGGTGTATGTTCTGACCACTTTAGCCTCAATGCGGCTTCCCAGGCTGCTCTTCTTCCTCAGGAACATTTCCTAAAGCAGCCCTTCCTGCTGCTGCTGCTTTGCAGGGGTTCCCTGAAAGCAAAGCCTATTATGCTTGAATGCAGACGACTTATTTTGAAGTAAGACTTGGAATGGTATACGTGTGCTAAGTGTCAAAACCATACCAAGGTTTGATATGGATAGCCACGTGGATAATTGTTGTTTCCATTAGGAACATGTTCAAGGCATGTAGAAATCTCTCTAAACATTGCTTCCCTGAGTTCTACGAGGAGTAAATCCCAGGAATCTGTCTGGAGCACCACTGGACAGATTCAGGAGTCAGCCCAAGCACCTCAACTCTCCCACTCCCCAAAACTAGTCTACCAGAGTTATATTTCTCCAACACAGGAGATGAGAACTCAGCACCTCAATTTATGAACTCTGGGGCCTAGCCTTCCATGACATATGAATTATTTTTTCCTAGGATGAGGTACTTTTGGGAGTGTGTCATAGGCTTCCCTGAATGTGGGGTGTAAGTTTGAGGTGGGGTGTTCTAGGGTGAGTCTGAGTTGACATGGAATCATTCATTTCAAGATGGGCAAGAGAGTAAGCCCCACAGCCTTCCTTCCCAGTCTGCAGCTATTTGAGAGGGTCACTCCATGTATTACTGAAAATCTGGTTTTCATTTGTATTTTGGTTTTGGAGCCTCACCTAGTGTTTGCCATGGGGGCCTACTCTTAGCCTATTTTTGCATTTTGCTCCCACACACGCTCAGGGGAACACACAGTGTTGGAGATCAAAATGAAATCAGCCACGTGCAAAGCAAATATCTTAATTTCTGTTCTCTCTCTCTCTTTCTCTCTCTCTCTCTCTCTCATCTGATTTACAGGGTTTTGACTTTTTGTTCTTTTTGCTGAAACAAACCCTGCAACAGCACACAAGACACCTGTTTTTCACAAGCTGTGCTGACTTGAAGTACATAGTAATCAGTATTAATAAAACTACATAACTGATTTAGTTGCTGTTTGCAACTATTTGTAGCAATTTCTATCTCTGTCCTGTCAATTTTTGGTGGTATTAGAAAAAAAATCCTGTCTTCCTTTTTAAAAATATGTCTTTTAGGGGCCAGAGTGATATTACAGTGGCAAGATACTTGCCTTGCATGAGGTAGATAAAGTATAATCCTCCCCTAACTTGCCATAGTCAGAAACAAGCACTGAGAACTGTTTTATATGACCCCAAACAAAATCAAAATCTTTTATATTTCTTTTCTCTTCTCCTCCTACTCCTCTTCTTTATCTTTCTCCTCCATCTCCTCCTTTTTTCTCTCCTCTTCCTTTTATTTTCCTCCTCATTTTTTCTACTTTCTCTGCTTTCTCCTCCTCTTCTTTTTTTTAACTTTACTTAATAAAATGCTTCACAGAGTTGACATAATAAATTTATTTCCAGATAAGTGGAAGCAAAGCTATTGAAAATATTAAAAAGTAAAAGGAAGAGAAGAACACTTATAAAATGAAATAAAAAGTACAGTGGTAGGTGCATTTGTGAAAATTCTTGTAACTCTAATAGTCATCAATACAATGCCAGAAGAATTAATAAGCTCTTGTTTAACCATTCTTTTAAATTGGTGTGTTCCTATAGGGATGACAGCATCAAACAAATGAAACTGACCAGAAAGTGAAAGCACTAGTTTTTAATTGATAGACTATTATTTTGTTCTTGCTATACACTTTTCTTGTTTATTTGGAAACCATCTCAAAAGAGTTGATTGGTCTTTCTGTCACTCACTCCTGATTTAGTGATCAGGTGATCAGGTGATGCTGGAAATTGAATCGGGGTAAGTGCCTTGCTTTGAACATGCAAACAAGTACTGTGGTCCTGAGCTATGTCTCTGGCTCTTCTTACAGACCCTTTAATATACATATTTAACTCAAGAAAATCCCAAGATATTTACCTCCCTCTGAGAAGCAATTTAAAAAAAAATTTTTTTAGGCTCACACCAGGCAACGCTCAGGTGTTAGTCCTGGCTCTACGCTCAGAAATCACTCCTGGCAGGCTTAGGGAACCATATGGGATGCCGGGATTCGAACCACCGCCCTTCTGCATGCACGGCAAACGCCTTACCCCATGCTATCTCTCCGGCACCGAGAAGCAATCTTTGAGGACTTTAATTGAAACCTACTGCCGGGGCCGGAGAGATAGCATGGAGGTAAAGCGCTTGCCTTTCATGCAAAAGGTCATCAGTTCGAATCCCGGAGTCCCATATGGTCCCCGGTGCCTGCCAGGAGCAATTTCTGAGCATGGAGCCAGGAATAACCCCTGAGCACTGCTGGGTGTGACCCAAAACCACAAAAAAAAAAAAAAAAAAAAAAAAAAGAAACCTACTGCCTTACTTATTTGTAATCTGTATCCAGAACTTAGTGAGGTATTCTTGTTGCCATACACATTGGTTGTTAATATAACAAATATATAATATATATTATGAGAATTTATATTGTTGCTTTACAAATAACCTCCAGTTTATATTTGTAATTTTGTATATCTGTAATTTTGATCCTCTTTGGCCTCAATTTCTTCTTACATCTTAGGCTTTCCACCTGGGATCAATTTCTTTCTTCCAGAAGTACTTCCTTGCGAATTTCTTTTAATGAGCAATCTGCAGAGAATGAATACTGCAAGCACAGTTGTATCTGAGTGTCCGGATTTTGTCTTCCATTTTACTATAACATTATAATTAGAACTTTAAAAATATGTTTTTCTGTCCCAATAGAGGAATTGATTATTTATAGTTTTTCCCTTTCACATGGATTTTAGAATCAACTTTTTAGGTTCTTTAAAAGGATTAATCTATTAAGTCTTTGATTGAGAGTGAAAGTAGAAAGAACTCCCATCAATATTATTGTTCTTCAGTCTTTACTCTTCTATAGGCCTTAAAAGATGTACAGGCTTCTGAGCTGCAGAAGTGTGTTTGTGTATGGGCGTGCATGTCTCCATTTATGTAGATCTTTTTTTTATAAATTATGCCTTCCCTTCCCTTCCCTTCCCTTCCCCTTTCCCTTCCCCTTCCCTTCCCTTTCCCTTCCCTTTCCATTTTCCTTTCCTTTCCCTTCCTTCCCTTTCCATTTTCCTTTCCTTTCCTTTCCTTTCCTTTTCCTTTCCTTTCCTTTCCTTTCCTTTCCTTTCCTTTCCTTTCCTTTTTTCTTTCCTTCCCTTCCCTTCCCTTCCCTTCCCTTTCCTTTCCTTTCCTTTCCTTTCTTTTCCTTTCCTTTCCTTTCCTTTCCTTTCCTTTCCATTTCATTTCCTTTTCCCTGTCCTTTCCATTTTCCTTTTTTTTCTTTCCTTTTCTTTTTCCTTTCCGTTTTTTCCTTTTCATCCCTTTTTCCTTTCTGTTCCTTTTTTCTTTCCTTTCCTTTTTCTTTTCCATTCCTTTCCTCTTTCCTTTTCGTTCCTTTCCTTTCCTTTTTTCTTCCCTTCCCTTCCCTTCCCTTCCCTTCCCTTCCCTTCCCTTTCCCTTTCCCTTCCCTTTCCATACACCTCTGAACTATTCAGACTACTACTCTATGTTAAGAAATAACTCCTGTAAACAGAGAACCATGTTTAGTGTCTGGAATCATACCAGGGTTAGCAGCATAAAAGGTAAGTGCCCTACTCACTTGTAAGATATCCCTTCTGTCAATGATATGGAATTCCTGTCTCTGGTGGAGAACCGGAAAACAAAAGTTTTGTAATTTTTCTCATTTGTTTTGTTTTGTCTTGTATGACAAAGAAGGTGGGAAATATAAGGTATCCCTTCCCTTAATGCCCTTACCTAAGCTTCCTTTTGAGGTGTTAATCCCACCTGGATGGCCTGACCAATCCACACCTGGTATGGATGGACTATTTTAAATAATAGAATAAAAAAGTGCCTGGGGGAGGCAATGGAGCGGCAGCAAGAGAGACAGACAGAGCTCCTGAGAGAAGACATAAGATAGGCAGACATGGTGCAGAGGCTTATGGTAGAGAAAACCGTGAGGGAAAAAGCAAGCTGACCCGGATGAAACTAACTGACTGCTTGTGAAGTATTTCTCTGCTGTTATCCTGCATCTCCAGACCTGCCTGCAGAAGGGGCTAGAGGTGTTGTGCTGTGCTGGGGGCAGCCTCACCCAACAGGTGGACTCTCTGTACATTATATTTTATATTTAATAAACACTTTACTATCTCTCTGGCTCCCTTATTAAATTAAAAAAACTCTTTAGGTTTTCTTTTAGTTATTACTAGGCAATAGTTTTGGTCTTCTTTTTTAATTACTAACAAAATAGTATTTAAACAATTATACTTTAAAAAATTTCTATTTGATTTTTGTTCATACAGAAAAAACAGGCACATGTTGAATCTATTCAGATGCTGTTGCAAAATACTTTTGATGGATGGCATTTTTGTATTGTTCCTAACTTTTATGTGACTTTATTATTTTTTTCCCATTCAATGTGAATTTTTTCGTAAGGTTTTTTTCTATAATTTTTACTTACTTATTTCTATGATAAAATATTTTCCTATATTGACAACCAATTTTAGGTACTATATGACAATCTTGAAGTATGCTTTAACTCAGAGACCAGTGTTGACTTTTACCAAATGTCTTTTCTTCATTGTATCAGTCAGTTATTGGACCAATACTATTATTTAAAACCACTTGCATAGTCTGTCAGTTATGCAACAATTGTATTTTTTATCATACATTTATTGGCTGAGTTGATTTGCAATCTGGCTTGATTGGGGTTTGGCTCGAAGCTTCAGGATAATTTTAGGCTCTTCTAAATGTTATTCTTGAACCTGTAGTTTTATTCTTGAACTAGTCAAGAGATGTTCTTTTACAGTGGTGGCAGGCATACAAATTGAATACATATAAAGAAATACTCCTTTAGATCCCAGTTTCCAACTATATATTATACCAGTAAAACCCCCATTTGTCTGTATGATTTTCCATCAGATTGGTAGATACTAGAATGATGTGTTAAAAATGGTTCTGAGGCTTTGTTCAAGTTCAGTGCTATGATTAATTACAAATATATGTGGGAGGAAGAAATGGCAGATCAGTGTCAGGAATTTGCTTTGTCTCTATTTGGTCTTGCTATAGCTCAAAAATTTGACTCATGCTACTGTGGTTTTAATTTGCAAACAAAGTAATGAAACCTGCAAAGATAAGATTCAAAAGGATTAACTAGTCATGTGGGTTAAACTGTGCTTTTAAAAATGGGATATTTCAAGTTAAAAATATTTTAATGGGTTTTTCTACCCAAGACAGCCAAGAAGACGCCATAAAACATAATCTCCAGGGTCCAAACCTGGTAAGGGCTCCACCCAATAAGGTGGGTGCTGATCTCTGCTATGTGATTGGGCACAGGAGAGCCATTATAAAAGACTGCTGCCTTGCTCCCTGTCTGCTTTTCTGCCCAAGACAGCCAAGAAGAGGCCATCGAACATAACCTCCAGGCCCCAAACCCAGTAAGAGCCCCACCCATTAAGTTGTCGTCAAAGAAGCGCAGCTGCTCTGCTTCACTCTGCAGCCGTGCGCATCTTATGAACCCCAGCACAGTACATAGTAAAAGCCACTATACAAATGTAGCAATGGGGAAATAATGCATGACAGCACCACGCATAGAGATTGAAGATGACCTGAAAAGCCTCTCGGATAAGTTTAGAGTATTAATATGGAGGATGCTCAAAGAAATCAAAGTCAGCATAGATCGAGCTGAACAGACCACAATGATAAAACTCAGAAAACTCAAAACTCAAACAACAGATCTGAAAAACTTAGTAGACGAAATGAAAACCTCAATGGAAAGCCTTTCCAAGGGAGTAACAGCAGCTGAGGACGGGATCAGTGAGCCAGAGGATGAGATGCAGAACAACTCCACACAGCAGAAGAGATTGGAAAAGAACCTTAAAGCAAATGATCAGACAATGAATAAACAACTCAAAAAATGAACAGATGAAAATAGAAGTCTTTGATAAACTCAACAGAAACAACATAGGAATCATTGGAATCCCAGTGGCTCAGGAAGAGAATATTAAGAAGAGTTGGAAGAAGTGTGAGAAGAAGGGGAAGAAGAATAAAAAGAAAAAAGGAAGAAGAGGAAGAAAAAAGTGGAGGAGGAAGAAGAGGAAGAAGAAAAGGAGGAAGAAGAGGAAGAGAAAGGAAAGGAGAAAGAAGTGAAGCAAAAGAAGACAAGGAAAGAGGAAGGAGGAAGAAGAGAAAGAAAAAATGAAGAGGAGAAAGAAAAAGAGGAAGAAGTAGAAGTGGAGGAGGAAGAGAGGAGGAAGAAGAATAAGAGAAAGAAGAGAATAAAAAAGGAAAATGGACTGAAGATTTATTTTTAATTTCTTTTTTTATAATAGTGTCTTTGTTTAAGCACTATGATTATAAACATGTCTGTAGTTGTGTTTTAGTAAAAAATTTTAATGGAGGTAGCAATGATGTAGAATAAGTAGTAAGTATGCAAGCTAAATGGTTTTAGATTGGAGGAATCCTTGTATTTTATTTCATATTTATATATACATACATCTATAGTATATGGAATTTATGGTTCAAAGAAAGCATTTAAAATTAGTTTTGATTCCACATTTACTCAGGAGAGTACTTTCATTTCTCTAGAAGAATTGCTTCAAATGACTATTGAAAAGCATTAAATAACTGGTTATAGGATTTCCAACAATTCTCTGGTTCCATTAAGACTTTTCTTCTAAAATTATCTTTTAAGAAGTGAGAGAATGTTGTTCTGCTTCATACTCATCTATTTATTTTTTCATCTTCTTCACTCTCAGACTTTCTTTAAGTCTTTCCCAATAGATGCTAAGGTGACCCCAAAAGAAAACAATGCTTTGAGAAGATGACTAACTCAAGTGGATGTAATTTGGGGGTCACAAGATGTTTAATTAGCTTGTCTATTTCTTGAAGGATGTGAGGAGGAATAGATTTTGAAGTTGAATTCCATAGAATTTAAATCCAGATTCTTCTAACTACTGGGTTAAAATGCACAAATGATTTATTGTCTTGGATCTCAGGGTTTTCTTATATGTAATAGGGATAATGATTTTATTTGTAAACACACTATGATAAATATATAATATGATGGATTTAAAAACATCAGAGTATTCATTTATTTATATAGAACATGTTTACAGAAGGTCTATATATGCTAAACTCTGAACATTCAAACTCTACAACAAAGTAAGTGGGGCATGTTTTCTGTTCAGAGGACGGCAGAATCTGTTCAAAGAGACCCACATACCACATTTAGAGGGTCATGTGCCAGATTATGTGTTAAAGAGATGCACAAGGTGCTCTGCCCACATGCCAAAAGCCCCTAAAGAGAAATCTCAAAATCCGAAGTTTACGTTGCAAAGGAGGTCATTTTCAGGGGGTGATGGGAAAGGAAAAGCACCAAATTCTGAAGAGTTTTTCCTTCATTTGTGTAGAAGGATTGTGAGAAATGCTGATTTTATGTTCAGCTTCGTTTCTTGGGACTTGGAATTTGAAACACTCCTAGAGCTCCTTTGAGTCAGAACCCTCTGTGTTAAGTACTGATGCCAATTCAGGATGAGATAAGATGAGAGTATACTGGCAATTGATAGAACCAGTCCTCCTGAGGACCTTGGTACTGCTGGGGGAGAAGGGGACAGGAGGACTACAGAGCCAATCCCATCTGGAGAAGGTATAGATATGCAGCGTGGGCTTCCCCAAAGAAGACTGCAGTTACTCATTTATATTTAGCCAATAATGTGAAATGTGCCTGTGGAGGGTGGGTGTAAATTGTTATTTATTGCTTTGTATAAAACTCCTACACAGGGTTTTCTGGCAAAGAAAGCTTTGCAAAGGCAAGGTATGCCTTTTTCTTTCCAGTGGGCTAAATGGAATACTTTTGCTTTCAGTGTTTGTCAACGTGTCACCGTTAAGAGGGAAAACAAAATTGGAGGATGAATTTCTGGCTAAACTTGTCTATTAGTTAAAATACATCTGAGCGCCCATTTTGCTAGTAACTGGAGAGATAATGGTAGCTAAGTTACAGTTAGTTACAATCATATAGAATAATAGTTTAATTACCTTGGGAGTATCAGCCCAGGAATTATTGTCCTCCTCAGTCTTGAGGAGTCATGGTACAAAAAAAAATCCAAAAACACTTTAAACCTTTCTGATGGCAGGGAAATAACAATAGTCCAGAGTTCAGAATTCTCTCATATCAGGTTGAAAAAGCTGCAGGAGAGTCAAAGTAGAAACTCCTCTCCAAACCTGGACCTTGACATCTACTTATAGGAAAAAAGCAAGAAAGCAAGCAAAAAAGAAAGATAAAGAAAGAGGAAAGAGAGAGAAAGAGAAGGAAGGAGGGAGGGAAGGAAGAGAGGAAGGAAGGAAGGAGGAAGGGAAGGATGGAAGGAAGGGAGAGAAGGAGGGATGGGAGGAGAGAGAGAAGGAAGGAAGGGAGGGAAAAAGGGAGGGAAGGAGAAAGGCCAACCCAAGATCTTCTAGCTTGTCAATTTTAGACTTGTTGCCAGCAAACTAGGTAAAGACTGTGAGAGACAGACCACAGTAGACTTTGGTAAAACGACAAAGCTCTCCAGCAAAATGTCTCCAGAAGCATTCTAAATATTAAAAGATCCTAAATTAAAATAAGTTGTCTGCAGAAATGACCCCAGTTATCTACCATATCCTCTGCAAATATAGCTTGTCAATTCATCTCAGCAGTAACTGCTGTTTTCTTTCTTCACCTTGAATTTAGGCTGACATTCTGACTTGCTTTGGTGAGTAGAATGCAATGGAAGTCATAGTGCTCCAGTTTTAGTTTAAGTCTCAAAAAATATTTTGTCACTGTATTCTGAAGATCTGAAGCTTGCTACCACAGGTCAATAAGCCTAGGCATTTAGAATCAGATTCCAGGAGGTGAGAGAGCCCAGTCAGGAGCAGAAAAACGATTCCTAGTCTATGATGGCCGTTTGTGTGAGCAGATGCATACAAGCCTGGATTAGCCTAACTGCCCATCTGACCTATAGAATAGTGAGAAGTTATAGACAGCTGTTGTATGTGACTAAGCAACCTTTTTTATTTTTTTGTTTTGTTTTAACAGAAAGAAGGGGGGATATTCATGCATCAAAGCTGGCTGATATTTCTGCACAGAGCTGTAGCTCAATAGGAAGAGTCTAAGAGATTCAGTGTGTTCCTTCTATGTTTCTGAAATGAGAGCAAACCCCATAAAGTTATAAGTAAGTCAGGAGACTACTCGTGAAAGATCCTGAAAATAAAGTTCCTTTGGTTTAGAAAGGAATCGATTCAGGGAGAATGTACACATCCAAATTAACAGTTGGAAAATTATAAATTAAGGCATGGACATTGTATGAATTTATATTCTACAGAAAAGAAGACCCAACAATGTGTGTGTGTGTGTGTGTGTGTGTGTGTGTGTGTGTGTTAGTGTAACTTGCTATTAGCCCAATTCTTATAGCAGCATTTTGTTTTTGTTTGCTTTCGAGGTGGCACACCCAACTATGTTTGGAGCTTCTTCTCAGCTCTGTGCTCAGGGATAATTCCTAATGAAGTTGGGAGACCATATGTTGGGCAGGTAATGAACTTGAGTTGGCCGGGTACAAGGCATCTGCCTTAATTGCTATTAGACATGAACACATTAAAATACATAAATGTAAATTTATCGCATGTAAATCAATCACATTCTATTTCATAGTTTATAATTATTATTAAATTATTAAAATACTCAAAACATAATATCCACACTTAAAGAAAATATTACGGAATATTATTATAAATGTATAAAATAAATTTGACTTTGAGTTCATGCTACTCTTTTTGACAGTTTTCTTCCTCCCTGACATCTACTCTTCAAGGCAGGACCCACCTTACCCCACCCAAGCCCCTCACCCAGTTCACCATTTTGTTTTTTTTCTGAAATTTCCTAGAAAGATGTTTCTTTCCTCTTGCCCAACTCTATGCTCAATATGAGATAAAAAGAAAATTCTGTCTGACCAGCAGTTAGGGACTTTTCAAAAGAGGGCATACCTAATTTAAATCTGAAGCACTGGATCTTTCTGGAAGTCAATGATAGCAACTCACTTCCCACAAAGAACTGATCTCTGACCTTTTAATTTTTGTTGTTCTTGTTTTTGAGATGCCTCAGCTGGGCCTTCTCTCTCCAGTGAAAGTTGCTAATGAGTTGTAGCACATTCCAGAATGGAATGTTGGATGTTAGCCTCTTCCCTGCCCTCTCCCTCCCTCTTGCCCAATGGTCTGGAATCAAATATAAAAGATCCTAACCCAGGAAGGGCAGAAAGAAGAAAGTGAGACAGAGCATGGTCTACCATTAAAGGGCCAGACCAAAATTATTAAACTGTGAGAAAGTACCTAAGCTCTGTGTCCCTTCCATCAGAGAACCTGTTGGTATGCAAATCATAGACCCCCTACCCCAGTCCTGCTGCATCCCAGTGTCTGTAGGTGGGGATCATGAATTTGTTCTCATATGTGCTTTGGAAAAGGTTGGTGCATATCTCTTGCTCAAGGGCCTAAACAAAACTTTTTCTTCCTACAGCACTTTGGAACTTGCTTCACAGAGAGGTCAAAGAACTGAGGGTCACCTAGAGAATTTAGAGTAGCTCTTCACTATATCCCCAGCCCTGCAGAGAAATTATCTGCTCTACTAGCATCAGATTCCTGTAGCCCAAAACTCTCAATTCAAACAAAAGCATGGGTTGTTATTGTTTCTGATAAAGTGGCATCTTTCTGTAGAAAGCACAGGGTGGGGGTAGTGACTAGAGGAGGATCACAGGAGGGAAAAACCTGGACAGTGGTGGAAGAAGCAGACACTGTGGGGAGGGTGTGGTGCTGGAATATTAGTAAGAGTATTGCTAATCACTAAAATAAAATGTAATAAATAAAAAGGAAAATAAATAAACTAAACCTTTCTGATCCTGATATCACCCCATCTGCATTCATACTTGGCTTCTGCCTTTCCCTCATTGGAAAAGCTTTTAGAGAGTGTTCAGAGATACAATAAAGACAGCAGGGATTCTGAGAGTGAGTAGAAACAATCGTGGCAAAGGGGATATTTTAGAACTCAGGATGCTCAAAGCCCAAGGCACTGGCTGGAGGTGACCCTGACCTTAGTTTACTGGCCGCAACCCAAGAGCCTGAAGGCTGACCTTTTCTTTGTCTTTACCTGGTTCTACTGTATTGGTTCAGCTTCTGTCTTGAGCCTGGAGACACTGCATTCTGCCATAAAGTACTATAATTTTAAGTAGCAATAAAATAAGCTTTTGCCAGTTCACTGCATCTTCTGATAAATAAAGAGAAATCTACTAATTTGTACTTAGATTTGTCTCAGAATTTTAAGAGCACTCTGAGAACACGCCAGAGTCTGAAAGTCTAATAATTTTAAAATAAAATCCCTCTGGAGGTCAATAGCACATTCTTTACAACCTCCTACATATCCCCCACAGCCTTCTTGTGCCCACATTTTTGAAGAAGGGACGTATGTGAGCAGAGCTCTAGAGCAGTTGTCCTTGACTTGCCTACCTTTGTCCAGGTGTAGCTATTGTCCAGAGGGCCTCAATTAACACCCAGCAGGATGCTGGCACTCACCCTTCCATGGTAATTTCTAGACTGTGATCATTTGCTACCATACAGCACAAAGGAGAATAGAAAATAAATTACCCAAGGAGAAAGAATGGAGAAGGCTTATATTTCAAGGACTCCTTCTGGAGAATGTTGAGTACAAACCATTCAAAATTGGGCAATTTTGATTTCCCTTGGAACAGAATGACCATATCAGGCAGGCTGTTTGAGAAAGTAATTGTGTAATATGTCAACAACTTTAAAGCTCTGTTTGAAAACATAGTTCTCATAGTACAATGTCATGGGCCAAAAAGACCTGAGTTCTTTGAGAAATGCTTCTAGAAAGATATTGTAAAAGACAAGATGCTGCAGTTTCGCTAAAGCTTCTCTGATAGGTGGGAAGAGGAGATGGAAAGAAATAGGCAGAAGGGATTCCCAATAAAGAATTTCTTCTTATGTCAAGATTTGGTGGGAGAAAACTTATGTTCTTATTTTAGATTATTTGGAGACAGTGATGTGTATTTCCATTTCCTTCTGTTTGTTGGAGCTGGGAGGGGGCATTCCTGAGTACTTTGTATCTAGTAGGCAGGACCCTAAGTTATACAGCTGTAGGGATTGTTGAGGAGTAGCAACCCCCCAAGGATATCCCAGTAGCCTTTTAGGTTCGATATTTTGTTTCTTTGTTTTCAGTTCCTGGTCCAGTTAGTGGAAGTCATGAAGTCAAAACTCTTGTGCCCACTTATTCTGGGGCACAGGAATATTTCGAAACAAGGAAATAACTTGTTATAGATAACGTAGTAGTCAGAATTTGCTGGAGGAACAGAACCAGTAAGACTTGCTATATTCTTAAAAATAAGACAAATATATCAATTGACATTAGATTGATATATTTCTAATTTATAACAAATCCATTATATTAGCAATAACAGTAATTGCAAAGTAATGGCATAAGAACAAATTAACAACAGATCAAAAAAGGAAATTCATAGACATTTCTATGTCAGGAAGTTGAAACATGAAAATGAGAGATAGCATCACAAATCAGTGGAGAGAATATGAATTGCTCAGTGAAGTGATTCAATTTTCATGTGAATTGAAGTCCCCAGGATGTGTGTGAAATACAGACTGTGGAGCTCCATCTTTGTGATCTCTGATTCAATAGGACTGGTGTGGATGTTGGAATTAGGAAGTACCCTAGTACCCTCGGTAAAACTGATGGGAAATATGCAAACCCTGGGTAATACTAATGGAAAATTTGTTTTACTACATGGAGAAAAAAATTTTACCTCACTTCATAAGGCAAAATTTAGATGGACAACAGACATAAAAATGCAAGGAGAAGACCTATTATTGTGAATTGAAATATCTACCCTCAAAAGTTAGATTGCAGTCCTCAACCTCAGTACCTTTGAATGTGACATTATTTGGAAACAGGATCTTTATAGGTGTAATATATATAGTCATACAGGATTTCATTGTGTCCAAATCCAATATGGTCACTGTCCTTATTAAAAAAAATTAAAAAAACATAAAAATGGATTAAAAGGAAAATGCTGGGAGACAATGGAGGTGCAGAGCAGAGGGTTGCAAAGAAAATCAAATGTTGACTGTAATGGATTTAAATTCTCATTAGCACCTTCTGGAATGCCTGCACTGTTAATACCTTATTTCAGGCTTCCCACCTCAGCAGTCGTTGGCGATCAATACAGCAGCAGAATATATATGTCTTGTTTGGTTGGGTTAGGTAGTGAAAGTCAGAAAATCTCAAAAGCACAAACTTTAAGGTAAAAATCTATGGATTTGTTAGCATGGAAGCTCAGGGCTATTCTATTAAAAAAAAAAAAAACAACAAAGATTAAGGACTAGAACTACAATTCAGTCCTGCAATGCTACTTCTTGGCTTCTATTCTCAAAATACAATATGAGGGAACAGAATAAGAAAGGGAAAATGTGGGCTTCTCTAAAGGGGAGAGAGTCAAGAGTATATATCCCAAGAAGTAGAGATGTGAGTAAACCCCCCCCCATGGGGTATATATGATATTTGCCTTGACAAAGGTAGTTTAATAGGATTTCCCCACACTACTCCAATTTAGGGTTTTCTATATTTGTTAGGGTATTGTATAGGGTGTTGGCTTTTGATGATCCTCATTAAATTATTATTCTTGTCATTTGTTTATGTTGGAACTTCTTTCAGAGAGGGCCACCCTCTGGGCTGATGCTGGAAGGCTTTATTTTCACATCTTAAAAGTTTTTTGTATTCATCTTTTGGTATTTTGAACTATGTACAAGTAGTTTTTGAAATCCACATTTTAGTTTTGCTACTACATTTTAAAAATTTTTTATTGACATCATTGTGAATTACAAGTCATTCACAGTTGTTTTTCAGGCATATAATGACAGTGGATTAGGGCAACCACCAGTGTTGACCTCCCTCTACTAGAGTTTCCAGCATGCATCTCGTACCTCTATCCTTAGCTTCAGGTCTACCAGTATAACAGGCCCATTTTGTGTCTAGCTTGTTATAGTTTGGGTCTCTTTATTCTATTGTCATTGACGAAAATAGTTTAGGTGTTTAGTTCTGACCATTATTTATTTTCCACCCAATGCACCTAAGACCACTTGATCCCTGGGTCCTGCCCACTTTTTTTTCTTTTATTTTCTCAATTTGTAGAAAGATGTAGAAATATGAGGTAAAATAAAGTTCAATGAAAAAGGTAGGATCTCCTATCTAGAAGGTATAAATAAAATTTAAAAAGGGGGGCAGGTATGGCTTTTTTCATAGGCACAGTAAAAGTTGGGGAAAGTAGAAAAAATACACATGGCTTAGAAATCAAACAAACAAAACGACAAAACAAAACAGGGCATCTCTACCCATGTTGTAAGACCGACTACATGCTCCAGGCATGTTAATTGTCCACCCACAAGGTCTTTCTTTATGGTCCAAGGAAAAGTTCTACTCAGTTGCTGTTGTCAGTTGTGGTAGTCTGTTGGATTACTGATCCCACCCTAATCAGAGTGATGGTATTATTGGATCATTCCCTATTTGATATTTCTTCTCCACCATAGAGTGTGGCCTGGATCTTGTGAATAAAAGCATGGGTTTCAGAAAGGAAGGAGTTCATTCTTCAGTATTCCTCCACTAAGCTGATTTCCTTCTTAGGAGCAGAAGGCTTTGTGTAGTGGGATTCCTGGCCTGAGTGTTGAAATTTCTGAACCTTTCCGTGCACCTTTTCATTGTGTGGATTATTTTCTGCATCGACATTTGCTTCTAGATCCATATCTCGCCAGGTTCTAGTTTTGGAGCCCGGGGCTTCGTTTATAGTAGTCAGTCTCCTGTAATTAGAGATCTTGGTTTTTGCATGGATCAAAGTCAGGGAGTTACAGAGTGTCTTCTGATTTCATTTCACCGTTAGGTGGCAAGGCAGGGAAACCTGCCCTTAGAGCAAGTAGTTTCTGTTTCCTTGTCATTAGAGAGTCATATGTATCTACCCTGAAGCAGGTACCAAGGTGGCATTTGGGCCTCTACCAGGGGGAGTTTGATTCCTGTTGCAGAAAACTATGTCAGTTTCAATGTTGGGGTCCGAGGTTTGGGATTGGACAGTCAATATCCAATCAACTGAGGCTTAAGTCAAGCCCGTATGACAAATGTTCAGGGTGAAAGGTACCCTACACTCTAAAATTTATGATTTCCTATCCCTATTAGATAATAATTTCATTGTATATGTGAGATTTTCCAATTTAAGTGTGCCTATGCAAAAAAGGAACAATGCTGCATGATAATCCTGGTGCATATGGGGGTAAAAATAACAAGCTAACCCTAATTTTAACTTGAGCTCATATCCCAAACAAGACTTTTCTATTAGACTTTCCCACTAAGCAAATCTAAAAAAGAGATGGGAGAAGCTACCTCTACAAATGGAAATAAACACTAAGAATTATAACTATTAAGGAAATTTGTCTACAGAAACATACAAAGGAAATATAAATATCGCCTTTAAGCCTTTTGAGATTGTGTGTGTGTGTGTGTGTGTGTGTGTGTGTGTGTGTGTGTATGTAAATCCAGAGCATTGTTTCATCCCACACCGTGGTCTTGTGGAATCTGAAAAATGGTTCACAGAAGTTGGGGATCAGGTAGTGTCCTCGAGTTGAGGGTCTCTTGGGAGCTGAGTCCCGTAACAAGCAACAGTCCATAGTGGGGGTATGTGAGAGGAAAAAGGGCAGCATAGAATGGGTCTGCAGAATCAGTGGCTGCAGCTTTATCCCACAGTGAGATATGGCAGGCTGGGAGGTTGTCCTTTCACTTTGGGAGCCGGCTAGCAGCTTGTTGAGTTAGAGGAAAGGTTCCGGGGGGCAAAGAGAGTTAAATAGGGGGGAGATAATGGATTAGGTTTGAGGGCATGAGAGAATAGAATAGGATTTATAAGGTGGCAAATGGGGGGAGAGATAATATATACTAGGAATTACATGTAATATAGGAAAGGGATTTGTACAATACAGATAAGACAAACAGGAGTAAACCGCATACAGACACATAGAGGCAGACATTGGAGCTCTATTTGTAGCTTGCAGTTGAAGAGCACTTTCAAAATGCGGCAGTCACATGGGGGGAAGGTTTTCTAGTTTCTTTTGTTTTTGTTGTTGTTTTTTGTTTGTTTTTGGGGCCACACTCATTTGATGCTCAGGGGTTACTCCTGGCTAAGTGCTCAGAAATTGCCCCTGGCTTGGGGGGGGGAACCGTATGGGATGCCGTGGGATCGAGTCGTGGTCTTCCCTTGGCTAGCGCTTGCAAGGCAGACACCTTACCTCTAGCGCCACCTCACCGGCCCCAGGTTTTCTAGTTTCTAGGCAATTTATCTATGGTGGGATAAACTTTGCTAGATAACAGCTTCTGGGGTTAGATTGTGCATGGAGAATTCTTAATCATAATTTTCACATCTAGGGTACTAAGCAATATGATAGTGAGCTCTGTAAGAGGAGTCTACCCAATGGAGTATCATCTACCATGTCTCAAGCATCCAGATTCCTTTCCTGAAAGCAGTTTTGTTACTTCTTAAGAGAAAGAAACTCATTGTCATTGCCTCCACGCATCTGTCTGCTATTTGCCTACCTGCTGTACTACATAATAAGTAATGTTAATTAAGAGTCACAACCTGGGTGGTAGTGGTGGTGTTGGTGGTGGTGGTGGTGGTAGTGATGGTGGTGGTGGTGGTGGTGGTAGAGGTGGTGGTGGTGGTGGTAGAGGTGGTGGTGGTGGTGGTGGTAATAAAAGCTTGCAAAGTCCAAACCCCATTACTTAAACTGTTAATTCATCCTCTGGAACTGATATACCAAGAAGTCTGAAAATGCAAGGAATCAAAAGCAAGGAAAGACTTTTGAGGCAACATTTGCATGCCCACTGAGAATTAAAAAGAAATTTATTTTTCTTCCATACACTATATTTTTTGTTAACTTTTTATAGAACTTCAGAACTTTGAGAGTATTTCTTTAGCCTCAGGTAGAGCAGAAGGTAGAACTAACAGCATCATATAGAAAGATATTAGAACAGCACAGTTCCTGTCTAGGGAGAAGATTCAGGAGTCAGAAGTGCTTGACTTGCATGTACAAGGTGCTGAGTTCAATCCCTAGACTGCATGGACTTTTGATCCCTGTCAAGTGTATTCTTCATGACTCCCAGTACCACTGAACTTGAGCAACCCTGCATTGCCTGGCTATCTATTAAGGGAGTCACCAACCATCAGCCTAATTGATCAAGTGGAATGGGCCTTAGGACCCCTGAAAATCCCCCAATTCCTCCATAGGAAGCAGTTTCTGGCTCTCAGTTTAAACTGTTTGAATTAGCAACATGAAACAGTGGAGCAATGGAGGAAGTGGAGTAGAGGCATGTGAATGTACAAGGCCTTTCTTTAGTTTGATGACCTCTCTACGGCATATTTAATCTCACTGTCAAGTAATGTATATTTAATTCAATTCCTCTGTAACATGTGCCATTTATCTAGGCTGCTAGAGTTGTCACCTTCAGCTTATTATCTGAAATAATTTTCTTTAAATAGCTACCTTAATCTATGATTTTAATATTTATTTGCTTTACTTCTTTAAAATAGAGTTAGCTTTTTGTGAAACTTTATTTTCCCACATTAATTCCAGAAGGATCTTTTCAAAATTTTCCAAGATCTTTCAAGGATTACAAATTTTATTTGATGTGGCCAGAGAGATGCAGTGAGTAAGGTGCTTGCTTTATGCTCCCCTTAGCCCCACGAGTGATCCATAAACATAGAACCAGGAATAAGCCTTGGTTGTTCACGGTGTGGCTTGAAGCAACAATAAAAAGGTTTTATTTTCTTATCCAGCCATAGGTTAGCCTGTGGTACTAAGCTTTTCAAACTATTTCTATTATCTTTTTAGTTTTTTCAAAAATTTTTAATGTTTTTGAATAGTGTTAAAATAAGTTATCCTTAAAAATCATATGCACTTTTTATTAGGCTAAATCTTAGCTATGAAAAACTTTCTTTTGTTCATATCAATAGTTTTTAAAACATAATTATACAATCTAATTGGATTTTTCTGGCATAGAGAACTTCTTGATCTTTGTAAGTCAGGATTTATATCTAGCAATTTTGCTAGACTATTATTTTTGAGTCTTTTTACATAGTTCCTAACAACTATAAGCAATGTCCAACATTTATTTTCTGTAAATAGGATAAAAATACTGGTAGCGTCTTTGAATATGGGAGAAAATATGCACAAACCACCTATCTAACAAAGAACATGAAGAACATACAGAAAAAATAGAAACAACAACAACAACAATGAATCAAACTTTTAATAGTCAACAGCAAAATACCGAAATAATTTGCGTAGAAAATAGAAACCACACATGAAAAAAATCCCTAAGTATTTACAACTACACAGG
Organism: Suncus etruscus; assembly: GCF_024139225.1. Lineage (NCBI taxonomy): Eukaryota > Metazoa > Chordata > Mammalia > Eulipotyphla > Soricidae > Suncus > Suncus etruscus. The sequence goes on along the minus strand of NC_064856.1, from coordinate 7,102,648 downwards.
TTATACATATATGTACATTGCAAAATATCAATGCTATTATTCATTGAAGAAGGAAAATTAAGACAACAATGAAATATCATAACTCACAGAATGGCTAAAATAAAAATTATGACATTAAATTCTGGAAAGATTGCAAAAATCTGAATCATTCATATATGCATTTGTGGTGGGAATAGAAATTGTTCAGGCAGTTTGGGTTTTGTTTTTGTGCACTTATGCATACATTTAGCACATAACCCAACAGGAATTCATGACAAAGGATGAATGTTTAGATTTATACAAGAAAACTTATATAAATGTTTTGGTACAGATTTCAATATAGTAAGTTTAGAATCAACTCAGAGGATCTTCAACAAGTGAATGACTGAGGCCAGAATGAATAAGAGAGGGGGTAGAGCACTTACCTTGCATGCAATAGAACTAGGTTCGATCCCTGGCACCACATATGCTCCAAATACTGACAGGAGTAATCCCTGGACAGAGTCAGGAATAAGCTCTGAAGACCATTGGGTGTGACCAAACAAACAAACAAAACTGGAACAAAATAAAACAAAACAAAGAAAATAAATGGTCTACTGCAGTCCTTGCTGCAAAATTCGCCTATATGAATAACCAAACCAAGACACCTACAAAGAGAATTAATAGTTGAAAAAGTAGCCCAAGAAAGCAACATAACAGACTACTGAAAAAAATCTATTCTGTGAATGAAACACAGAATAAAACTCCACAAGACTCAAATAATATCAACAGAATTAACTACAAAGTATTGCTGTAACAATGAAATAAAAGCAAGTTGTGAGTTAGGTGAAATGATTAGAGAACAAACAATAATTCTTGGAAGTTAAATTTGCGGTTGACAAAATACTGATCAAATTTTGAAGTCTTTGAAGATAATATCTGGAAATTCTCCAGAATAGAGAAAGACTTCGAAGACTTACTGCCTTTTAGATAAAAAGGAAAGCTCATCTCCATAGAACATCTATGTAGGAGTTCTATTGCTCTCTCTGTGATTTTGCTTTCTTTCATTGTCATTTTCTCGTAAATATCTCATGATTTTCTTGGTATCTTTTCTTTTCTTTTCTTTTCTTTTTTTTTTTTTTTTTTGGTTTTTGGGCCACACCCGGCATTGCTCAGGGGTTCCTTCTGGCTGTCTGCTCAAAAATAGCTCCTGGTAGGCACGGGGGACCATATGGGACACTGGGATTCGAACCAACCACCTTAGGTCCTGGATCGGCTGCTTTCAAGGCAAACGCTGCTGTGCTATCTCTCCGGGCCCTTGGTATCTTTTCTTAAGTTATAAATCATTTAGGATCGAACCTTTCTGGAGTTCTATATATAAAGAATCTCTTTTTTTTTATTATTTAACAACTATTTTTTTTTGCTTTTTATTCAAAGTTGTTTTGGTGTGTGGTAGCTGCTTTCATTGTATTTTGATCAGGTAAATTGACATGTCTGTTACCTAGTATTTAGAACTGATTGATTCCTGAGCTCACATACAACACGTACTTCTCATGTACATATTTCTGTTGTTATTAAAAGGAAGATATAAGCAATAACATAAGCAGGCTTCTATATTCCCATTAAACAAGTATTATGATTGTTGGGGACCAGAGAGATAGCACAATAGTAGGGCATTTGCCTGGCATGTGGCTGACCCTGGAGGGACCCTGTTAGATTGCTGGTATCCCACATGGTCTCCCAGCCTGCCAGGGGCAATTTCTGAGTGCAGAGCCAGGAGTAACTCCCCTGATTACTACCGGGTGTGGCCAAAAACCCCAATAAATTAATCAATAAATGAATGAATAAATGAAAAGTTAAAAAAAACAAGTATTATGATTGTGTCTATCCCTTATTCTAAATCTCTATACTCCCTTTTCCCTTTCGGGGAGGGGGTTGATTGTTCTATCAATTATGAGAGTAATGTGTCTAACATTACTTTCAATATGTGTTTGTCAATTTTTGCTATAAAAATTAAATTTTTATTTATGTTTTTCAAGTCAATATTATTATTTACTTTCTTTACCCCCTGTTTGTGTTGTTGATTATAAGGGATCACACTTGTGTCTGGGTCACATTGCTGTAGTGTCAGGGATATATACATGGATGTAGTACCCTAAAAGTTGCAACCTTGGTTATGGTATTTGCATATGTTTTGCTGTGGTGTACTTCTGATGCAGAGATTGCAATAGGCAGTGCTGGAAATTTTATTCAGCAATGTAAGGCAGTGTTAGAGATTGCTTATATGCTCACACATATAAGGCAGCAACTTATAATGCTGGATGCCTAGGTACTTGCTTTCCTGTAAATATTATTCATTTTTTTTATTCTCTATGTAGTGCTCTTCTCCATTATAAATTTATTTTTTAAACATTACTAACCCTGGTTTGTTTTGCCTATTTACTATCGTTTTAAAATGCCTTGAAATTTTAGGTCTTTTTTGTTGTTTGTTTTAGGAAGATGTGTATCTTATATTGCCCATAGCAAGATTTTGTTGTTTACAAGGAAGTTTGGGAAGTTGTACTTCTGAGGAGACAATCCAATGTGTTTTTCACATATATTTCTTACAGGAGCAACTTAAACCTCTGGAAATTAGATCTAAAATAAAGATAAAAAGGCAGACAATGAAGGCCTAGGGAATGGATTGACAATGAGTTCTTTATGCTTTCATTTAGTTTTGTGTATTCCAGACTGGATGCTGGAGAAACTGTCTTCTAGAAGTACCACTGGGCAGACCAATGAAGCCCCAAGAAAAATTTTGCTCTCTTTTGCTATAGACCAGGGTAGTTACAATCTAAAAAGGTGAAAATGCTATAAGCAACAGTGGAGAAAGTAGCATCCCCACACCTCACCATTGCCATATAGTTCTGAAAGGGAGCTTTGGCTTTGACTTTAAAGGCCATTTTGAGATGCTCCAACCACATTAGTGTCTCTATGTGTCACAAAATGCCATGTGGCATGGCAGAAGAGAATGCAGGGAGTGTGGACCTTGTAATACAATTCTTCTCCCTCCACACTGTCAGTGGGTAGAATAGGGGGAGTTATCTCTAATTAGCAATGTTAAGGTAAATCTGTCCCTTGTGTTCTCAGGGTTTACCTACTGGGAAGTGAAGACTTTCTCTACTCAACTGGAATGAGGCTCTTCTCCCCAACAATGTCTCTGAGAACTTTGGGGGAACCAATACCTTCTCCAGATGTTAATGAGGCATATTGTTCTACCTGGACATTATTAGAAACCAAGTGTAGATCTTGAACTTCCAGCCCTACTGGATTAAGCTATGGTACCTAATCTCTATCAAAGGAAGGTCTGAGAATGTAGAATATTTCAATAAATTCTCAAAGGAAAGCACCCCTAATATCCAGGATTATCTTTTAAAATGACTTACAGTAGGGATTAGAGAGAGAGTACAAGAGATAAGGTACTTGCCTTGTATGCAGCCAATCAAGGTTCAATCTCCAGTACTTAAGCACCTGAGTACTACCAGACTGATCCCTGAATACAGAGCCAGGAATAAGCTCTGAGAACCACGTGTGAATTCCAAAGGAACAAAGACAAATAAAAGTATGCAAAAAGAGTGAAGAATCTCTCAAAGTAAATAAGGAAAATCTGTCAGCAGATCCCAACAATGAAATAACTAAGATGTTAGAATGATATGATATTTATCACCATAAAAATGCTTCAGTTAACAATTATGGACATGCTTGAAATAAGAAAATCTCAGCAAAGAAATGAAAGATTTGTAATCCACTTTTATCAAAATAAAAATTATTTAATTAAAAAAAGAAAACACACACAATAAAAACAAAATGAAACATTAATAGTTAAAACTTGCAATGATACAAAATTTAAAATGCATGAGTTCAGTAGCAGGACCCAGAAATAATGTAAAGAAATGATATATTTGAAAATGAAACAATAATACCTACTCAACATAAACCAAGAGAAAAAACAGAGTAAAAAAATATGGCCAGATAGAGTATACAAAGGGTAAGAATCTTGCCTTGCATGTAGCTAACTGGGGTTGGATCCCTGCCATCCCATATGATCCCCAACCCCCACCAGGAGTGGACCCTGAGTAGCAGAGCACTACTGGATATGCAGATCCAAATTTTAAAAAAGAAAACAAACTGAAAAAAAAAACAGTCACATGACTATGTGGGAACATAACGAAAGTGTGGGGTCCTGAGTTCTGAACAAGAAGGGAAGCCATTTTGTAAATATCACATGCCAGGTTTTTCTTAGGTTCTAAAAAAGGAAAGACGCCATTTTGTAAGGACCACATGTTGTAAGCCACATGTAGGCTTTCTCAAGCCTGTTTCCATAACTCCTTCCCAAGCTACCTGCTCATACCGGTAGCCTACCTGAAAAGGACACAAGGGAGCAGTAGGAAGGTACCCTACACATCAACCAATCATTTTAAAGATCATCAGAAGCTAGAACCTTCCCATATTCCCTCCCTATATAATCTGACTTGTGACCTTGGCCATTGTTATTTCCTCTGGGAGGTGGCCCTGACTAGGTCAGTATGGGGCTTGTAGCTATCAGAATAAAATTTTGTTTATCTTTACTCCAATCGTGTGGTCTCGTCCTTCGACTCCAGACCCTAACAAAAAGATATAACATTTATGCCTAAGAAGGACATGGGGGAAAAGTAGCCCCAATATCAATGACTAAAAATACCCAAATTTGGCACAGGACAAAAAATTCCTATTCCCCAATGTCCTGTCTACTGAACCTCTTGGGAGTGGGCCGAAAGGGCCCAGAAAAATAGCTCTCCCAGAGGCTCATCCAAGAGCCGGAATGCCAAGGAACTGTGTCTGACCATGAAAACTGGCTATCCGCAGTATTGTGCAGAAAGGCAAGTCCCCTGTTTGTGACATCAGGCTGGGAATATCTACCCTGCCCAGTGATTCCCGACTGTGAAAAACTGTAAGTGTTGCCTGTGCGTGTTTTTCCACTGTCCTGTCTCCTGAACCTTTTGGGAGTGGGCTGAAAAGGGCCCAGAAAAATAGCTCTCCCAGAGACTCCAGAAGAGCATGGCTGCTCCACTTCGCTTCGTGGCTGCGCACTTTTTCTAACCAATGAACCCCACCACAACATGCAGAAAAAAACACACTACAAGCGTGACAATGGGGAAACTTCACAGGCAAACACCATGCAGAGAGAATGAAGATGATAGTGCCGTTGACCTAAAAAATTCCAACCAACTGATTAACCTCTCAGATAAGGAGTTTAGAATAGAAATATGGAAGATGTTTGTAGAACTCAAAGAAAGCATGGATTGATCTGAACAGAACACAAAGACAGAAATCAGAAAACTCCAAACTGAAATAACAGATCTGAAAAACATGGTAGCTCAACTGAAAACCTCAATGAATAGCCTCGCCAGCAGGGTAACAGCAGTTGAGGACAGAATCCGAGTGCTGGAAGATGAGATGCAGAAAAACACAACACAGCAGAAGAAATTGGAAAAGAACCTTAAGACAAACGATTGGGAAATGAAGAAAGTACTCAAGGAATGTGAACAGATGAAATTAGAAGTCTTTGATAAACTCAACAGAAACAATGTAAGAATCATTGGAGTCCCAGAGGCTCAGGTAGGAGATCTCCAGGTAGAATCAACTGTCAAAGACATCATTAGAGAGATACTCCCAGAGTTAAAGACTACATGCAATCAAATCCTGCATGCCTGAAGAGTACCAGCTAAAAGAGACTTAAAGAAAAATACCCCAAGACACATCCTCGTTATGATGACAAATCCCACAGAAAGAGATAGAATACTGAAAGCAGCAAGATCAAAAAAGAAAATTACATTCAAAGGAGCATCTCTAAGACTTACAGCAGACATGTCACAAGAAACTCTCAAGGCCAGAAGACAGTGGTGGGATATTGTGACAAGAATGAATAAAACTGGTGCCTCACCAAGAATACTGCACCCAGCCTGACTCACATTCAGGTTTGAAGGAAAGATTCATAGTTTCATGGATAAACAACAGCTCAGAAACTTCACAGATGAAAAACCAGCCTTAAAGGAAAAACTGAAAGGTCTACTTTAAGACAAGAGAGACCAACAAACACAGCAAACTTATCTACAAAGATGACATTAAATCCTATGACAATCACCTCCCTCAATGTCAATGGACTTAATTCACCAACTAAAAGACACAAAGTGGCAAAATGGGCCAAAAAGATGAATCCAAACTTCTGCTGCCTACAAGAAACACCTGAATAGTCAGAACAAACATAGACTCAAAATCAAAGGCTGGAGGAAAATCATCCAATCAAACAACACCCTTAAAAAAGCTGGGGTGGCCATATTAATATTTGATGACACCAACTTTATACTCAGAAAAGTTGTAAGGGAAAAGATGGACACTATATACTAATCAAGGGATATATGCAACAGGAAGAAATCAGATTATTAAACATATATACACCCAATGAGAGACCAGCAAATTATTTAATACAATTACTGACAAATCTGAAAGAAGACATCAATAATAACACAATAATTGTGGGAGACCTCAACATGGCCCTGTCAACACTTGATAGGTCAACCAGACTGAAACCCAAAAAAGACATAGTAGCCCTGAAAAGAGTAATGGAAGAAAGAGGACTAGTATATATATATAAGACACTCCACCCCAAAAAACCTGGATACACATTCTTCTCCAATGTACATGGGTCATTCTCCAGGATAGACTACATGCTGACATATAAAACATACCTTCATAAAATCAAGAGGATAGAAATCTTACAGGCTACCTTTGCTGACCACAAGGCTCTGAAATTAAATGTGAACTACAAAGGCACACAGAAGAAAAACTTTAACAATTGGAAATTAAACACACTCCTACTGAACAACCAGTGGGTTCGAGATGTAATCAAAGAGGAAATCAAAGACACATACTGCCAGAATCTATGGGACACAGCAAAAGTGGTCCTGAGAGAAAAATTTATAGCTTTGCAAGCACACATCAGGAAGGAAGAAGGGGCCTACCTGAATAGCTTAATGACGCAGCTCATAGAATTAGAAAGTGCTCAACAAAAGGACCCAAAAATAGGGAGACAGAAGAAAATAACAAAGCTGAGAGCAGAAATCAACAAAGTGGAAACCCCCAAAAAATCAGAAAGATCAACAAAAGCAGAAGTTGGTTCTTTGAAAAAATAAACAAGATTGATAGACCATTGGCAAAACTCACAAAGAAAGAGAAAGATAAACCTGATAACCCGTATTAGAAATGAAAAGGGGGAGATCACTACAGATATTGCAGAGATCCAAAGGATAATCAGAGACTACCTTGAAAAACTTTATGCTACTAAACATGAGAACCTAGAAGAAATGGATAAATTCTTGGACACTTACAACATTCCACATTTAAGTAATGAGGATGTAGCATATCTAAACACCCCCATCACTATTGAGGAAATTGAAACTGTAATCAAACATCTGCCCCAAAAGAAAAGCCCGGGCCCAGATGGATTTACTAATGAATTCTTTCAAACCTTTCAAGAGGAGCTACTACCAATCTTAGCCAGGCTCTTCCATGAAATTGAAAAAACGGGAACACTCCCAAACAGCTTTTATGAAGCCTACAATGCTTTGATACCAAAACCAGACAGATATGCTACCAAAAAAGAAAATTACAGACCAATATCTCTGATGAATGCAGATGCAAAGCTCTTCAACAAAATCCTGGCAAATAGGATCCAATGCATCATCAAGAAGATCATACACTATGACCAAGCAGGTTTCATCCCAGGAATGCAAGGATGGTTTAACATCCATAATCTATCAACATCATACACAACATCAACAACAAGAAATATAAAAATCACATGATCATATCAATAGAAGCAGAAAAATCATTTGATAAGGTCCAACACCCATTCTTGATAAAAAAGAATTCTCAGCAAGATGGGAATGAAAGGAACCATTCTCAATCTAGTTAAAGCCATCTACCACAAGTCAATGGCAAATAGTATCCTCAATGGAGAAAGACTCAAAGCCTTTCCTCTAAATTCTGTTACAAGAAAAGAGGCTGTCCACTCTCACAAATCCTGTTCAACATAGTACTGGAAGTGCTTGCTATAGCGATCAGGCAAGAAAAAGATATCAAAGGAATCCAGATAGGAAAGGAAGAAGTCAAGCTCTCACTGTTTGCAGATGACATGATACTCTACTTAGAAAACCCTAAAGACTTTACCAAAAAGCTTCTAGAAACAATAGACTCATATAGCAAGGTGGCAGGCTACAAAATTAACACACAGAAGTCAATGGCCTTTTTATACACCAATAATGATAGGAAAGAGATGGACGTCAAGAAGGCAATCCCATTCACTTTAGTGCCACACAAACTCAAATATCTTGGAGTCAATTTAACCAAAGACCTGAAGGACCTCTACAAAGAAAACTATAAAGCCCTACTCCAAGAAATAAGAGAGGACACACAGAAATGGAAACACATACCCTGCTCATAGATTGGTAGGATTAACATAATTAAAATGGCAATACTCCGCAAAGCATTGTACAGATTTAATGTGATCCCTCTAAAGATACCCATGACATTCTTTAAAGAAGTGGATCAAACACTTATGAAGTTCATCTGGAACAATAAACACCCTCGAAAAGCTAAAGCACTCCTAGGGAAAAGGAAAATGGGAGGCATTACTTTCCCCAACTTTAAACTGTACTACAAAGTAATAGTTATCAAAACAGCATGGTATTGGAATAAAGACAGACCCTCAGATCAGCGGAATAGGCTTGAGTTCTCAGACAATGTTACCCAGACATACAATAACCTAATCTTTGACAAAGGAGCAAGAAATCCTAAGTGGAGCAGGGTAAATCTCTTCAACAAGTGGTGCTGGCAGAACTGGTTAGCCACTTGCAAAAAAGCGAACATAGACCCCCAGTTAACATTATGTACGAAGGTAAAATTCAAATGGATTAAAGATCTTGATATCAGACCTGATACCATAAGGTATATAGAACAACACGTCGGTAAGACACTCCATGACATTGAGACTAAAGGCATCTTCAAGGAGGAAACTGCACTTTCCAAACAAGTGGAAGCAGAGATAAACAGATGGGAATACATGAAGCTGAGAAGCTTCTGCACCTCAAAAGAAATAGTGTCCAGGATACAAGAGCCACCCACTGTGTGGGAGAAACTGTTCACCCAATACCCATCAGATAAGGGGCTAATTTTCAAAATATACAGGGCACTGACAGAACTTTACAAGGAAAAAAAAATCTAATCCCATCAAAAAATGGGGAGAAAAATGAACAGACACTTTGATAAAAATGAAATACAAATGGCCAAAAGGCACATGAAAAAATGCTCCTCATCACTGATTGTCAGGGAGATGCATATCAAAACAATGATGAGATACCAAATCACACCACAGAGATTGGCCCACATCACAAAGAATGAGAACAAACATTGCTGGCAGGGATGTGGAGAGAATGGAACTCTTATCCAGTGCTGGTGGGAATGCCGTCTAGTTCAACCTCTACGGAAAGCGATATGGAGATTCCTCCAAAAACTGGAAATTGAGCTCCCATTTGACTTAGCTATTCCACTCCTAGGGATATACCCTAGGAACACAAGAATACAATACAAAAACCCCTTCCTCACACCTATATTTATTGCAGCACTATTCACAATAGCCAGGCTCTGGAAACAACCAAGATGCCCTTCAACAGACGAATGGCTGAAGAAACAGTGGTACATATACACAATGGAATATTATTCAGCCATCAGGAGAGATGAAGTCATGAAATTTTCCTATACATGGATGTACATGGAGTCTATCATGCTGAGTGAAATAAGTCAGAGGGAGAGAGAGAAATGCAGAATAGTCTCACTCATCTATGGGTTTTAAGAAAAATAAAAGTCATTTTTGCAACAATCCTTAGAGACAATGAGAGGAGGGCTGGAACTTCCAGCTCACTTCATGAAGCTCACCACAAAGAGTGGTTAGTGCAGTTATAGAAATAACTAAACTGAGAACTACCATAATCATGTGAATGAATGAGGAAACTGGAAAGCCTGTCTGGAGTACAGGTAGGGGTGGGGTGGGATGGAAGGAGATTTGGGACATTGGTGGTGGGAATGTTGCACTGGTGAAGGGGGTGTTCTTTACATGACTGAAACCCAATAACAATCATATTTGTAATCAAGATGTTTAAATAAAGAAAAAAAAGAAAAAATATTTCAGAGACCAGACAGACGCAACAGGTAGGGGGATTGCCTTGCATGCATTGAATGTGTGTAATCCACCACAAACAATCTCCTGAGAACAAAGCCAGGAGTAATATTTGAGCAGCACTTGGTGTGGCCCCAAAACAAAGGCTTCACCAAAGTTTTGGGGGAAAGATAGACTAGGTTTTCAAGAAGTTACATGAGAAAATTAGGGGAATTTAAACAGCTGAAACATTTTTTAAAAAAAGAAGTTGGGAGTAATTACTATAGTCAGTTTCAAGTACTACATAAGGGTGCATGAGAATGGCAGAGAAGCCAGACAATGAACTAAACAGTAAACTAAAAGCAAGTGAACCACCTGTCAGTTTATATAGGGTAGGGCCCACATCTGACTGTGCTCAGGGTTTGCTTCCTGGCTGTATTCCTGAGATCATTCACTGCCAAGGATCAAACTTAGATCTCCTCCAAGCAAAGCATCTTCTTTATCCTTTTGAACTATCTTTCTGGCACTGGTCATTTGATTTGAACAAAAGTGCAAAGCAATCAATGAAAGAGAAGATATTTTCTTTTTTTCTGTTTGTTTTGGGCCATAAACTAGTAGTGCTCAGGGCTCATTTCTGCTTCAAGGCAAGTACTATCTCAGAAGATATTTTTTCTAAGTGGTGCTGACGTGACTCTCATCGACAAAGGTTTTACAAAGGAACCTTGCCCTAACCCTTAAACCTTCCAGAAAGAAGAATAAATTATATATTTAAACATAATACGTAAAGCTTTTGCAAAATAACATGAAAAAAAATCTGCAGGATGTAGGGTTTGAAGTGTTCTTAAACACAGAACCAAAGGCATGGTTTATAAAAATAAAATCCATAAATTGAACCTCATTAAAGTTAAAAACTTGTTAACAATATGGTTTTGTGTATACATACATATGGCAAATAAGCACATGAAAAGATATTCATTCTATTTAATCTCGCTACTAGACATGGAAATCAGGACTGTAATGAGATGTCATCACATACCTATTAAATTAGTGAGAATGCCAAATGCAAAAAGCAGAGAAACTACTCAGATCTTGCTGGTAGGGGTGTAAAATGTTGCAGGCACTCTGGGAAGCCATCTGGAGATTTTTTTTATGGGTTGTGGGGTTCAAGGGTTCTGAAACAAGAACTCAGGGATCATAAGGGCTGTTACCATCAGTGTGGAACAACTAGATGATGATTCAATGCCTGGGATTGTAGTGCTGCCTTGGCTTTGTGGTTCTAGGGAGCACGGTGTCCTACTTGAGGTGCTTGGGGCCTCCCAGAGCTATATCCAGTGGTGCTGGACGGGCACACAGTGCCATGCCAGGGATACAGTAAGGGTCGTATTCACACAAAGCATGTGCCTCTGATCCTAGAGCTATTTCCCTGGACCCTGGAAGTTTCTTAATACACTTAAGCTGTATTTATAACATAGACTAATAATTTCTGGGGGCATTTACCTGAAAGAAATAAAATTATGTTTATATATATATATGTTTATATAAAAGGTGTTTATATAAAACTTATTTGAAATTGCTCAAAACTAGAAGCAACGAAAATGTTCTTCAGTGTTTGGCAAAAGGAGAAGAAAGCTGTAGAAAATAGCTCATAAAATTGAGCTTATTAGTAAGAAGGAATGAACTATTGGTAGAAACAACAATCAGGATGAATCTCAAAGGACAGCATGCATATGCCACAGGCCAATATCCAAAGGTCGCCTTCAAAATGACGCTTTCTATCAATTATTCTCAAAATGTCAAGACTACAGAGATAAAAAAAAAAAAAGCTGTGATGATGGAATAGTTCTATAATGAATATACTGGCAATTACAAATTGACAATAAATGACATGAAACTGTATTGCATTGTATCAGTGTAAAAGTTCTGCTTCTGTTACTGCACTGTAATTATGTAAGATGGAATTATTGGAAAAAGTAGAATGAAGAATATACTTGGACTTTTTGGTGATCTCTTTGCAACTTTATGTAAGGCTTCTTATAATTTAAAAATGATATATTAAGAAGACTAATCTATGATTTTTCAGTCATTTAAAATATATCTAAGCATTTACATTTTGTTATAACTTCTACTACATTTGAGTTTATATTTAAAGTGTGGAGGGATTTTTTGCATTTACTATGCTCCCTTTCTTAATCTTCTTGTCTTCTTTTTATTTTATTGTATTGATAGTGTTTGCATTATCTTTTGTTCTTTCTGCTGGCTTGGAGTTACATTTTAAAGTTCTATTCTTTTAATAATCAAACTTGAAATTTTACTATGATTACTTAACATTATACTATTCTCACACAATCTAATGTCAATTCAATTCAATTGCTCTTCTTTACCTTAGTAAAGCAATTATCTTTAAATGCTCCTACTATTGCCACTTGATCCTGTATGCTATTTCTCTCATAATTTGATTCTATTCGTCTTTTAAACATTAAAATAATTGCCATTATTATGCACAATTTTCTTTTTCAATCATTGAGCATGTTTTTACCAACTTAAAAAATGCTTTTACTTCTTGTCTCTCATTTCTTCTCTCTGGGTGTATTTTCACTTTTGATAAAAAATGACTTTAGAAAGCTTTTTTTTTCAACTTGTTATGTCTGACAATGTCTATATAATTTACTCTTACTCTTGAATGAAAGCTTATCCATGTATGGTGCTTTTTCCTCTCTACCTTAAATATATTGTCCTGTTCTCTTTTTTGGGGGGTATGAGGGTCCACACCCAGGGTTGGCCAGAAATTAGTGCTAGTTCTGTGATCAGGGATCACTCTTGGTGAGCTTGGATGATCATATGAACTGTTAGAATTGAACCATATGAAAGACAAATGTGCACATCTCTGATTCCCTATTCCTTTCTATTCTACCATGTATTTCTACTGGTGAGAAACCTCCTTTGTAGTCAACCATAGGAGTTTTAATAGTTTTATAGTAGTTTTAAATATTTTCTTTCAAAGCTAGGTGTCCTTCATTGATGTATAAAGTACCTAGATGAAGCATAGAGATATATTTTCAGTTGGGGAATAGTTTTGTGCCTAAAATAGAGTAGTGATTTACATATCTGCATGCTTTATTAGCTTATTGTTTTTGTTTTGGTGCTTGCACACGCTTGACTGTGGTGTTCCAGAGATCACACTTCGTTGTGGTTTCCAAGGATCTCAAATGGCAACACCACTAGGACTGAACATCTGACTTCAGGCTTGTAAGACAGCATTTCAGCACTGAGTTATCCCTAGGTCCCTATACCAGAGTTTGTCAGTTTATGGGTTCTTGGTTAGTTACTGTATTCTGGTCATTAATATAATGCTACAATTGGATGTGAAAGTACATATAACTCTTCGGTACATGTTTCAAGTTAGTATTTGTTCAAGTAAATTTCCAAAAAATGTGAAACCAAACTCTTATAAAACGTCTTTACAGCTTCTTCATTCATCATATTAACCCCAGTTTTTATTGCACTTATATGATCTGCTTGTGCCTTGTCCCAGGTGAGTTAAGCCCTCTGACTTTTGATCAAGTTCTATTGGAGTAATAGATTCTGAACCAACTTTTGCATTTATTTTTCAGTTCTGAGAGCACTGACAAATACAGTATTTTTTCTGCGTGAATGTGGGTGTATGATTTTCTCTCACACAAGTTCCTCAGTTCCACAGGAGCATGACTGCTTTTATGCCTTAGTCCCTGAAACAGTACCTGGAAAATTATAGGCTATTGTAAAACATATTTTTATTGATTACAGACTTCAAAGGAAGCAATTTCTTGAACAAAACGGACTATAAATCATGCTCAAAATTAACAGTTATATTTGACAAGAGTTGGTATAAATTGCTATAAATGGAATAATAAGAGGGAGAAAGAGCTCTGAAATTAGACAATGTCATATAATTTTAAATATCAATAGATGATAGTATAGAATGATAGTGACCAGGGTGCTTGCCTTGCATGCAGGTGACCCAAGTTTGATCCTCAGCACAACTTCTGGCTCCAGACCCACCAGAAATGATCCCTGAGTACACACAGAACCAGAAATAACACTGAGCACTGATGGTCATGGACCCCAAACAAAAAATAAAATTCACAACAAGGCAATATATAAGCTAGAATTCAATGTCAAGTTAATTTCTCAAAGAGAAAAAGGTAGACCCATTTCCCTTTTGATAAAGAAACCCCAACTTTAATAATTACATTCTCAATTAGGTACCATTTTTGCTGCATCCTCAAGTTCTGTGCTCCTTCATACTCATTGAAAGTTTATGATTTTTACGTTAAATTTCTATTTGGGCAATAAGTCATTAAATGATATCTTTTAATGTTAAAGTATAGATTTTTTTTTCTTTTTTGTCCTGAACTTCAGTACATGGGGCATGAGAATCTCAGATTTATGCCCAACTTTGGCAGAAATTCAAATTCTAATCACTTTTTAGTGACTATTTGGATTTCTGCTTTGTATTTGAGAAGGATAAAATTTTTTTGGCCCTCTTTATAGATACTTTATGATTATCCTGACTTCCATGATGCATGAGAACTGAGGCTCAAATCCCAAATCTGTATGGCTGCACCCCAAGTCCATCTTCTTACATGTATATCTTCTTCCACAATTTCTTATTCAAGATTCTCAATTCACCAAGAATCTGTGTGGATAAAACTCCACTCATTGCTTTGACCATAGTTTCCCTTCTTTAATTTTGATACCAGAAAACTTGTCCATTTTTACCTTAGAGTTCACTAATGCATGTCTAAACATCAAATACTTCATCCACAACAACCTATATAGTGGAGAGTTGGTGATTCTTAACTGCCTCAGATGAAACCTTTACTGAAAGGTACATTTGTTTTCCTCCAAATTCATCATATGCACTTTAGGTACCATGCTGTTAACTAATTCATCACATTTTTTTCATTTCCCAGACTGGTTCTTGCATCAAAGGATAAGCTATTGCAAATGATGTTTGTTAAGCTGCTCCTTGCTCTGCTTCCCCAGATGTTGATGTCTTGCCTCTGTTGAGTTGGCTTCCTTTATGAGCATGCAAGTCTGATAAAAATGTATGCTTTCTCTTGCTTGTATATTTAATTCTAAGTTTTTGTGGATTTTTTTTATATAAATGTTGCATTTATCATCTGCACCCAGCCTCTAGCAAGGGCAGGGATGAATAGATGGCAGGTTATGATGAGCTGTTTCTGAGATGGGTGGGTTGGCAATTCGTGGCATTCACAACTACTATGGGTAGGGAAAGGGACAAGAGGACTGAGATGTGATCACATCAAACTTTCCTACTGATGGTTCTTTCATTTGCTCATTTGGCATGACTGATGGATCATTCATCAAGCTCATTTGACATGTTGATTCTTAGCTTGAAGAATATCTAGAATAGAGTCACTTTCTTTTGCAGAAAGTTTCTTTAAAAGTCTTTTAAGCTATGGTTTTCTCCTTCAATGTAATTTTATCTGTATTGTGTTTTGTTTGCTTGTTTCTGCAGTAGTTTTTGTGTTTGAGGGCCACATCCTGTGGAGCTTGAAGGTTATTCTTTTCTTGATGCTCAGGAGTGACCCCTGACAGTGGTTGAGGGACAATATGTGGTACCAGGGTTAGCAACTTTCAAGACCTCTAGTACCTCCAAACCTCCATCTGCATTTCACAATTTTGTTGTTTCATTATCTGTGTTTCAACATTTCTTATTTTCCATTATATATATGCAGCTATTCCTTCAAAATTACCCCTTTTCTCTTCTCTAAGGACCTCACAAAGGAATATAAAACTAGGGTGAGTTCTAAATATATCATCTCCAAACTATTTTTACTATTATTTAATCATGTGCCTTTTTTAATAAAAAGAAAACTATGGATAAAATCTTATTCCAAAAGAAGTGACAATAACCACAATATCTAAGTCAATTTTTAAAAAGAGGATTAATATATAGAGACTTGCCCTGGCAGATATAAAAGGGTATTTTAAAGCCAAGTTAATAATAAGAATAGTGTTGACATGGGAAAAATGATTATACTTATCTTAGATAAGTATATCTAAGACAGAATTTAGTATATAATGATAATATTTCAAATTATAGGCCAAAATATTGTGCAGATACAAATGGCTATTTCACATAATCTTGGGGTAGTAAGAGACCTTTTCTAAGCAGATATAAAGTCAAGGAAGTCAAAGTAGAAAACTGATTATATGAGTTAAAAGTAATAGTTTGTAACAGTCAAAGTAAACCTATAAAAATCATTTAGTAAACTAAAGATATTCTTGTAATATTGATAAAAAATGCACCATTAATATATAAATATCTGAATGCATACTAAAAAGTAAAATGGACAAATGTACAAACTACTTCAAAAGAAAAAGCAGAAATAAGTAATAAGTACACAAATGTGCCACCTTTTTTATGTAAAATAAAATCTATTCTCTACATACCATTATCAAATACTTGTTAAATTTTAATGTAACTGGCAATACTCAAGTTATCCTGGATGTAATACCTTTATACCTTCAGGTGGAACATCTAGATATAAATGATAGAGAGGGCAATTTTATATGTACCAGTACCAAAAGTCTTAAAAATGGCATCATATTTTATATGTATTCTTTCATGAAATGTCTCGCAAGAATAAGTTATATATATATATATATATATATAAACAAGATAGGATCAACATAGCATTGTTTGTGAAGTATGTATTAATGGTATATATGTGGATCAAAAGGAAAATGTTTAAAACATTTATTGTTAAAGATGTATATAATTTCACCAAGGGATATTTGGCAATATTTTTAGGCATGCTTGGTTGGTACAAAGAGGAAGGAGGAAGTGTTACAAGCATCTTTCTTGTGAGGAGAGACAAGGGATGCTGCTAGGCCTTCCACAATACCCATAACAGCACCCCACAACAGTGGATTATTTTATCCAAAACTATCAATAGTTCTGAGATTGATGAACCTTGATATAAGTTTGGATACATTCATAGAATGCTACACTTTTAATCTATTAAAGATGAGGTTGTATATTTCCACTTATTGAGATATAAAGACAATAAAATATTGTGAAGAAAAAATGCTGATTATGAATGGGAGTTAGCAAAAACAAAGTTAGTGGTGATAAAGCAGTAGTTAAAGAAAGTTAAGTCTAAGTAGTAGTTAGTCATTGCCACCCAAATTGCTTAAATGATATATATTTTTCTAAAAAATTAGTAACTATCAAATGTTAATATGTTTTATTAAGGTGACTTATTTTACTCATGTCTATACTATGCCTAGTATTTGCCAGGTATTGTGGTACACTGCTTATTTTACCTTTCCTTCCTTCCTTCCTTCCTTCCTTCCTTCCTTCCTTCCTTCCTTCCTTCCTTCCTTCCTTCCTTCCTTCCTACCTTCCTTCCTTCCTTCCTTCCCTCCCTTCCTCCCTTCCCTTCCTTCCCTTCCTTCCTTCCCTCCCTCCTTCCTTCCTTTCTTCTTTCCTTCTTTCCTTTCTTCCTTCCTTTCTCTTTCTCTC
Source organism: Suncus etruscus (assembly GCF_024139225.1). NCBI lineage: Eukaryota > Metazoa > Chordata > Mammalia > Eulipotyphla > Soricidae > Suncus > Suncus etruscus. The sequence continues at coordinate 7,084,925 of NC_064856.1, read as the reverse complement.
CTTTCTCTTTATTTTTCTTTCTTCCTTCTTTCTTTTTCTCCCTCTTTTTTCTCTTCCTTTCTTCCTGTTTCTCTTCCTTTCTTCCTGTTTTTCTTTTTTTTTTCTTTCTTTTTCTTTCTTTCTTTCTTTCTTTCTTTCTTTCTTTCTTTCTTTCTTTCTTTCTTTCTTTCTTTCTTTCTTTCTTTCTTTCTTTCTTTCTTTCTTTCTTTCTTTCTTTCTTTCTTTCTTTCTTTCTTTCTTTCTTTTTCTTTCTTTCCTCCCTCCCTCCCTCCTTCCTTCCTTCCTTCCTTCCTTCCTTCCTTCCTTCCTTCCTTCCTTCCTTCCTTCCTTCCTTCCTTCCTTCCTTCCTTCCTTCCTTCTTCTCTTTCTTCCTTTTTTCTTTATTTCCCAAATAATCACAGGAAAATTATATAAAATTAGAAAATATTGGTAAACAAGCATTTGAAAACTTAAATATTATTTATCACCCAGTATTCTATTATAGACACTGAAGGTGCATCTTTTCCATCAGCATCCTTCCCAACACACTGCCAGGGAGATTTGGGGGTCTCTATTGAGGGAGGGAGATTATTTTGCATCCACATTAGTGGCCATCACTTTGGGAAATGGTTCCGATATATGACTTTTGGGTAGATTCAGATTTTGCCGCACGCACATCAGAGCAGTTTCCTTTAAAGTAATTTTATAACTTAGTACTGCAGGTAGGATTGAAGACTTACTAATGTGCATTGGAAAAAAGGCAAACAAAAACCAGCCAGGAGGCATGAAGATCTTTTAAATATAGGACCTATCTGAGGAAACTGAAAATCTTCAAATAACAAAATTGCAGACCAAGATAATAGGCTGAACACCAACCCTGGAAAGAGAGGCTCCAATGTTGAAACAAAGGCCACATTAAGAATATCCAAAGGAAACCATCAATAGCTCTAAGCTTTCCCCCATCACAGAATCTCTTTCTTGTCACATTAATATACAGCTTTTCTGATGCATGCTCTTTTATGTTCTTAGAAATGAAAACTTTGAGGAGAAAATGTAGAACAAACACATGCTATTGTTTTCTCATCAGATATCACTTTTAAGAACATTCTGTTATCATTTATTGTGGCAACACTGGACCGGCACTTCACCACTACATATGATTTTTAAGGCAATTCTTCAGAAACAAACACCATGGTCAAAAAAAAAAAGTTCAGAATTAGAAATACAAGTTGTATGTGGAATAACCTTCACACAGGGAAGTGAAAGAATCCAGCTAATTAATTAGTTCATTAGACCACAGCAATCTATTGTTGGGTTACTGATCCTACCCTAATCAATAATTGTACTCCACCCTAGGGTGTGATCTGGTGATAGTATATTGGATTATTCCTTACTTGGTATTCTTCTTCTACCCTAGGGTGAGACCTGATTCTTTTCAATAAAAGCAGGGATCTGAGGAAGGCAGGGGCACATTCTTATTTGGTCTTCTTTCACTGAGCTGCACTCCTTCTTAGGAGCAGAAAGCTTAGATGGTTTAAATTCCTTGCTGGAGCATTGGATTTCCTGATTCCATTCTTGTACCTCTTCACTGTGTGAATTATTTCCTGCCATTCTTTACAACTGGAACTGTTCCCCCTGTCCAATTAGAACAGGGGAATGGGAACTGCCTTTCCTGTCTGGGAGCTTGGTGGGAATCAAACCTCAACCAATCTCCTAGAGAACGTGGCCCTTCTCCTATTATGTTTGATCTCCAGTTACTACACAGATTCCCACAGCACTCTCACAAAGGACCCGTTCCATTCTCACCTCATGCCTGGTGTGTCATGTTTGTGGTTAGGGAATTTCAGAAATTGAGGTTTGTGGGTGTGCTAGTTTGAGTGTAAGGCATCTCAGAGTCCCAGAGCTATTATCCAATACATTTAAATGGTCAAAGACAAGTGTAGTAATTATGCTGTATGACAAGTCCTTCATAAAAGATTTATTGGCTCCTGCGGAAGCAGACTTTAAATCACCCAAGCCTGTAATTGCATTGGCATGCCAAGTCAATTCATCTATTCCAGCACTTGTCAAGTTCACCTTTGCTTCCTTTTGCTTAGCAGAGTATCCATTTCCTCATTATTTGACCACTAAATAGGGGTCATATACTTTGCCAGGCCCTGGAGATCAAAGGGGAATATAAACAACTCTCTCTCCTTGAAGGTCTATAAGCTATAGAGATGAAGAGAAATGAACAATGTAGTGAAGAGTAAGAACAGAGTGATAAACAGCTTCTAGTACTAGTGGATAGGGAGCATGAGAACTGTTTAATGAGCTGGGCTTTGAAGAGTAATAGAAATGGGTATGGGGAGAAGCATTCATATAAAAAAGTTGTATGGTGTTTTAGCTCAGACTATAATAAAACACAGATTGGATCACTTTGGGAAATACGTTTATTTCTAATAGTATTGAAAGTTGGTAATTTCTAGATCACAGTGATGGTTGGTTGGGGGCTGTGTGTTGTATCCCCATATAACAAAAAGAAAGAGAAGAAGAAGAAGAAGAAGAAGAAGAAGAAGAAGAAGAAGAAGAAGAAGAAGAAGAAGAAGAAGAAGAAGAAGAAGAAGGAGAGAGAGGCAAAGAGAGGTCAAGAGAAAGATACGTTCTATGCTGTTTTTTGTCTTATAAAGAACAAATTATATCATGAGAGCTCCACTTTAATGAACTAATTACTTCCCAAAACCTCATCTACAAAGAAGCACATTAAGATCCAGAGCAATATCACAGCGGTAAGGCATTAATCCTCCACATACAGGGGCTGGAGCAGTGGCGCAGTTGCAAGGCATTTGCCTGGCATGAGGCTGACCCAGGATGGACCTCGGTTTGATCCCTGAGAGTCTCCCAAGCCAGGAGCAATTTCTGAGCATGTAGCCAGAGATAACCCCTGAGAATCATTGAGTGTGCCCCCACCCAAAATAAATAAAAACAAATAAACAAAACAAAACAACAAAAAAGGCACATTAAGATTACAATTTCTACATATGCATTCTGGAAAGACAATAAAACCATCAGTCCATAGCACATGGAGAAAGGCATAAAGACATTTCGATCTGAGGAGGTGCAAGAGTTTTTAAAATATTATCTTTATTTAAGCACCATAATTATAAACATGCTTGGAGTTGGGTTTCAGTCATAAAAAGAACACCTCCGAGGCACCAGTGCAACATTCTCACCACAAATGCCCCCCATCTTCCTCCTATCCCCACCCCCAGCTTGTCTTTGAGACAGGCATTCTACTTCTCTCACTCATTACCACTGTGATGGTAGTTGTTAGTGTAGATATTTCTCTGACTGCACTCACCACTTTTTGTGGTTAAGTTTCTTATCTTGGCTGGAAGATGAGTATCTTCCAGCCCTCATCTCTATTTTCTCCAAGTATTATTACAATGTCTTTTATTTTTCTTAAAATCCATAGATGAGTGAGACTATTTTTGTCTATTTATCTTCCTCTGATTTATTTCACTCAGCATAATAATTTAGATGTCCATTTATGCCTAGTATTCCATGGTGTATCTATACCAAAGTTTCTTTAACCATTCATCTGTTGAAGGACATCTGGGCTATTTCCAGATTCTGGCTATTGCAAATAGCGATGCATGAGTATAGGTGTGCAGAAGGCATTTTTTGTATTGTGTGTTTGTGTTCCTAGGGTATATTCCTAGGAGTAGTATAGCTGGACAATATGGGAGTTCAATTTCCAGTTTTTTGAGGAATCTCTATATTGTTTTCCATAAAGGTTAGATTAGACAGCATTCCCACCAGCAGTGAATGAGTTCCTTTCTCTCCACATCCCCACCAGCACTGATAGTTCTTGTTCTTTGTGATGTGTGCCAGTTTCTGTGGAATGAGAAGAGACCTCATTGTTGTTTTGATTTGCATCTCCCTAATGATTAGTGATGTGGAGCATTTTATGTGCTTTATGGCAGTTTGTATTCCTTTGAGGAAGTGTATATTCATTTCTTCATCCAATTTTTGGGGGTGCGGTTAGATGATTTATTTATTTATTTATTTATTTTGGTTAAGCTCTGTCAGAAACTTGTATAGCTGTCAGCCCCTTATCTGATGGTTATTGGGTGAATAGTTTCTCCCATTCTGTGGGTGGCCATTGTATCCGACTCACTATTTCCTTTGAGGTGTGGAAGCCTCTCTGCTTAATATAGTCCCATCTGTTAATCTCTGCTTCCACTTGTTTGGACAGTGATGTTTCCTCCTTGAAGATACCTTTAGCCTCAATATCATAGAGTGCTTTGCCTACATGTTCTTCTATATAACTTCTGATTTTGGGTCTGTTGTCAAGATCTTTAATCCATTTGGATTTGACCTTTGTTCATGGTGTTAGAGTTTGCTTTTTTGCCTGTAGCTGAACAGTTGTCCCAAAACCACTTGTTGAAGAGAATTTTCTTGCTCCATTTTGCATTTCTTGCACCTTTACCAAAAATTAGTTGATTGTATGTTCTGGAAATATTCTCTTAGTACTCAAGTCTATTCCATTGATCTGAAGGTCTGTCTTTATTCCAATACTATGAGATTTTAATGACTACTGCTTGGTAATACAATTTTAAGTTAGGGAAAGTGATGCCTCCCATATTCTTTTTCCTAAGGGTTGCTCTAGCTATTTGTGGGTGTTTATTGTTCAAATAAATTTCAGAAATGTTTAATCCATGTCTTAGAAGAATGTCATGAGTATTCTCAAAGGAATTTCAATAAATCTGTAAATCTTTAGGGTGTATTGCCATTTTAATGATGTTAATCCTCCCAATTCATGAACAAGATATGTGTTTCCATTTCCTTGTGTTCTCTTTTATTTCTTAAAGCAGTGTTTTCTCGTCTCCTTCAACTCTTTAGTTAAGTTGATTCAAAGGCATTTGAGTTTGTGTGGCACTAATGTGAATGGGATTGTTTTTAATGCCCATTTCTTCTCTATCATTATTTGTGTATAAGAAAGCCATTGATTTTTGTGTGCTAATTTTGTTCCCTGACACTTTTCTATATGAATCTATTGTTTCTAGACACTTTTTCATAGAGTCCTTAGGTTTTCTAAATATGGTCTCATGTCATCTGCAAACAGTGAGAGCTTACTTCTTTCTTTCCTATGTGTATGCCCTTGATAGCCTTTTCTTGCCTAATTGCTATGGCAAAAATGTCCAGCACTATATTAAATAGGAGTGGTAAGAGGGGGCAGCTTTGTCATTTGTCATTTTTTTTTCAGATTTTAGAGGAAAGGCTTTTAATTTATATCTATTGAGAATAATATTTGCTATTGGTTTTTGGTAGATAATTTTGACTATATTGAAAAAGTTCCATCTAACCCCATCTTTTTGAGAGTTTTTATCATGAATAAATGTTGGACCTTATTAAATGCTTTCTCTGCATCTATTGATATGATAATATGGTTTTATTTTTCCTTTAGTTGATATAGTGCATTATGCTGATTGACTTACATATGGTAAGCCATCCTTGCATTCCTGGAATGAATCCTACTTGGTCATGGTATATGACCTTCTTGATGAGGCATTTGCCATGAGTCTGTCGAGGATACTTACATCTGTGTTTATTGGGGATTTTGGTCCCTAGTATTCCTTTTTTGGCAGCATCTCTGTCTGGTTTTGGTTTCAGGTTGATGTTAGTTTCATAAAAACTATTTGGTAGTGTTTCTGTTTCTTCAATATTCTGAAAGAACCTGAAAAGTATTGGTAGTAGTTCCTTTTGAAAGGATTGAAAAAAATTTAGTCAACTGAATGCATCTGGGCCTGTGAGTTTGTTTGGGGAATTTTGATTTGGGGAAGAATTTTGATTACCATTTTAATTTCCTCAATAGTGATGGGTCTGTTTCGATAGGCTATATCATCCTGGTTTAATTGTGGAAGATTGTAAGAGTTCAATTGTAAGAGTTCATTTTTTCCAGACTCTCATGTTTTGTGGAATAGTTTCTCAAAGTGGTCTCTGGTACTCTTTGAATCTCTTTAATATCTGTAGTGATCCCCCCTTTTCATTTCTAACTCAGTTTATTAAATTTCTCTCTCCCTTTATTTGTGAGTTTTGCTAGTGGTTTATCAATCTTATTTATTTTTTCAAAAACAAATTTTTGCTTTCATTGATCTATCAATTTTTTTTATTTTCACTTCATTAATTTCTGCTCTAAGCTTTGTTATTTCCTTCTGCCTTCCTATTTTTGGTTTCTTTTGTTGGTCATTTTTTAATTTTATAAGCTGTTTAATTAGCTTTTTATGTTGGCCCCTTCTTCCTTCCTAATATGTGCTTGCAACGCTATAACTTTTCTTCTTAGTTCTGCTTTTGCTATGTCCCACAAATTCTGATAATTTGTGTCATTGTTCTCATTTGTTTCCAGGAATGTTTTGATTTCCTCTCTGAAACACTTATTGTTCATTAGAAAGCTGTTTAATTTCCAGGTGTTAAAGTTTTTATTCTGTGTCTCTTTTGTAGTTCATTTCTCATTTCAGTGCTTTGTGATGTGAGAAGATAGTCTGTACAACTTCTATCCCCTTAATTTTACAAAGGTATGTTTTATGGGCCAGCATGTTGTCTTTCCTGGGAATGACATGTGCATTGGAGAAGAATTTGTATCCAGTTTTCTGGTGGTGGAGTGCCCTGTATATATATATATATATATATATATATATATATATATATATATATATATATATATATATATATATACTAGTCCACTTTTTTCCACTTTGCCTTTCAGAGTTTGTATTTTCTTCTTGGGTTTCAGCCTTGTTGACCTATCAAGGGCTATACAGTGTGGTATTGAGGTCTCCACTATTATTGTGTTTCTATTAATGTCTTCTTTCATATTTGTCAATAATTGTATTAAATATTTTGCTGGTCCCTCATTGGGTCCATTTATGTTTAGGAGTGAATTTTTTTCCCTATTGTATATATTTCTTGATTATTATGACATGTCCATTTTTGTCCCTTATAACTTTTCTAAGTCTAAAATTGTGCTATCTGTTATTAATATGGCCACTCCAACTTTTTAAGGGGGTTGTTTGCTTGGATGATTATCCTCCAACCTTTGAGTTTGAGTCTGTGTTTGTTCTGACTATTCAGTTGTGTTTCTTGTAGGCAGGAGAATGTTGGATTCAGCCTTTTGATCCATTTTGCCCCTCTGTGTCTCTTAAATGGTGCATTTAGTCCATTGACGTTGAGAGAGATAATTATCATGGGATTTAGTGTCACCTTTATGTAGGTGTTTGGTGTGCTGTTGGTCTGTCTTGTCTGAAAATAGACCTTTCAGTTTTATTTAAGGCTAATTTTGAGTCTGTGATGTTTCTTAGTTGTTTTTTATCTGTGAAGCTATGTATACTTTCTTCAAACCTGAAAGTGAGTCTAGCTGAGTGAATTATTTTAGGTGAAGCATTCATTTTGTTGATTTTTGTCACTATGTTTTATTATTGCATTTGGGCTTTGAGGATTTCCTGTGACAGGTCTACTATAAATTTTAAGGATGCTTCTTTGAATGTAATTTCCCTTTTTGACCTTTCTGTTTTCAGTATTCTATCCCTATCTATGGAATTTGTCATTGTGAGTAGGATGTGTCTTGGGGTGCTTTTCTTCAGTCTCTTTTGGCTGGCACTCTTTGGGCATGCAGGATTTGGTTGTATGCAGTCTTTATCTCTGGTAGTTTCTCTGCAATGATGTTCTTGATTGTTTATTCTTCCTGGGTATTTTTTCCTGAGTATCTGGGACTCAATGCTTCTTATGTCACTTCTGTTGAGTTTATCAAAGACTTTTATTTTCATCTATTCACATACTTTGAGGATTTTTTCCATCGTCTGATCATTTTCCTTAAGATTATTTTCACACATGCAAAGCAAGTATGGTATTGCTGAGCTACTTGATTTTAGTAGTTTTAAAGCTTTCCAGTTGACTTCAGAGTTCAGCTAGAGTGTCACTGTTCCTTGTTCCCTCTCTACTATCTCATTCCTTCATGCCAGCAATAAACAGTGTATAAACAGACTATGTTCATGAACTTTCATGACTGCCTACCACAAATAAATATTCAACACTGCTCAGAAATCACACCTGCATTTTGAGCAGGACGGGCGGGCAGCTGGCAGACCTCCGCATGTGCCAGCGGCCTTTTGGCCTGGCCTAGGGTGGGGGGCCCGGACCTGGGTCACCCGACCCCCCTTTCCCCCTTTCCTCCGGATCTCCAGGTGGGTTTCTGGGAGGAGCTGATGGGGCACCCTGGGTTTTCCCCACTCCCAGGCCGGGTCTGGGGACCGGCCTAGGTTGGGCTTAAATCCCTGCCCTTCGGGCTTGGGAGGGTCTCTCTCCCTTCCTGGAGCAGGATTTTGAGCAGCACGGGCGGGCAGCTGGCAGACCTCCGCATGTGCCAGCGGCCTTTTGGCCTGGCCTAGGGTGGGGGGCCCGGACCTGGGTCACCCGACCCCCCTTTCCCCCTTTCCTCCGGATCTCCAGGTGGGTTTCTGGGAGGAGCTGATGGGGCACCCTGGGTTTTCCCCACTCCCAGGCCGGGTCTGGGGACCGGCCTAGGTTGGGCTTAAATCCCTGCCCTTCGGGCTTGGGAGGGTCTCTCTCCCTTCCTGGAGCAGGATTTTGAGCAGCACGGGCGGGCAGCTGGCAGACCTCCGCATGTGCCAGCGGCCTTTTGGCCTGGCCTAGGGTGGGGGGGCCCGGACCTGGGTCACCCGACCCCCCTTTCCCCCTTTCCTCCGGATCTCCAGGTGGGTTTCTGGGAGGAGCTGATGGGGCACCCTGGGTTTTCCCCACTTCCAGGCCGGGTCTGGGGACCGGCCTAGGTTGGGCTTAAATCCCTGCCCTTCGGGCTTGGGAGGGTCTCTCTCCCTTCCTGGAGCAGGATTTTTAGCAGCACGGGCGGGCAGCTGGCAGACCTCCGCATGTGCCAGCGGCCTTTTGGCCTGGCCTAGGGTGGGGGGCCCGGACCTGGGTCACCCGACCCCCCTTTCCCCCTTTCCTCCGGATCTCCAGGTGGGTTTCTGGGAGGAGCTGATGGGGCACCCTGGGTTTTCCCCACTCCCAGGCCGGGTCTGGGGACCGGCCTAGGTTGGGCTGAAATCCCTGCCCTTCGGGCTTGGGAGGGTCTCTCTCCCTTCCTGGAGCAGGATTTTGAGCAGCACGGGCGGGCAGCTGGCAGACCTCCGCATGTGCCAGTGGCCTTTTGGCCTGGCCTAGGGTGGGGGGCCCGGACCTGGGTCACCCGACCCCCCTTTCCCCCTTTCCTCCGGATCTCCAGGTGGGTTTCTGGGAGGAGCTGATGGGGCACCCTGGGTTTTCCCCACTCCCAGGCCGGGTCTGGGGACCGGCCTAGGTTGGGCTTAAATCCCTGCCCTTCGGGCTTGGGAGGGTCTCTCTCCCTTCCTGGAGCAGGATTTTGAGCAGCACGGGCAGGCAGCTGGCAGACCTCCGCATGTGCCAGCGGCCTTTTGGCCTGGCCTAGGGTGGGGGGCCCGGACCTGGGTCACCCGACCCCCCTTTCCCCCTTTCCTCCGGATCTCCAGGTGGGTTTCTGGGAGGAGCTGATGGGGCACCCTGGGTTTTCCCCACTCCCAGGCCGGCTCCAGAGGTTGGCTTAGGGGGTGGCGTTTGATCTGGGGGGTGGCAGATAATTGCTCAGCTATACTCAGGCTGTCACTGGCAATTTCATACCAGTCACATTTTGAAACCGCGCGGGGGCGATCATATGCTCCTCCCAACCATCAGTACCCCAGATTTACCCTTCTTAACTTCAGTAACACACAGCTTTAATCTCTGACCAAAGACATACAGTAGATCTTCCAAATCCCAGACCTATTTAGAAGGACACAAATCGAACACATATTGAACACATATATCTTTTGAATATTTTATGATTATTTTCTTTAACTGCTGTAACTCTCTATATATTCTTCTACCATGATGTTTCTATCCACTTTTCATCTTGTCTTTTCTATGTAAGCTGTTCAGTAAGGATTGTTGGTGGAACTGTCCCTCAGTTTGATGCCTATGATTGAACTATGTCATGGAAATTGCTGGTCTTGTTCCTATTGCTTCCAGATGCACCAATAACGCTTCATGGCATTGATCCTTGTTTGCATAGACACATTAAAATGGGAAAACACTATACAGACAGATTAGTTATTATCTAATAAATCTCATTACAATGTACCTTACACCCTGAATATTGATATAATGACCTGGCACAGGCCTCAGATGAATGGGCATTCTCCATTCACGCTGGAACCAGGCAAGCTATCTACGAAACATCCAAGGTCTTTTATAGCAACAGTTGGAAGCAGTCCTCTACCAGGAAAGACACCACCAAGGGTGTGTCATCGACCTCCTTAAAAGACACTTCGGTTTATACTGAGAAGATGTGACAACAACAATGACCTGTGAGAAGACATGACAACAACAATGACCTGCTCTACAGGACATGGTTCTCTCTATTGCCCCTTAAGTGTGAGGTGAAATGAGAGGATGCTCTGCACCATCCTGACTGCAATATGGGATATGCAGACTCCAGGATCTTTCATACAGAAGCATGATACCAACAACAGAGACTATGTGAGGAATGGAGGTGTATTGCCACTACAGACGATGACTTGAATTGGACAAACTAGTTTGCCTGGAGCCTAGATTCAGTCCTGTGCCAGAAAACTTCAGGGGTAGGGTCTCCATGTATTTAGACCATAATTTGTCTTTCCATGTCCCTTATGTTTTGGTGGGCCTATGCAAACAAATGCCATTTTAATATCGTTTTTTACTATGTTCCCTTGACTCCAATCCTTAAGAAAAACAACCCATTAAAACTTTTGAGGTTAACTTAAACTAGTAAGCATGTGCATGGAACTAGATAAATGTACTTTGCCCTCAATGTTTAAAGAGTTACATAAGTCTAATATCTTTAGATTATATGGTGTGCTGCTAAGAAACAATATGTACTACAACTGGGGATTTGAGGGACAAAGTAATTGTATTGTACATGGGTTCAGTTTTGTTTTTCTTAATGCTCTTTGGCTGAAAGTTCAAGGCTGGGATATCATCGAAGGGACTACTGAGAATCCTGTTTATGGGTGATTGGGCTTCCACTGTAACTTTACCCTGTCCTCTTTCTTTGCATCTTTGTTGTCATAATTAAAATAATAAAAACAAATAATTAAAAAAAAAAAAAGAAATCACACCTGCTTCCCCAGTAGGCTGACATGAAATTATCCACATTGATCACTTTCCAGCTCTTCAGTTCATAAAATATTTCCCCAACTTCTATGAAGCTGATGCTCTTGTCTTAGACATCACAAAGAAAACCAATGCTATGACAATACAACTTTTACTTTTTTGCACACCAAGCCTAAATTTCTAGCTATCTTTTCTGTCCTTTTCCTAACTTCAACCACCATCTCATGTCTATTGAACCATACATATGGTCTTTCTGTTCCATCTTTTCAATTTCCTTTTGGTTTTAATAGTTTTATCAGCATTCAGGCAACTCCAGTATTCTATTTGGATGCTATGCAAGATTAGCTATTTGTTTCTGTGGGATACACTACCTCAAAATTCTCTTGCTTACTCAGCAGCCATTTTATGGCTTAGGAAGTGTGGATAGGGTTCAATAGGAGACAATGGTTTCTTTTGCACATTATTTTTGCCTCATTCTCCTTCACTGGACTAGGGGGTCTGAAAAAGTCTTAATCAGGCATTTAACACCTCTACTGAGGCTACTCAGCCCACTGGAACTTGACTTGATGACTGGATCTCTTTCTTCTCTTGGGCTTCCTCATATATCTGGGGCCTTAGTTCTCTCCTATGGCATTTCTTTCTTCCTTTTTTTAAAATTATTTTTTATTTTAAAGCTACGGTATTAGTTATTTAAATTATTGTAATTTAAAGAGTTATTCATAGTTAAGTTTTAGACATACAGCGTTGCTGCACAAATCCCACCCATCACTAATGTTCCCAGAGTCCAACCCATACCACCACCATCCTGACCTAGTCTGCCATCATAACAGGCATTTTTTTTTTGTATTTGGGCCACACCTAGCAGTGCTCAGGGGTTACTCCTGACTCTGTGCTCAGAAATTACTCCTGGCAGGCTTGGGGATGCCGGGGATAAAACCCAGGTCTGTCCCAGGTCAGAGTGTGCAAGAAAATGCCATACTGTGCTAGCACTTTGACCCAATAACAGGCACCTTTGTTTAAGTTTGGTTGTAACACTTATTGATTTCATTGTTGTTGATTACTTTATTTTTTTGTTAACCCTGTGACTTGATTATCTAATTCTGTCTTTGCATTGTCAACTTGCATTTTCTCTCTGATACAGTAGTACAGACTCTGTACATAGTCTGTCCTCCGTGAAGGTACCTGAGCCAAAAAAATGACAGGAAACTACCTTTTCAGGATAATATTAAATTATTTATTTCTTTAAAGTAAGTGCCCAACCCAGTCCAGATTGAAGAGGTGAGAACATAGTTTTTAACTCCAGGTGCAAGAACTAGCATACATCTATGCATTGTAAAGATAGTTAATGAGAATGCACACACAAAAGATTACTCATCTTACACCCTGCACAGTAAAATTTTGAGCAAAGAAGAAATATCGCAGGAGTCAGAAAACTGAACAGCAACGTACAGAATATCTTTTATGGATTTTGCGGGTGAACACCCAGTATTGCTTAAGGTTTACTCCTGCACTGCTCTCAGGGATCACTCCTGGCAAGGTTTGAGGTGCCAGGAAGTAAACTGTGTTGGCACCCACTGACACTGGGTCTAAACTTATGGTCACCAAGAGTGTGAGAAGTTCCCTGGGGAGGTAGACAAAGCATATATAAAGAAGCAATTGATGCTACAAGCATGTGTTGGAACACATACCTCAATAACAGCTACTAATTTTTTCATCACACCCAGATGGATTGCAGGAGGGTTTGTTTGTTTGTTTGTTTATTTATGCTATGCTGATCCAGTTTTAAAGTCCTGGTTACAGGTGGGCCAGTTTCCATTTTTTGAACAACTGATCAAATCCACATTCCCAACCAATTCCTTGATCTGGTTTTGATCTTCTAGCCACTAAGTCCCTGCTCTAATTGCCCTGGGTTTCAGTACCAGACAAGTAGGGGCTTCTGTGTCCTATGGCCTGGACACTGAAAGATGATTAGCATTGTCAAGCCATAGAAAGTCTAAGAGACCAAGCTAAGTCCACACTGCTCATCACTCATAAATGGCTTCCTTCCTGGCTTTGGGTGTCATCCTCTGTGTGTGATCCTGCTCGGCAAGTCTCTTTCATCCAAATCTGTGAGTAATGAGTAATGAAGCTCTGCCTTTCATCTCTCTGGGTGCTATTGTGTTGTTTTCTAACATAAAAGGAATCTTCAAGTCCTATAAAACCTGAAGGTAGGCAATTTTGTTCTTTCTCTAAAGTTTCAAATGTGTTAGGGATGTACATTATCTAAATCAACTCTAAGATCTACATCCTTTACAGACAGTTTGCTCCATTCTGTGTTCCCATCCCTGATGGTGATGCCTTGTGGTACAAACAGCTCAGCTGTAGTGATGTAATAATCTCAAATGAAAAAAATTTTTTAAAGAAACTCAATTATTATAATGGTGGTGGAGGAGACTCAATCTGAGCTTTAAATGTAAAATTTAATTCAACCTCCTATTATCAAACTTTCAAATACCAGCTCGAAAATATAACCCAATATATTGAAAGTAAGGTGAAGAACTTCACAAAAGCCAAAATTTCAAGGAACAGGGTGTAAGAAACTTCCCTTACATGCAATTGACCCCTGATCCAACTTCAGCACCTCATATGGTCTCCTAACACTGCCAGGAGTAATGACTAAGCACAGAGACAGGAGTAAACCTTGAGCACCATAGGCTGTAATTCAAAAACAAACAAATAAAATAAACATTGAAAAATGATTGTCCGCATAACTTGAATCATTCAACCTCATAAATTGAGGGGGGGAAATGATGATACCAGGACCAGTCATATGAACATGTAGTGAAAATAAAAAATGACCAGACTGGAACACCAAACCCAAAGTCAATGACAACAAAATAGATACCCAATTTACAACAAGCTTTAAAGTGGAGACCAGTTACACGAGTATTCTGGGGGGTAAAGGAGGGAGATATGGGTGACATGCTGGGAACATGAGTAAAAGGAGAACAACATTGGTGGTGGGAATGCCCTTCATTCATTGTCACTATGTATCGTAAATAATTTTGTGTAATGCACTTCAGTCACAATAAAAAATGTTAAAAAATGATTGTCATCTGTTTTAACTCTTTTGCCTCAATTGTAGGGCTTATTTATATACTTGGATTGACTAATTCCTTCTATTGTCACAGGTTTGGTTTATTTAATCAACCTGGGTGCACTTCTTTCCGAAAGTCTAAATTGATTAATCTGATCCAAAGTCTAGCACAATTTTAGAAAGAAGAGAGTTAGAAGGAAGCACCAGATTTTCATAGTTTCGGTGTACACGTGGGAAAAGTTCAGAAGCTCAAGGGACAGAAAGACCCTAATTTGGTTATCCTAAACAAAACTCATTGCATTTTCCAAGTGTACATTACCATGGCTGAAATGTAGCAAACACAAAGGCACAATGGTGTCTGGAGGGAAAATAGTGGGACTAAATCTTGGTTACAGATTCTGTGTGATGCCAGCCTCAGGCAAAGTCAGTTGAGCTAAAACAAGAGAACTAAATTCAACTGGGAGAAAGGCTAATTAGGAAACTTTGTTTTCCAAATAGAGAAGATTTATGGGCATCCTCTAGCTTTTCTCAGGACAACGGTGTTGTTGACAACTTCTTCTTCCAGGCATCTACATTGTTCTACTGAGTATTTTTTTTCTGTTGTTTGAGAATGTCCAGATTGATTGTGGGATTGGTTAAAAGTGTCAATAGCTGAAGTGCTGGGAAGCTAAAGTCCACAGGAGCTGTGCTCTCAAAAAAAATGATGAAGGAAATTGGTAGATAGATAACCCAGCTTCCTTAGATTCAAGTAGGACACACCTATTTTTGCAGAATTGAGTCTTGTTGCCTGTACAAGTACCCCTTCCTGATAGTTTTTCCCTTCCTCTTCCATTTCTCCATCTCCCACTGGTGCTTGAAGGACCATCTCCCCAGTGAGCTAGGTACCTCTACCAAATTCTGTCTCAAGCTGTTTCTGGGGGAATTCTATCCCACTTATTTAGAGATTAAATCTCTATCTCCTCTTGTCAATAACTATATTAAATGTATCAGGCTCAAAGAGCCCTGTTTAGAAGAGATATCCATTATCCTCACATGTGTTTTAGATCAGGGGTCTTCAAACTATGGCCCACGGGCCACATGCGGCCTGCAGAGGAGTCTGATCTGGCCCGCCAGCAGTGAGTGCTGTTTGGTTGCCAAGATACCTGCCAGCATATACACTCAATGTATATCCAAATATCAGGAACCATGCACTCAAAATGGTAACCATCTTTGGTAGCACTTATGCCTGTGAACAGACTTTTTCAAGAATGAAACATCTGAAATCTCCAACCAGATCAAGATTAACTGATGCCCACTTGCATCACTTGTTACAGCTGGCAGTGACAAATATGGAACCGGACATTGACCATCTCTTTAGCCAAAAGCAGGCCCACAGTTCCCATTGAAATACTGGTGCGTGATCTGTTTATTTATAAATGGTTTTCATTTTATTTATATAAGATATGTGCAGTGTGAGTAGGAATTAGTAGCTCATATAGTCAGGCCCTCCAGCTCTCTAAGGGACCGTAATCCAGCCCCCACTTTAAAAAGTTTGAAGACCCCTGTTTTAGATGGACAGGTTACTTATGAGATTCTTGATCTGAAGCTACAGGTAATCCACAGGGTTCTGAGATACCAGAGAAAGGATCAACCTTGGGTCATCTCATTTTCCCCAGAGCCATAAATGTATGCCTCTACAATAATTCTTCTACTGCCTGGCTCTCTATAGCATGGAATTCTATTCTATTCTATTCTATTTATTCTATTCTATTCTATTTTATTCATAGAGATCTAATATTTCTTTCCTTGTTCCTTTTATCAGACAGCTTTGGGTAATATTTTGTTTATTAATTTTGGTTTAGAATCATACCCAGCAATGATCAGGGGTTATTCACGACTCTGTATTCAAGAATTACTCTTGGAGATGCTCTGGGAACCATACAGATGCTGGGGATTGAACTCCAGATTGGCCACATTAAAAATAAACACTCTGGGGCCAGAGTGATAGCACAGCATTACGGCATTTGCCTTGCAGTTGACCAACCCTGGATGTATTGGGTTTGATTTCTGACATTCCACATGGCACCCCAAGCCTGCCAGGAGTGACTTTTGAACACAGAACTAGGAATAACTCCTGAGCACCACCAGGTGTGCCCCAAAATCAAAATAAATACACATTTTTTAAAAAAAAAAAGCACTCCACCTGCTATTCTCTCTCTGGCTCCAGTCTTGGATAATGTGTCAACATTTGGACCATAGTAAGCAGTTCAAAGAACTGGAAGTTGAGTGGGAGAACAATCTGGTACCTTTTGGTCCCATTGGTGACTGACAAAGTTTAGAGAGCAATAGTCATTGCTTGACTACTAATATTTAATTATGTGCATATCTTCTTTCTGACTAGATTTGTTTATTTATTATTACTACTTTAAAATTTTATTTAAGCACCATGATTAATAAAGTTATTCATTGGGTTTTAGATACACAATGTTTCAGCAGCAATCTAACCAGTGCCTTCTTCCCTCCACAAGAGTTCTCAGGTCTCTTCTGCATCCTCCTTTATTTGTTTAATTTTTATTTATTTTATTGTCTTGGGGCTTAGTCTAGTGGTACTCAGATCTTGCTGTGCAGGGAGCTTGAGGTTGGTACAAGAGTCACAGTTGGAGAATCTAGAGATTCAATCCAAGTCCTTAAGTCTACCACTTGAACCACATTCACAGCCCACTTTGGCTAAGTTTAAATTAGAACCAAATAGGAAACTTTTGGGAAACCAAGAGTCCAGTTCAATCAAGTTGACCAAGAACAAAAACTTCCATCTACCTTCTCTATCCTGAATCAGGAAATCTCAACTATCTGACCATCATCAGAATGCTTTTCCCAGCTTTGCTTGGTGTCTCTTCTCTCTTGTACCTTCCTTGGAGACTCTTATCTTTACATTTCTTTCTATACCTACAGCTATGATAACTATTCTACACACCTTTATTAAGATCCTCTCAAATCTGCCCCTACCTTCTATAAGCTTTTACGATAAGATACCTCTTCAGCTTACTAATGATTCTACCTTTTGTTATAACAGCCTGAAGCTGCTTAGCTATTATTTAAATCTAGGCTATCTTTGAGAAAGTCATTGCTGAACTTCTTTCCTGTAAGGTTTTTTGGACCATAAAAATTCTCCTACATCCCTGGCGTGGGAGGGCAAAAAATATGGTCCCTCTTCAGAGCCGCAACATACAATTCCTTCTTCAAGAGCTGCTGCATCTAGCAAAGTCTAAGGACTGTGATCTAGTCTTGGACTGAGCCCAAAGACACTGTCTCTTTGACCCCAAATGCTAGACTTTTGTGTTCATGAGTCGAAGCTCCAGACCTTGGCTCTGAAGTGTTAGATGTTTAAGGTGATTATAAATCAAGCTCTTTCCCCAATACTGCTCTAAGTGTGATATAACTGGGGAGATCAAAGTATCCAAACAGTAGCAATCAAAACACCAGCTTGATGATAATGCAGAAGATGTAATCAATTTGATTTCCTTGCACATCATTTCCATGTAGGCAGAGTTACAGATCTGCTGCCTGGGGGCAAAGTGAGCATTCATATGTAGAGCATGTGGAGGAAAGGAGTCTAAAAGACTCACATTCTTGGTGGGGAACCAATAAAAGTTTTTTTAAAAATGGAGCATGAACAGAGCTAGTGCAATATAATAATGGATAGGGCATTTGTTTGCATGCAGCCAACTTGGGTTCTATCTCCAGCATCCCATATGATTCTCCAAGCCAACCAGGAATGATTCCTGAGTTCACAGCCAGGAGTAAAGCCTAGGCAATGCCAGGTATGGCTTACAACAAAACAAAAAAGCATAGCATACATATAAACTCTGAAATTTTAATAGGCTTGAACACAAACATAAACTTAAAAAAAGTCATTTTTATTGTCAGTTACCTTAACATGTGCAGGCAACCATGTAACTCTGACTATAATAATTCAGATATTAAAGCATTCTACCAGCACCCACATCTCCCTGAGTAATCATGAACTCTTTCTGGATTTTGTAACAACAGGCTTTTTTACTTCTAGCTCCATATTTCTGAAATTGCTATTTGAATGGATTAACATAGCATGCAGTCTTTTGCTCCTGCTTACTATGTGCATCAGTAGCCTACACCTTTTCATGAGAGAGCAGCACTCCACCGTGTAGAGATGGGCCACTGTGCATTCATTCACCTGTTGAAGGGCATTTGGAGTATTTTCAGGTTGATGTGATTGGACCATTTGACTTGCATGGAGTGTCACTAGGAGTGAACTCTGGGCCTGCTGGGAAATTCTTGGTACAGTACAACCCCTTGCCCTCAGAGACTTTCAGTCAGGCGACCTCTTATTTGGGAATAGGTTATTTGATGATGTAATCTTGATTGGGTCAGATTAGGACCCAGGTATATAATTCAAGAGTGATGGGGGCATGCAGTGCATGCACAAGGCCCCAAGATTTTACCTCTTTTACCACATGACATTCAAGCACTGCTGGATATAGTTGTGGCAGCCCCTGTATCACTGGAAAAGCATGGAACAGTGCATCCTGGTGGCTTCATATCACTGGAAGTGGCCCTTGGGTTTTTTGGACACTGTTTAGGAGACTGTACAATAAGAGGTGAGATTAGGGGGTAGAGTCATAGAATATAGGGTGCTTGCCTTACACAGGGATCACTTGGGTTTTATTCCTGGAATCCCATATCTCTGTGCTCATCAGGAGTGATTTCTAAGTGCAGAATAAGAAATAAGCTCTGAATACCACCAGGTGTGGCCCCAGAACAAAAAAAAATGAAAAAAGATGAAGTCAGATGAGTAGTAGATGGGTGTTTACTTTAATGACTGGTATACCAATAAAAAGCAGACATATCCAGAGAAAAATAGATAATATTACATGGAGCTAAATGTATAGAGAAAGGTCAGCCCTGTGATGGTGGAAGCAGAGATGGGTAAGTAACTGCAACCGAAGTATTATAAGGCTGACCAGAACATTCAGAAGCAAGCACAGAGAACATAGACCTGCTGATAACAGATTTCAGATTTTTCTGTTGTTTTTAAACCACTAGTTTGGGTATTTTGTTATTCCCTTATGAATGCAAACCCTGATGGCACTGGTAAAGTCAGTGTGGCCACATCATGCAATTTTTGTCCTCTGTGTGTGTGTTTGAATGCACACACATGTGTTTATTATCTCTCACCACCAACACTTGGGACTATAATGTGGCATCTCCCACTCTCTCCATATATCCCCTAACCCCCTTCCACTGTGCAGCTAATTTATCTGTGATCAATTTTTTTTAAAGTATACATTATTCAATATTATCCATTCACCTCTATCTCTACTGTAGCCAAGAACCTTTCATCACCTGCCTGAATTATTCTCACTGTCTCCAAGTTGGTCTCCTTGCTTCTCCTTATATTCCCTCCTACAATTCATTTATTTAAAAAAATTCTGAGATCATTTTAGAGCACAAATTAGCTCATCTCATTTGTATCACCACAGAATTAATTTAGGGACAAATAAAAAAAATCCAAATTGATGGTGACCTAAAAAAAAATGAACACAAAAATCAGGAGCTGTGAGAGGGTACATACCTAGCATGTACCTTTCCTGGGTTATAGTTTCAGCACTACATGGTTTCTTGAACATTGGTAGGTGAAGCCTTGGGACCCCCATGACTGTGAGGGAAGCCTGGGTATACTGGTAACCAGAAGGTCAGAAAAGTACTGAATCCTTAGGCCCTTGCATTAATCCATCAACAGGAATGAATGAGAATTGCTGGAGGGGCCCTGGATCTCCTGGGTACCACATGAAGGGACCAGCACACCCACCACCACCATCCAACAAAAGCAGCTTATTTTTATCACCCGAGTAAAAGAAACATATTATAAATAACCTTGTCGTTTACTCTATATCTACCCTACCATTCTCCCCCCATCCCTAACCATATTAGCCTCTTTTATTCTTCAGACAATCTCTTCCAGGTTAACTACTGCTGTTGGTAGGTGATCGAAGTGTAACATCTACTATAGATGTTGGCTCATTTATGAACAGCCTCTTTCCCTTTTACTTCAGTTCAGAAATACAGACTTTTAATTGTTATTTCATTGTATTTCAGTCCCAGAAGTAGGATTTAGATGCAATCTGAAGTTAGTCTTAGGTTTTCCAGTAGTAGTATACACCCAAGCTCTTGCTTCTCCAGGAATACTATTACAGACTGGATTTAAATAAATATTAAGCTAATAACCATTCTCTCAGATAAGTTAAAATCCATTTTATGTTTAAACAATCTTCAATACATGTTTTAAAAAAATGCCCCCACTCCAAATAAATCAAGGTCAAAACAAATAAAGAGCTTATGGTATCATTAATCCTATTTCTTGGGGGTTACACCAAGTGATCCAAAATAAAAACCCATCTCTTCAAAAAGAAAACCCAAGCCCAGGGTTACTCCTGGAAGGCTTAGGGGACCATATGGGATGCTAGAAATTAAACCCAGGTTGGCTGCTTATAAGGCTAATGTCCTACCAACTGTGAAATAATTTCAGCACATATTTTTCTTCTCTATTTCTCTTTTCCATTTATACACTATGGTTTGCAAAACGTTTACTGAAAAGATATTATGCATATCACTTTATCTTCTTTCAGCACCTTGTTCTTGTCCAGAGTGATCATTTCCAACTATCTATGAAATAGTGTTTCCTTCACTGCCCTAACTTCCTCCCTTGCTCTTTGTGGCAAGCTTCTTACCATGGGCTGGTACTCCTGGTCTTTGTCTCTATTTCCTTTGGGTAATATTGCCATACTTATTTTTTAATCCCACAAATGAGTGCAATCATTCTATATCTATCCCTTCCCCTGACTCATTTCACTCAGCATAATATTCTCCATATCCATCCATATATAAGAAAATTTTATGACTTCATTTTTCCCCTAACAACTGCATAATATTTTATTTTATAGAATACCACAGCTTTTTTGTCTCCCAATTCACAATACAGACCAGGCAAAGGACCTGTGTTGAGGTGTATATGGGGTGCATTTACTGTACCTCCTCTTTCTATGCAGTCAGTGTAAAGAACACAGCCTGTGGTAAGAATTGGGAGGCCTTATCTTTTCTTTTCTTTTTTTTATTTTTTTAATATATATATGTATATATATAAAAAATCCTTCACCAGTGCAACACTCCCATGACCAATATCTCAAGTGTCCTCCTCCCCCACCCCACACAGGCCTGTACTCTAGACACTTTCTACTTCCCTCATTGAGTCAGATTTTGTTATGATAGTTATCAGTGTAGTTATTTCTGGGACTGCACTAGATGATCCCTGTGGAGAGCTTCATGTGAGGAGCTGGACCCTCCAATCCTCCTCTATTTTGTCTCTGAGAATCATTACACAAATGCTTTTTATTTTCTCAAAACCCATAGTTGAGGGAGACCATTCTGTGTTTATCTCTCTCCCTCTGACTTATTTCACTCAGCATAATAGATTCCATATATCACTCCTAGGAATATAGCCTAGGAACACAAAAATACAATACAAAAATCCCTTTCTCACACCTATATTCATAGCAGCATTATTTACAATAGCCAGACTCTGGAAACAGCCTAGATGCCCCTCAATAGATGAATGGTTAAAGAAACTATGGTACATATACACAATGGAATATTATGCAGCCATCAGAAGAGATGAAGTCATGAGATTTTCCTATACATGGATGTGTATACCACAGCTTTTTTATTCACTCATCTGTTCTTGGATAATTGAGTTTCTAGATTCTGGTTTTTGTAAATAGTGTTTCAATGAACATAGGTGTGTAGACACCTTTCCTGCATTGTGTGTTGGGGCCTCTGGGGTATATTACTAGGGGAAGTATTTTTTGGGTCATATGGAAACTCAATTTCTAGTTTTATGAGGAATATCCATACTGTTTTCCATTTTACCTACATTTGTGCCATACTATATGTTCTTGTTCATTTTGTTTTCTTCTTCTTCTTCTTCTTCTTCTTCTTCTTCTTCTTCTTCTTCTTCTTCTTCTTC
This sequence comes from Suncus etruscus, assembly GCF_024139225.1. Lineage (NCBI taxonomy): Eukaryota > Metazoa > Chordata > Mammalia > Eulipotyphla > Soricidae > Suncus > Suncus etruscus. Next base: position 7,062,630 of record NC_064856.1, on the reverse strand, counting down.
TTCTTCTTCTTCTTCTTCTTCTTCTTCTTCTTCTTCTTCTTCTTCTTCTTTTTTTTTTTTGGTTTTGGGTCCCACCTGGCAGCGCTCAGGGGTTACTCCTGGCTCTACACTTAAAAATCGCTCCTGGCAGGCTCGGGGGACCATATGCAATGCCGGGATTCAAACCACTGACATTCTGCATGCAAAGCAAACGCCTTACCTCCATGCTATCTCTCCGGCTCCTCTTGTTCATTTTTTAATTAATTAAAAAATTTATCATATAGTTGGCCATAATACATTTTAAGGTAAGTGAGAGCAAAGTTAATAAAAAAAGAATAGAAATATGAAAGAAGAAAAAATAGAATGAATTTAAAAAAAAGAAAAAATTGGGCATTGATTCTGTTGTAGTTGGTTTTGGATTTGGTGTTTAAGTCTGATCATTTTTTATTTCTACTCAATGTTCATACAACTATTTGGTCTTGGTGCCCTCCATTATTTCCCTCTCAATTTGTGAGACAGAACAAGATGGTTCAAGTTATGTGATTCTGTTTGAAGAATCAATACCCAATATACAACAGGCTAGACACAGAAGGGACCACTTATACTAGCAGCCTTGGGGGAAAAGAAGAAGGATATGGGATGCATGCTGGGAACAGGGGTGGAGAGAAGACAACATTGGTGGTGGGAATGCCCTTGATTCAATGTCACTATGTACCTAAAATACTACTGTGAATGATTTGTAATCCACTTTGGTCAAAATAAAAATTATTAATAAAAATAGGAAAGAAAAAAAGTACAGTGGCAAGCAAATTTGTGAAAATAAAAGCATCTCTAATGAAGTCAATTCCATTCTATTAATTTGGTGTGTTCCGATAGAGATGACAGCATCAAAAAAAATAAAGTCTAGAAAGTCAAAACACTATTATTGATTCTGTGGCTTTTAGGGTCATGTTCTCAGTTACCAGGCCTCCTAGAACAAGGAGGTTGTGGGTGAAGGGTGCCCACACTTGCTCAAAGAAAGTCCTGGTTATATCAGCTCAAAAAAATAGTCATACCCGAAGTTTGGTCAGTTTCGTGTTCCTGAAGAGAATCATAGAAGAATGGTGAGGCAGAGCCATAGGAAAGGTGACGATTTGGGTGATGTATGCAGCAGGCATGGCTTCAGCAGGGTAGGGGCTTCTTCCACCCTCTCCTCCCAAGTTTGCCAGTTTTCTGCTGCATGGCTAATGTACTCATAATTTTTCACTGCTCTTTAGAGAAAAGAGTGAGTCTATAGAGCTGGCCTGGTATGAACATGATGACTCTGTTCTTCTTCTTTGTGGCATGTGCCAGTCTCTATTGTGTAAAATGCTATCTCGTTGTTTTGAATTTCATCTTCCTGATGATTAATGATGTGGAATATTTTTTCATGCGCCTTTTGACCAGTTGTATTTCTTCTTTGAGGAAGTTTCTGTTTATTTCTTATTCCCATTTTGGATGGACATAGTGTTTTTTTTTCCTTACAAACCTCTATCAGTATAGCTGCCAATCCTGAGGATTAATTGTGATCTAAAATAGCTACAACCTTTGTTAACTTTTCCATTTCTAGACCATCTTTAAAGCAAGTCGTGTGTGAGTTCATTTAACATTTTGCATTATTAGCATCAGTTCATTTAGCAGAGCATCTGGATTACAATAGGAATAAATTATTGGGGGTCCGGAGAGTTAGCACAGCAGCGTTTGCCTTGCAAGCAGCTGATCCAGGACCAAAGGCGGTTGGTTTGAATCCCGGTGTCCCATATGGTCCCGCGTGCCTGCCAGGAGCTATTTCTGAGCAGCCAGCCAGAGGTAACCCCTGAGCACCGCCGGGTGTGACCCAAAAACCAAAAAAAAAAAAAAAGAATAAAGTATTGGTGGTATTTGAAAGTAGCAAGGATGTGCTTTGTTGTTGTTGTTGTTGTTGCCCAATATAAAAGGTGTCGCTCTTCTTGGTTTCTGTTCTTAAATTTGCATTTAATTGACTTCATGTAGCTTTTGATGTATTTCTTGTTAGTTCTTTTCTGTATACAGTTTCCTGCGAGGGTTGTTTCATAGCCACACCAATACAAATAATACTGTGATTTGGGCCCCTCCATCCTAGGGGCCTTCAGTAGAGCTATTTCTATCAATGTGTAAGTCATAAACAGTACACTCTTGTCTTTCTGACTATCTTCATCACCACCTCCAGGCACAACCCTCCATAATCTTCAGATTTCATTATGAGGTATGAGATCTCACTAATCTAATTTGATATGGCCTGAGTCATATGATCAACTATTTGCTTATTTATTTGGGGGGGTGTTTGAGTCAGACTTGGTAGTGTTCAGGAACTACCTCTAACTCAAAGCTTGGGAATCACTTCTAAGATCAAAACCTGAACCCAGGCTTTCTGTATACAAAATTCATGCTCCAGTACTTTGCTGTGCCATTCTTATTCATGTCCTCATGGCCACAACATAATTGCTATATTTCCGGGCATTACATTTACATTTCAGAATGGGAGAAAGAGCAAAGGATCAACTTCCTTAAATTTGTCTCTTTATTAGAAAATAAAGAGCTTTTTATATCAAACTTAAATATATGTCATCATAAACTACTATATCATATGATTATTTCTAGCTCTAAGGCAGCTTGGGATTTGAGTATTTCAGTAGAACATGGTGTGAGAAAGAGTGCTCTAAGAACCATAGCTACACCATCTGTCTTATCATTCTCTTGCTTTGAAACTCTCAGCTTGACTCTAATGCAGTGAGGAGAAACTTTTAAGTTTTAAAGGAGTAGCCCATGAAGCATCTTACAGTCTTTCTAAAGTCATTATTTGTGACTCCTCTCCTCTATGTACTTCTGTCATGGTGACATTTTTCCCTAGTTCTGTCCTACTTTTGCATGTTTCTTTCTTTCTTTTGCCTACAAGATAAGGCATATTATTGTTCTCAGTTCTTTACTCAAATAGGTGCCGTTTACAAAGTCTCTCTGAGGAAGAGGTAAGGCACAAAGTTGGCTGACTATCCGGTTACTAGACTTAATGCCAATAAAAGCTTTACATGAGCTGAGATGTTTGTGGTGGCTTTCTTTATCTTCATCATCTACCTTGAGAAGAGTACATCCCCATAGTTATTTGCTTCTGAATAAGAGTACAGAGCAGCCCAGAAAACTCTCAGAA